>NC_141601.1:60463369-60805869 GCF_047967505.1 Dipteris shenzhenensis | reverse complement strand
GAGTAGTATGACCACCTCGTATGCTTTGGAGACGCTTTGTCTAAGCTACGACGGGTTTTCCCCGTGCACTCAATTTTTATACATGATAGAGTCCATGTGATAAACAAAGGCGAAAAACCTCCCCACGGACGAGTCCATGTTCTATTACGGTGTGCATGCAAGACGTGATAGAACTGTGCTTGATCGCCTCTAGTCCACTGCTCTGCTACTCCCATTTTTGCTGTGGCGCATCTCACTAGACATAAGAGCTAACGGATTGTGCGACCCCAGAAAGCTGCATGTGCAAGCTTGACAAGCCTTAGATACTTCGGATACACTTAGGCCTTGGCATGTGAGACGTCGATTAGATTGCGTCTACCCTGATATGTGCAGATGGTTGATGTATCACTCTCACATGTTTTGCTTGGATGGTTGCTTAAAATACAGCATACAATTTAGTGGATGAAATAATGGACGATCGACCTGTTAGATCTCATATTCATCTTGGAAAACAGTTGCAATCCGACCTGACCATATATAATAAACTTTAAGCTTCTCATATGACCATATATTTATTATAACGTTTCTATATAATAAACTTTAAGCTCCTCATATGACCATATATTTATTATAACATTTCTTTAACCGTGAGTTGAAGAGGAGATTACCATTGGAGTTTTACTCGGTTGTCCTCGCATTTATATTTTGAAAATTTCTACACAATCCGTTATTTATAGATTTCTTTGGGAAATTTTTCAGAGTCCTTTGCAAACTTTCATGGCTGATGGTAAGTTTCATGCAGGGATTTGCACCCTTAGGGGTAAACATTTCATAACATGAAATTTGATACACTTTATACTTTGATGAGATTATGCTTACCAAACTTTTTTGCAACAATAAATTTGATACACTTTATACTTAAATCACTATTTTAGAAAGAGGATTCTTTTGGAAAAACATCCTTTTGTGATGTTCCCTTTGGTGCTACTATTGTTATTATGTTATGTGGATAGGGATGAGTTTCTATGGATGTTTATGGTACCCAAGGATGTCTTTTCATACTGTCCTTGTAATTTTTTACTACAGCGGATGGTAATGACTAGTACATTTACTTTTTATGCTTATCATTGATTGGTCACACTTGTCTATTGGTGAAGGAAACTATACCTTTTCAGAATTACTCAAGTACGAAAATGGAGGAAGATCCCCTTGAGAACTTTCATACTTGAAAAGTTTTTTACATTGTGCTACACTTGGCATGTTCTTGGCCAATCTCCTTTATGATTTGAGGTTACTTCCTTGGGCAATATACTTTATGGTTTGAGGTTGCTTCCTTTGGCTAAAGTAAAATAAATTGTCTAATCCTTGTCTCGATTGTTTCCTTCATTTTTTGAGGTAGAAGTATATGTATTTATTTTTTGGCCAATGTATAAGTATACTGAGGTTGTATTTGGATTTTTCAACCTAAAGAATTCCCTCGGACTTGGTTGGAATACCCAAATTTATGGTTTAGTTGAGATTCCCACTTATTACTTGGATTTCACTAACATTTTATATGCATTTCTTCATATCTTTAATTGCTCACCTCTGATTACTATTGAATAGTAAAATGCCAAGATTTGATTATGCTAATCCAGATCGAGTGACACGGATAACAATTGTGTGCCAGCATTGAAGCCTGGCTTTCACAGCTTAAATGAATTGTTCTAACTTTCATTTTGTTTTGTGATGGTGCTAGGTGAGTCGGCATACATTAGGAAAGAAGGGAACTCATTTTGGGGCCCTATAAGAAATTCACTATTTACCTATTTTTGTTGCCCTCAAAATATGGGAAATGCCATAAAATATGGATACTTACTGCAAAAATGTTAGTCTAGTATGTAAGCTTCACATTAAATGCATGTCCTTAATTTTCTAAGCAACATTTTAAGATTCTGACATCGCCAGCGCGTCCCTGTAGCGGGCCAAAACTGCCAAATTGACCTTGGAGACACTGAAAACTGATGCTCGGAGGTCCGAAAAAGGACATTTTTTTAGCTGGTTAAATCACATTTTTTAGCAAATCCCCTGTTCTGGGCATTTTTGCCCTTTTTCGGTCTCTGAGCATCGGTTTTTGGTGTCTCCAGGGTCGATTTGGGGGTTTTGCGGATGCGCTGGCGATGTCAAAATCACCAAATTTGACACAGAAAATTATCTTTTGAAAATCACATATGTCAGACATAATAAAAGAAGAAGATTTTGAATATGACTTATTCCATATTTTTACATGGTTTTTGGTATTTTTCCAATGTTACATTGGTCC
The DNA here is from genome assembly GCF_047967505.1 of Dipteris shenzhenensis. NCBI lineage: Eukaryota > Viridiplantae > Streptophyta > Polypodiopsida > Gleicheniales > Dipteridaceae > Dipteris > Dipteris shenzhenensis. Next base: position 60,803,588 of record NC_141601.1, on the reverse strand, counting down.
TCTTTTGATTGGTCAAGAGCCTATTTTTCCAAACCCGAAAAGGCTCCAAAATGAGCTTCCTTTTTTCCTAATGCCTTTCCAATAGGTTTGCATTGAAAAGTCCAAGGATGAAGATACGGTGTCGGTAACTTCGAAGCATACTCTAGAGCAAATTATCTCCAAGTATCGATAGATAAGATTGAACATTCTAATGGAGACTAGTCATCAGTATTATTGTACTTTTCGCAATGTACTGACATGAATGTGAGTATCCCATTTTGACACTTTGTCAAATGGAACAATATGATATGGATTTTTCTTACTTATGCAATATTAAGAGGTTGATTACTAATGGACTACTCTCACTAGGTGTTTGAAAAGGACAATAGTAGATGTTTGCAATTGGTTTACTTTGACATTGGAAACTGGTCTAGTAGTGTAGTAGGATAGATTATTTGATAGGACGAACACACACACGCACACACACACACACACACACACACACACACACAAAAGACTGCCAATAGAAAATAGGAAGCTGCTCTTGCGGATTCGTCAGAAAGAAAAGTAGTTGAGCCAAAGGTTCGCCCGAAAGCAGAAGACAAAACCCCTCCAAAGAGGAGGAGATTTGACATGCAAGCCTCTTCTACAACTGGTTCATCCTTTTTTTGTACCTACAGGCTTGTTTTTTCTCTATGTCTTGTCTCCACATCATTTATTCTATGTTTAGGGCGATGAAAAGCTTCCAAACTGGAGTATCCAAAGCAAACTTGGAGGTTGTGCCTTATGAAGGAGTATTTTCACGTTGAATACGGCCTTTTTGATGGAGGTGATCCAAAAACCTTAAAGGAGGCTGATTTGTCCAAGAAGGGCAGTTGGGCGTGTTAAAACTCCCAAAGATCTGTCCATGTATAGAATTAAGTGCAGCAGTGTTCATCATGAAGAACATAGGGATTTTCTTCTTTTTCACAATAAGGTGTACAAAAAACAATGCCCTAATAATATGGAGGTCATAGTGGCCTTTGCGAGGGCGTATGCAAAATAGTTTAGCCCGGTTGCAATCAAGCAGGGCAGTTTAGTCAATTTTGCATGGGCAATTTTTGTAGAGCAACACATCGAGAAATTAAAGAAAAGTGGCTATTTTGAGAGCCATACCATTAAGTGGAAGAGAAATAATGAAGGAAGTTATGCAATCCATGATGATGAGGAATATTACTTTCAGGATGACATTCCTGGAACAGATGAGAAGGGGCATATCTTGAAGAAACCCCCATACCAAGGAGATAGTTTTTACGGCATGGTAAAAAAAACAGGGGTCGTATGCTTGTTCGCCATCCACATGCAGAGGAAAAAATTATTTCTCTGATTGATCACATGGATATTGAACTTAAAAACTATTGCACATGGATTAGAGAGGGCAAACACTTCATTAACAAACACAATGGTTAGGAAGAGGAGTTTGAAAAGTGTAAGTGCAGTTGTGAAACAACCTAGAGCATAGAAGGCTGAAGCGAAGTGAACTGTGATCCTTGTAGTCAGACTCTGTAGATACAAAGAGGATGTTTGAGCTACAATTGATAATTGAATCTCTCTCCAAGAGCTTGATGCGCTTGGACACCAAACATGCTGAGAATGACTTGTTTGATGCCCAGGCATGTGCATTCCCATGACCACATCTGTTAGCACATATATTATTAATAGGTTTTTAATTAGCACGTATAGCACATCTATTATTAGCATATGTGCTAATTATCATCCATTATTAACATATCTATTATTAGCATATGTGCTAATTAGCATATGTATTATTATCATCTATATTATTAGCAACATATTTGTGTTATTAGCATATTGTTAAGAGTACTTCTATTATTGGCATATGTACTAGTTAGCATATTAGGTATTCTATTAGCATATCTACTAATTAGCATATCAGTTACTAGCATATATGTTATTAGCATATGTGCTAATTAGCATATCAGTTACTAGCATATTTGTTATTACCATATGTGCTAATTATCATATATGTTATTAGCATATATGCTAATTAGAATATCATTGAACACATGTGTTATTAGCACATATAAAACCAAAGCAGTTGCAATGGGTGACGCTGGTGACCACCGGGGCCCAAATCTGTAAAGGGGAGGCTGGGGGAAAAAAAGGCTTGGGCATTTTTAGGGTTCCGAAACCAATAGCGTTTTCACTGAATCCCTGCACAAAGATGGCTGTTTTCCATGAACCACAAAGATATAGGTACTCCACACTCAATCTCTGGTGCCATGGCTGAAGTAATGGGCACATGCCTCTTAGTACTAATCTGTATGGAATTAGTAGAACCCGGCCATTAAATTCCTAGTGGAAATCATTTTTATCCAGTTAGCAGTGATTTGCACATCCATTATTAGCATATATGCTAATTACCATATATGCCTATTTGTATGGTTAAAGCCACATATGTGTTTCCCCTATTGATTTAAATTATATTGTGCAAATATAGATGGTGAAGAGGATAATTCTAACCCTAAATACCTTGGAGAGGATTTTGTTGCAAAGGAGGACCTTGGAAAGGTGGCTACAACAAACGAATTGGGTGGAGAGGAGAACTTGCTCTCGAAGGTCGTCCCCAGTGAAGATGTGTTTCGTAATGTCCCCATGCCTAAAGATGTGGATGCGACGATAGATGATATCGTTGAAGTATTGAATGACTTGAGAAAGCTTGAGAAGCGATTGGAGGCATCATCTACTACTGTCTAGATGGACATGGGTGATGACAGTCCCTTGAAAAATGTGGCTGGCAGGCGGGGCAAGAAGAAGAAGTCCAATTCTTCTTCTCTACTTGAACCCTTAAAGATATAAAAGATGATATCCAGCCAACGGAGGATGCTATTGTTAAGAATTTTATTAAACCATGTGCATGCAAGAAGTTGTGATGTACACTATCTTGTTGTTCAGGTCCATGCCAGGGTGGAACCAAGGGTCCAGCCCATGTGGCATTCTTCTACTTTTGAAAACCTTATATGTTGTTTAGTAGATCCTATGACTTGGTCTCCTATAGTTGTAAAGACTTCTAAGTCCTTTTTATATATGATAAATAAAATACCTTGTTTTGAGAAAAATCCTTGTAAAATTATTCTCTTACCATGGCAACCCCATTTGACATTTATTTAAAGCTAACTAGCTTATGTTCTATGGTACTTTACTCATCGTACTAGAAATATTGCTCAGCACACAAGTTATGCTATTGGATGCAAACTGATATACGTATGGTCCCAACAACTACCCTATGTTAGTTAGTTAGCATATTCATGTAGAGAGTACTAACTTGGCAGACTTCTACTCATGTGCTAGTTAGATAGCAATTGTAAGCTAATGTTTTATTGATAGAAACATACTAGCTAGAGGTACTCCACTTATTTTAACTTTTGTTGTTGGATTGTCGTTTTTCGTAGATCCATCAATTGTAACAGAGCTGCACACTCTTCAACTCTAGAGTTGCAGGGTGGAATTAAAAAAAAGGTTGATAACATTGTGAGAGACCTTATAGATACAAGATATGACCCAAAAGATATTGCAATTGCGGATATACAAGTGCGGATATACAAGATGATAGTCTCTCAGGTCACTTGTTGAAAAGGATGCTGAGGAAGAAGGGCTGGGATCTTCTAGGTTCTAGGGCCATTCTTACAACATAGTATACTGGGGTGTGTGGAGTGCAGCGTTGAGCTTCTTGGAATCCAACGCCCAAATAAGACTCTTATTTGTAGAATGGTATAGCAAGGCAATGTTTCTCTCCATGCAATATTATTATAATATAACGTATGAGCAATGCCCTTGTTCTTTCAATGCGATGGTCTCGCACTTAGGACATGGCAATATTATATTCAAGCTATTTTAATATAATGCTGTTTTTTAGCAAGGAAATGTTGCTATTATAGTGCAATGTTATTATAATTAATACAATGTCATTGGAATGCACATAGCATGACAAACTATCATCTTCTAATGCTATATAGTAGCACTAGTAGAAGAACCAACCACTAGCAATAGCACTAACTATTAACAGCATCCGTAACCACTAGTAGTAGCACTGAGCAACAGCACCAACCACACTAGTAGTAGCACTAACAATAGCACTAGAAGCTATCATCTTCTAATGCTATGTAGTAGCACTAGTAGAAGCACCAACTACTAAAAACAGCACTAACTATTAGCAACATCCCTAACCACTAGTAGCAGCACTAAGCAATAGCACCAACCACACTAGTAGTAGCACTAACAATAGCACTAGAAGTAGTATCAAACAACCACTAGCATTTTCACTAACAACAACACTAGAAGCATTACCAACCACTAGTAGTTGTGGGGTTTAAAGGTCACTGTGCCTTTACCTCGGTTATGCACAATACTCAAACACATATATAAATGAATGAAAAAGAAGATTAGGGTGTTCTGCACCCACTCAAACTTGTGTGGCTCTCTGTTTCTCTCTCTCCCTCTTCCGTTCTTACTTCCATTGAGAGCACTCTCAACTAGTATCAGAGCTCAAGTGATCTAGCTGAGCGTGCGTGAATGCCTGGAAGCTCAACAATTGTGTGAAAGGAAGGAGAAGCTCTGTGGGAAGCTTTATGGGTGACTTCAGAGTGTGCAGAGACCTTGGAGGAACCTTTGGAAAAGTCACTTTGGTTTTGCGAAGTGGTTTTGAGAGCCTGTTAAGTGATTTCAAAGAAAAAGTCATTTTTTAAGCTTTTTCCTGTTCCGTTCGACAACAGAGACTCTGTATTGACTTGTAGAGACAACTATTGCTTGCTTTTCATGTCCACTTTACTTCAGGAGCTTGGAAACACCTTCATTCTTGAATCTAGGATCATTTCATTGGATTTTTGACTCATTGTGTCAGTTCTTACGTTTTTCTACCCAGGTGTTGGAACTCAAGTTTGGAGCAACCATTTGCAGATCTATCAGTTCTGATGGACTCAAGAGGTCCTAAAACTTCTATGTTGCTCATCATTTACACTCCGGTGGAGTTTACAAACAATTATGTTTCCAAAAACGTTTTTCAGTCCATGTGTTGGACCCAGTGATTGAGACCACTATTTCCAAAACCGTCTGTCCCATTGCGTTCCGGATGCCCAAAAACCCCTACTTATCAGTTCTTGCATGATTCATTGGAGTATTTTCAGAGTTATAGATCTCTGTGTATAGGATTTGAAACCTTAGATTTATGCCACATGGCCGTGCATAAGTGTTGACTCCCATTTCTTACTCATCAGTTGGGATTTTGGAGTTTCAGCAGAAGAGAGATATTTGCAGATTTTCTTGTTGAGTCTGATTATGCAATGGCACCCATATTTTGAGGCATCTCAGGATCTATTTTCAGTAGTAGTCATTGCCGTGGGACCATGATTTCTTGAGCATACCTTATGCAGATCACTCTGGTTGCAGTTTGAGTCGTGTGCACTCATTTGTGGTGTGCATTGAGTTGTAGTAGATGATTTATAGGCCATTTGGATGCATTGCAATCCTTATTGGATGCGTTGATAGGCCCAGATTACCTTGTGGGATGCTATTTTTTATGGACGCTTTGCACATGGATGCTATTTTATGCTGAGGGACAGCTTTGACACATTGCAGGTGATGCACTGATGGTGTTATGCTCTCTTGGATGAGATATTGGTAATGCATATGCCCGTGGACGGTGTTTATGCTTGAGACATTTGGCACTTATTGGCATTTTGGATTGCCATTGCAGTTGGCATTTTCTTTTGGGCCAGATTTGCTCATATGGATGCATAGTAGATGCACATGAGTTAGTTGTATCTTTTTTTTGATGCTTTGAGCTTTGAGTTTTGGTAATATTTCACTCTATTATGGTATACACATTTGGGTGCACCTAGTATTTGGTGTGATTCTCTCTTGCAGGCACTAGCATTTGGGATTTTGCTTTATTTGCATCATGGCATCCTCTTCCATGTCTGAAAAGGTGTTTCTCAACATTAAAAAGTTTGATGGGACAAACTTTTCTTTGTGGAAAGGACAGATAAGGGATGTGCTTATTTAAAAGAAGTAGATTAAACCCTTGGCAGGGATTGAAGCTAAGCCTGTAAATATGTATGAGGATGATTGGAATGAGTTGGATGCATTAGCAAAGTCTACTATTAGAGTTCATCTTGCAGAGTCAGTTTATTTCAGAGTAGTAAATGAGTAGACTACGGAAGATTTGTGGAAGAAACTATGTGCCACTTATGAGAAGGAAAGTATCTCTAATAAAGTTTACCTCATGAAGAGGTTGTTTGAGCTGCAGATGAAGGAAGGGGTCTCCATTGCTTCTCACTTGAATGAATTCAATATTATTTTCAGCTAGCTTCAGGCTCAGAAGATGAATTTTGATGCGGAGACTAAGGCAATATTTCTGTTATGTTCATTGCCATCCTCATGGGATACCTTCCGTACAACTGTCAGTAACTCTGCACCTGGTGGAGTTCTGAAATCTGATGATGTTGTGGGTAGCTTGTTGGCCGAGGAGATTAGACAGAAGTCTATGGATGACAACAAGCAGGATGCAACCTTAAATGTGCAAAGGGGCAGATCATAGTTCAGAGGAAGTCCCAAGAAAGAGGAAAGTCTTGTAGCAAATCCAGGGCACGGAACATTGAGTGTTATCACTGTGGCAAGAAGGGCCATATGAAAAAGGATTGGTACAAGCTGAAAAGAGAGCAAAAGGATAAGAGAAATAATGCAAATTGGGGTGCAAATAAGAAGGAAGAGAGTCCAAGGGAGGACAAAGGAAAAGTGAAGATTGAGGAGATCAATGCAGTCATACATGATAGTGACAATGACATTCTCTTCATGTCTAGTTTATCTGCAGAGTTGCTTACCACTTTAGATGATGCATATTCCCAAGATTGGATTTTGGATTTTGGTGCTTCATTCCATGTTACTCCCCATAGGGAATGGTTCTCCACTTATGACAGTGGAAAGGCAGGTTGTGTGCATCTTGGAAATGAGTATGCATGTGACATAGTGGGAGTAGGTGACATAAAGTTTTCTTTTGCAAATGGGTCTACATTTGTTTTGAAACATGTGAGACATGTGCCTAAGTTGACCAAGTGTCTTATTTCAGTAGGTCAGCTAGATGATGTTGGTTTTCACACCACTTTTAGCTTTCAGAGTTGGAAAATTCAGAAGGGCTCTATGCTTTTGGCCAGGGGTGCCAAGTGTGGGACTTTGTATCGCTTACACGTATCAGGGGTGTTTGATCATGTTGTTACAATAACCGAGCAGCCAAGTACTTCTTTGTGCCATTGCAGGTTGGGGCACATAAGCTAGGATGGAATGAAACTCTTATGCCATTTGGGTTATGTACCGCATTTGAGTTTCTCTGATTTTGAATTTTGTGAGCACTGTCTCTATGGGAAGTAGACTAAATCAGCCCATAAAAGAAGGGAAAAGAAAGAGTTTGAAAAGCTTGATTTCGTGCATTTAGACGGATGTGTTCCCATGCCTACATGGTCATTAGGCAGGGCTGAATACTATGTGACATTCATTGATGATGCAATTAGGAAAGTGTGGGCTTATGCCATAGCTCAGAAGAGTGATGTGTTCCAAGTATTTTAAAAATGGCTGGCCTTGGTTGAGAATCAGTCAGGTAGAACGCTTAAATGCCTATGAACTGACAATGATGGAGAGTATCTCTCTCATGACTTTCAGCATTTCTGTGATACACGTGGGATTAAGAGGGAGCTCACATCCCCTCATACTCTAGAGCAAAATCCAGTTGCAGAAAAGATGAATCGTACCATTCAAGAAAGGTTGCAATGCATGCTTTCCAATGCAAGTCTTTATGGTGGGTTCTGGACTGAGGTAATGAAGACTACAGTGCATGTGATCAATAGATCACCTAGTAAGAGTTTGGATGGTGGTATTCCTAAAGAGGCATGAGTGGCAAGAAGCCCTCTTACTCTCATTTGTGTATATTTGGGAGTGAGGCATACGCACATGTGCCAAAAGAGCTTCGAAAGAAGCTAGATTCTAAGTCTAGGAAATGCATCTTTCTGGGTTCTGGTGAAAGTGGAGAGATGGGCTATCGTCTCTGGGATCTAGAAGCAAAGAAGATCATACGCAGCCATGATGTAGTCTTCAATGAGAAGAAGATGCATAAGGCACCCATGAGGGATGTGGAAATGAGAAGAATCACTTTCCAGGATGTGAATCCACCTACATATGTTGATAGACAACAAGCTGTCCATGCACCAAATGTGCTCAGGTCAGAGGTTATAATGGTCCTAGGTACAAGGCCCGTTTGGTCGCTAAAGGGTTTAAGCAAGAGAAGGGTGTAGACTTTGATGAGATATTCTCTCTGGTTGTGAAGATGAACACACTTAGATGCATGCTTGGACTAGTGGGAGCAAAGGACATGGAGCTTATGCAGATGGATGTCAAGACAGCTTTCTTACATGGGGATCTGCATGAGGAAATTTACATGGTGCGGCCGGAAGGCTTTGATGAAAAGGGCAAAGAGAATTTAGTTTGCAAGCTGAAGAAGAGTCTCTATGGTCTTAAGCAAGCACCTAGAGAATGGTATCATAAGTTTGATGCTTTCATTTGGTCCCAGGGTTTTAGAAGGAGTGAAATTAATTACTGCCTCTACATTAAAAGGGCTAAGGATAATAGCCTGATAATCCTGGCACTATATGTGGATGATATGCTATTGGCTAGCAAGAATACTTATGAGCTAGATGCATTAAAGGCCAAGTTGCATGAGGCCTTTGATATGAAGGATTTGGGAATTGCAGATTCTTGGTATGCGCATCATGCGTGATCGGAGTAGGAAATTCCTTTGGCTTTCACAGAAGGAGTATGTTACAAAAGTATTGTAGCGTTTGAATATGGAGGACTCCATTGCCTCCATATGTAAAACTGAGTCATACAGATAGTCCCAAATCAGATGAGGAGAGGGCCATGATGGCCAAGGTTGCTTATGCATCAGTGGTTGGGAGTCTTATGTATGCTATGATAGCTACTAGACCAGATACTGCATTTGCAATGGGAGTTGTTAGCTGGTATATGGCTAATCCAGGAAAGTGGCATTGGGAGGTAGTTAAGTGCATCATGAGGTACATGAAGGGTACCAAGGAGATGTGCATCTGCTTTGGTAGAGGAGACATGTGTGTACTTGGGTACACAGATTCAAACTATGCAAGGCATGTGGATAGTAGGAGATCCACTTCTGGTTATGTGCTCACCTTTGCAAGTGGTGCAATGTCGTGGATGTCTCGTGCAAAGAAGTGCGTTTCTTTGTCTACCACAGAGGTTGAGTATGTTGTAGCCATAGAGGGTTGCAAGGAGCCTATATGGCTTGATCGGCTAGTGGGAGATTTGGGGATTCATATAGGTGTACTGACATTACATAGTGATTCCATGAGTGCTATTCAGTTAGCACGGAATCCGGTCTTTCATGCAAGGACCAAACACATTGAGGTCAGGTACCATTTTATGAGGGAGGTAATTGAGGACAAGCACATAGAGCTTGTCAAGGTTCATACAAATGATAACCCTGTAGATATGCTGACAAAGAGTCTACCTAGTCAGCGGTTTGAGTATTGTCATGTATTGATGGACATTGGATAGTATGCTCTTTCGTTGTTCTCCCTTAAAGGCACATTGTCCTTTAAGTGGGAGATTGTGGGGGTTAAAGGTCACTGTGCCTTTACCTAGGTTATGCACAATACTCAAACACATATATAAATGAATGAAAAAGAAGATTAGGGTGTTTTGCACCCACCAAAACTTGTGTGGCTCTTTGTTTTTCTCTCTTCCTCTTTCGTTCTTGCTTCCGTTGAGAGCACTCTCAGTAGTTGCACTAGCAGTAGCAACACCAACCACTAGTAGCTCTATAGTAGCACTAGCAACACCAACCACTAGCAACTACATTAGTAGCACTATAGCTACACCAACCACTACCAGCAGTACTAACCCCACTAGTAGCAACATTACTAACCACTAGTAGTAGCCAATCAATATATATATGTCCTAAAAAGATGGTAGCCCTTTAGAGTATGAGAAAAGAACCATCATAAAAGGGATGTAGACCAAGATTATAGCAAAACACATTACTATAAGGACAATAAGAGACAATATGTTTTTCAGTGCAACTACTGTTAAATGATTTCAAGGATTACAAGGATGCAAAGAAAAGGAACCGTTGATAGTACGATGGATAAACTTGAATAGATTTAAGCAGATCATAGTTAGATTTGAAATAAACATATGAGGATAATGAACCATAAGAAAAGGATGCATGCTAAAATAACTTTGCAATATACGGAATACCACTTTACATCAAGGGGTTCCTTTTCATGTCAATATGGCCCTTGAGGGGTCCCCTTTAGGGGCAAGGGCTATATAGACATGCCAAATATGTCCAATGGCAAGTCAATATGGCCCTTTCCGCCCGCTAAACGGGACCCCTCAAGGGCCATATCGATTACTTATGTTAGCATACTTGTTAGCACACTTGTTATCATACTTACATTAGCATACTTATGTCAGGATACTGATGTTAGCATACTTATATCAAGATACAAATGTTAGCATACTTGCTAGCACAATTATATATGTTATCATGCTTATATCAAGATACTGATGTTAGCATACTTGTTGTCATAATTATGTTAGCATAGTTGTTAGTATAATTATGCTAGCATAATTATGTCAGGATATTGAAGTCAAGATACTTATGTTAGCATAGTTTCTAGCATACTAACTAGCATATGACAGTCCACATCTTCAAGACATGAAAAGAAACCCACTATATAGCCTTCCATGAAATTATAGATATCTCCCATACACTTAGGAGATAATAATATTCTTTGTAATCCTCTCTTCATCTTCATCTTGTTCCACAGGCTGCCAAAGTGTACTTGGAAAGATCTATAATTTCATCAAAGGCTAGCACACAACACAGGCTTCCATGAAATTATAGATCTCCTGTACATTTAGGAGATAGTAATATTATTTGTAATCCTCTCTTCCTCTTGATCTTGTTCCCCTGGCTTCTGAAGTGTACTTGGAAAGATCTATAATTTCCTCAAAGGCTAGAACACAACACAAGAAATTTTCCATTGTGGCTAGATTAGGGGTTTCTTTTCATGTGCCATGAGGATTGGGACTCTAGACAACAGGGCAAATGAGGAGACAAAGATGAAATTGAGCAACATAGTGAAGAGGAGATAAAGACTTCAAGACAGTGGGTAATGGAATATGCTATGTAGCACACAGAAAAAAATGTGGAACTAAACAATGCTCTAAACGATGAAAAATATAAACCAAGAATCCATACAACTTTTTGCATCAGCTCCATAACACAAAGTCTTTAAAAAAGAAGCAAGTGAAAGAAGCAAGATTTGGATACTATGGTGACCATACTCACCATAGATTCAATCTAGATACTATGGTGAGCATACTTACCATAGCAAGATTGATTGCAAGGAGATCTTGACAAGATTGTGGTAGCCCTTCAATGTAGTCTAAAATGATTTGTGTCGTTGCAGAGAGAGAGTCCACATGAGAGAATACTTTGACTCAACAAGGATTCTTGGGGATGGAGCAAGCAGGAGGAAGCTTGCATCTATGTATGAGTGTGTGTGAGAGAGAGGTAGTCCAAGCACTACAATGTCGCCTGCAATAGCAATAGAGTGAGTGAGAGGGAGGACAACAATTTTTGGCGATGGAATAAGTAGGAGGAAGATTGCACCTCTGTTAGAGAGAGAGTTGGTGATGGAGCAAGAAGATGAAGACTGCGCCTCTGTGTGCACATGTGCGTGCGTGCGTGCGTGTGTGTGTGTGTGTGTGTGTGTGTGTGTGAGAGAGAGAGAGAGAGAGAGAGAGAGAGAGAGAGAGAGAGAGAGAGAGAGAGAGAGAGAGGGGAGGGGGAACTGTAAAACTGCAATTCAAATTCAAAAAATAATAATTGCAAATTAACATTATGCTCACTTACAAGCAAAGCCAAAATGTGCTATTCAATTGGGCTTCTTAGCATTGTACATGGACATGCTTTTTTGAGAAGGTTAACGTGCTTCCACCAATCAGCTTGATGGGTGCCGAGGGCTTACATCAAATCATTCTGGATCCCATAGTCACTTGTAACTACTCAAATCTCTTCCACTCTATCACTGAAATGTCAATCTCCCAGAAAGGTGATTCATACATGATAGTCGGTCTCACCAGGGTGTCCAAAAGCCAACCCTTTGTTGGAGGGTCCTGGAAGTGTGCTTGGAAGCACCGCCTCTCTAATTAGGGTCAGAGCACCCCATTCTATGAGTCATCTTTAAACCTATATGGATCATCGTGAAACCTGGTCCGGTGAACACTACTCCACTCGCGCATCTCGGTACATGATGCTATGTTGATGCAATACTGCTCACGATGTGTTGAAGATCATAACCTTGGTTTTTCCAAGATTAACTATCAAGTTGCTCTCTTTGTACAACATCTCCAGAGCCTCTAGATGTTTTTTCAATCCCTCTATAGTGGATGATATGAGGACTATCATCAGCGTACAGTAGTATCTGCACCATCAGGTGAGCCAAAAGTGAACCCTCTCCAGCTAGGCAAGCTACAAAGGATATAATCTCATCGATATAGAGATCGAAGAGAGTCAGTGAGAGAGGGAAGCCTTGCTTCTTCACTTTGATATTGCTCTCAACCCAATCTGATAGACCTCTTGGGGCATGTACCCACCCTTTGATTGACTCATATAGGCTCATAACCTCCCCCCAAATCATGATTTTTGGAAGCTGCCACTCCTGTAACCTTTTGATCAGGTGGGAACGTGGGACAATATCAAATTCCTTACAAAATTCTACAAAGCAAGTATAGACTTTATGATGCCTCAACTTTTCCTCCTCAATGATAACCCTCAAGGTGAAGATGTGGTCCAGGGTGGAGTGTTGTCTCCAAAAACCTACTTGCCTTAGAGCTCACTGCCCATGACCCTCTATATGGCTAGTGATCTCCCTCTCTAGTACCAACCTATATATCTTAGCCAGGGTGTGGCCAATAATAAGAGTGCAGTAGTTGGGATCACCTACCATGTGTATCGATACTATGGTGGTGGTAGTTCCCAGTGTCCATGGGATCACCTGCGTTGTGTATCAGTACTATTGGTACTATGGTGGCCTATAATAAGAGTGCAGTAGTTCCCAGTGTCCATGGGATCACCTGCCTTGTGTATCGGTACTTGTGTATCGGTACTATGGTGGTGGTGCTCTAGGTAGGTAGCCATAGCATATGACATGGTTGAACAGGTTGTGATTTTCTTGTGAGCATTTTGTTGTGCGATATTTTTTACAATTCCAATAAATTTTGCGAGATTTTTTTTGGCATGTTTTCTATTCTTCAATAACAAATACATATGGTTAAATATAGTTAGCATAGCAAATGGATGAACCAATCAATAGAAAGATAAATTATAGCAAGAGATGTATTATATGATGAAGATTTAGAATGAAAGGTATAATCTTCAATAGAGATGATTGTAAATCAAGACCAAAATACAAAAGTTAGATCATGAGAAGCATGAATAATAGGTATAAATACCTAGAGAAGCACAAGAACCAAGGAAATTAACAAGAGAGAGAAAACAACCATAGAGAAAAAAGTTATGGTACTAGTAATGATGACGTTTAGGAATAGTTAAGCTCACATTATGGGTAAGCAACCTATGCAAAAAAAGGAGGGCTTAGCAATCCTCTACATCATTGGAGCCCCCCCTACTTTGTTTGATAGAAGGTAGCCTATTGCAAAAATACCATTTTTTGGTTTGATAGAAGTTCGAGTTGGCTAACAACAAGAGAACAATATTTTAGATTTAAGATTGCTTCTCTTTAACTCAATTGATTTCCTATTTCCATGGATCTTGTAATGGTGCCTTGCCCACATATGAAAAGAGGTGTTTCTTGCCATTGAATCATTTTATATTTTCTTATATAGGTTTCATAGTTTGAGCATTTTCATCCTATCAAGATGGCACCAAGGCGGAAGAAATCAACTGCAAGAGGTAACTATGGTATTAATCTCCCTAGCATATCTATGATAGACTTGAGAAATATATAACTCCTCTTTGTTGATTGTAATATATTTTTAAAGGAACTAAGACTTATGGGCTATGAGCTGCTGGCATAGAAAAAATTTCTAATTGGTTGTGATGATTTTCTTACTCTCCAAGATTTTGAGCGATCAAATTTTGTATAGGTTGATTAGGTAAAAGGGAGGTGTTGTTGTCATTTGCTGGGGCCGATTTGGGTCAAAGGGGTCAAATCAATAGAAAATTGGTTGTTGGCTTTTGATAGAACACAAAGGTACAGGTGCATTTAGATTAGGAAGATGGGGGTGATGAAGAATTTTTGCTTTTGCAAAGCAGCCTCATTTTGTTTTTACATGAAAATACTTCACTTAAGTATGGATGGCAGATTCAAGGACCAGAGAGAGAGATACAACAAACTTTCTAATAGATTGATGCATACATGACTTGGGGACCTCCCCTCCATCATAGGCTCTATGCCACTACTATTGCAACCTCATACACCCTCCTATGCTTGATCGATATGTTTTCTTGGATTAGAGAAGGTAACTGTTGCAACATCTATTATGCATGCTTTCTATTACACTTCACATTTTGCATACAATCACTCCATGCTTACTTGTGGGTATGATACACTATAGCTTATTCCATAATGATGACTCACCATATTCGGGTGAGATGCCAATTCATTGAGAGCTACTACTTGCCTTAAAATCAACCAATGAGTAAGATAGCTTCTAATAATGATGTCGTGTATCACTAGTGTAACTTCTTCTCTTTAGAAACTAATCCTTCCATGAATGCTAATATTGTAGACTCATTTGAGCGCACATAGAGAATTCATATGGACATGAGGTCTTCCTCTTTCAAAAATTTAGCATGGCAGACAAATCCTTGCTTCTCAATTTGTGAAGTGAAGAGGACAAGATATGAGTGGAAGTGGAGATGGCAATAGAAAGGAAGAATAGCAACCCATGGTACACAGTACCAACTATTGTCCTAGCATAGCTTGTTTGGAAGGTATCTACATAAACTACAAATGTTTTTTTATTTTATGAAAGGTATCTAAAAAAGGGGGGGACGAGCATTTTCCGATCGAAATCTTTCGAGCATCCGAGCGAAGGAAAAAAAAAGCTTCCAACTATGCAAAAATATGACAAAAATGGATCAAAAGAAAACATAGTTTCACTTAGAAATATGAAAAGTATTATAGGAATGCCTATTTTATACACGAATATTTATGTGAATCTTTGGGAATGGTGAGAACATAATGGGATGGCTTTTGAAGAAACCCACATGTAGAGTAGACTTCTCTATGAAAATTCCCTTATGATCCTTCTTACAACTTTTTACTTAATAGGGGGTGACATTGAAAAACCTCTCTCACCCTATCTTCATGAAAGGGTTTCTCCAAAGAAAACTCATTGAAGCAAGCCATCAAGGTAGTTTCGCCAGCGAAACCCCTTTGAACAAGGTCTTTCAAGGTAGTTTTGCTGGCGAAACTACCTTGGACAGCACTTTTAAAAGTGACATAACTTTCACATCCAATGTCCAAATATAGTCATTCAGCCACTCAAATTGATCGGAAAACCCCATTTGAGCACATCTATGGGGTTATATTTTGGAAAACCTTGCATATATAGTATTAAATATTACATGTATTTTATGAGAGTGATATATAAGCCCAAGTTAATACTTATTTACAGTAATTTAAACTTCTGTAGAAACATGTCCATAAATATATTGTTATTAATACTATAAAAACACTTGAAAGATATTGCCATATGATATAAATGTGTTTAATAAGTAATTATTTATGTATAATATTATTATGTTGAGAGTGATTATGAGGGACGTTTCTTAAATGAATTATTTTTCAATACTTTTTTAAGGTAATAACAAGGGTACAAAGGGATGTCTATGAATAAGAAGATTTTTGTTATGTAAAAATGAATGAGTGACTAGTTTGTATATTTTTATGATAAAGGGATCTAGTTCTAATGAAAATAAAAGTGTAAAAACCATGTTTCCTAAAGAAATACTATTTTTACATCTCTTGAAAAACACGCTCGTATAAACTTGCTCATAGGTTTTTGCTCGTAAAATTGATGCATCCTAAAAAAGGGCAATGTCCTCATTTCTTGTTCCTATAGGGATTAGGGGTTAGGGTATAGAATTTAGGGCTTTGAGGGCTAGGATTAGGATTTAGGGTTAAGGGATAAGGGGTTAGGGTTTAAGATTTAGGATTTAGGATTTAGGGTTTAGGGTTTAGGGATTAGGGATTAATGGTTAAAGAGTTAGGATTTAGGATTTAGGGTTTATGGTTTCAAGGGCGAGCATTAGGGCTTAGGGATTAGGGATTAGGGGTTAGGGTTTAGGATTTAGGGTTTAAGGTTTAGGGTTTAGGGTTTAGGGATTAGGGATTAGGGGTTAAGGGTTAAAGGGTTAGGGTTTATGGTTTCAAGGGACAAAATTAGGATTTAGGGTTTAAGGATTAGGGGTTAGGGTTTAGGGTAGCCAAGATTATAGTTTAGGGTCTAAAGAGCAAGGATTATGGTTTAGAGTGTTTGGGTTAAGGATTTAGGATTTAGGATTTAGGGTTTAGAGGGTTTGGGTTTAGCAAATTGCTAATTACTAATTACTAAATCCTAAATCCTTTATTGAAAACATGGATTTCTAAATAAGACCTCCCATATTTTCTAAACAAGATCTAGATTTCTAAATAATTAATAAAGTAGATTATTGAAAAGAGACTTATGTTCTTTACAGCTTGTTTGCAAAGGAAACTCGCAAAGGAGATGGCTACAAATTTTATTACGGGGATGGAGGTGATTCTATGTTGCAAAAGAGAAGTAGTTGCATTTTATACAATCCACGAAAGTGATCTAAATTCTATTTGTCACTGTAGAAGACTTGGCGAAGATAAGGTGGCAGTTATTGTATCAAAGATTCCTAGTGCACATGTTGAGCTAAAGCATAAGTGTGGGGATATGGAGATCCTTGGAGATGTTATGCTCTATAAAACTTCCAACAAAGCATTTATTGCATGGGACGGAGATGAGACTTATCCAACACATGTCATCAGGAACACAAAGTGCATATCTATGGATTTTAGAGTGGGAGATATTTTACAAATGTTATCATTTGCAAATAAGAACGTAGCAGAAGGTCAAGTCTTGGGATTTAAACAAGTGGAACACTGGACATTTGCGCATATGAGAATTTGAAAAGTTACTGATGATGGTATGGATCTTAACTCAATCTCATTGGTCCCTACTATGAGGTAGGTAAGGATTTGAGATGGAGCATGCAATTTTTAAAGATTGGAAAGATTCGGCATGTGGTTTTTAATCATAAACATAATGTATACTACAACATCAAAGAATTAAAAGAATATGCCAATGTACCAAGCTCTATTCCTTCAGAGATGGATGACTCTAATGGACTCAACTATAGCACTGACATCTTATCAGGAGTTGATGAGTTCATTGGTACCGAGAAAGAAAAAGATTTCACAAGTGATGCCTTATCCAGAGTGGATGAGTTCATGCACATTAAGAACTTGGGCAAAGATGTCAAAAGTGATATCTTATCAAGCATGGATGGCTTCATGGGATACTGATAAAGTTCTTGGAGTCAAACCAAGTAACTATGGAATTATGGAAATCATGCATGATGATATAATGAGTGATGTTCTCTCAGGAGTAGAGGAGTTCCAAGACTATGGAGTTATGAAATTCATAGAAAGTGCATCAATGAGTGATGTTCTGTCAGGAATAAATGAGTTTGAAGATCATTCTGGACACTCTATCGCCACCACTGTGACAAATGGTTCTATGATTGTATCAAAAGTAGGGATGAGATCAACAAAGGACTATTTGGTATTTGACTTTGATTGTGAAACAATTAATGTTACAAATGGTTCTACAAATGTATCAAAAGCAGGGATGAGATCAACAAAGGGCTATTCAGTATTTAACTGTCAGAGTGATAAGATCAAGGATGTAACATCCCATGAAAACAAAGTCACAAATAAATCTTACAAGGAGAACTGCACAAATCCAAATAAGGATGTATAGAAGGCCCCAAAACAGACATACAGATGCATGAAACAAAAGCGAGTTCAAGTAGATCCAGAAAAGCAACCAAAGAGAATAAGAGTAATGAATGAAGATGTTGTGCTAAAAGCAATGTGATCTACATGCTGTAAGTGTAGATGTATGCGATCCATTAACTTACATGACATCAAGGATTGTAGAGAACATGTCTGGCAAAGGAAAGGGAGCAGAAGAAATGAATACCTATTCATGAGATTGTCTTGCTTTCTTGTAAATGATAGGAGAAGGCAAAGTTCACAACAACAAATAAGGCCTCTTATAAATGGAAAAAGTATTTGTAATAATGCATATCACATTATTACAAGATTATCACATGGCACATATTGGAATTTGGCTAATAAAGCAAAGTATGGAGTAAAATTTAACATTCATGGAGACACAGGAAGGCCCAACACAAGAGCCTCGATGGTTGCAACAACAACAATTTTGAAAGACTACATTCAAGAAAATGTTTTACTGCAACACCATCTATTAGAAATGCATCTTCCGATAGGTTTGACAAAAAAAGAAGTATTTAACTCTATTGGAGAAACATAGAGGCAAAGAGGGCATGCTCTGGCATCTTTTCATACTTTGTATACTCTTTGGAAAAAAAGCTTTAGGCATGTTAAAATCCCAAAGAATGGAAGAATTCAAAAATGTGCAATTTGTGCATATGCAAGGATCTTTTAATAGATCCAATACTATTTACAATTTTGTATTGGTCCTTTTTCCTTGCACTTTCTTGTTATATGGCTCATAAGCATGTCAAAGTCATTGCATTTTATAATATACAACATCAAACCTGATAGCATGCCCTTTTGGCCTATTTCTATTTTGAAGCAATTTTGGCCATATTGTACCTGCTTGAGGGCAACCGGTATATCCAATTTTGCTGACGTGTATTGCTGGAGGGGGGAAATCACAACGACTGAAAAATTTTCTATTGTGACACACTTTTAAAAAAAATTTACCTCTCGGTCTATAAATCTTTGAATATTAAAGTCATCCTCCTTCAATTGCCATGTGATGTACATTCTCCTTTTATTGAATTCCAACCTACCCTATGTAGAAGCTTAACATGACCTCATTTATTTGGTTTGGCATATCCACCTGGATGTCTATGCTTTTAGGTATTTCTCCACCTAGAATGGCTACTCTCTCAACTCCTACGCATTACCCAAGAAGTGCCTTTGGATTCTTGTGCTAGAGTCTGAGTTCTTTTTGTGGCAAATGTTGCATTTCACCACATAGAATGGCTATAACTCTCTCCACTCCTACGCCCTTGCATTTTCCAATTTGTTTATGAGGATTACCCAAGAAGTTCCTTTGCATTCTTGTGCCAAAGCTTGAGTTCTCTTTGTGGCAAATGTTGCATTTCCACTTCTAATTATTTGACATCCTAACATAATCTCGAGCCTTTTTTAGTTTTAGCCCTCATTTCTTTGGAGCCATGGCTGGTGTCAAGGCTGTAAGAGAAACATGGAGACAACTTCCGTGGAGAAATGATAAGTGATATGTTCATTCACAAACATTTCCATATTTTTATTCCTACCATGAAACTTAGGACAAATAATAGTGTTTGGCTTCATTTACAATTCTACATCGTCGAAAAAATAATGTGGCTATTTGGCACATCTAACTTAGAATATTTCATGTAAGCTTGCTACATCTTGAGAGAAATCATCCAATTGTCTTGCTCACTTCTAATGTGATTGGATGATTATGAATGTGGTAACGTACCTATTCAAATAGGCATGGGATGGAAAACCACCTTTTACCATCTCTCTCTCTCTCTCTCTCTCTCTCTCTCTCTCTCTCTCTCTCTCGTAAGCATCTATCTACACCATGATCATTTGCAACATTATTATCTATTGATGAATATCAGTGTTTCACACACTAGTACAATAGCTAGAGTCACTTACAAAAGCACTTATAAGCACTTTTTCTTCTAGACTCTAAGCTAGCATCTTTGTAAACCTAAGATATCTTTTCTACATATGTATGGAGTCATGGGCTACAAATTGCATCATATGCAACATAATCATATCTAGTTTTTCACACTTGATAATATATGCAAAACAAGGATTATAAACCTATGCATATTATGATATATCCACACGTGCACCATAATCTTGTGAGTTGCTATGAGCCGACAATTGCAAGCTCCACAACTGGCTTGAATTTGAGCGAGATGTGAAAGGTTGGCATAAGCAATCCCACAATTGTCTCTACACTCTTGACTCCTAATTTATGGAGTACTACTAGTATATAATATAAAATTTATATCCACTTACGAGATGTTTTGAGTCGGCCTAAGGAAACCCCCAACTGGCACAAGGACTAATATTCTTCATTAACGAGAGCAAGTTGCTATAGGTAAGCTTAAGCGAACCTCCAACCATCCCATTGAATTTTACTTAAATAAAGTTGTAGCTACATAGTTATATATAAATAAATATGCTAAAAAAGCACTTAAAATATATAATGGAACTAAAATTTAAATCCTAAGCCTTTTCCAAAGTCTAAGTATTTCATGCAACTATTAAATTAAAATCCTAACTCTTTCCAAGGACATCTAAAGTATTTCATGCAACTAAAACTAAATCCCTTAGACTTTCCATAGTAAAGTATTTCATCCAACTAATAAATTAAAATCCTAAGCGTTTCGAAAGACACCTAAAACATTTCTTGCAACTAAGATTAAAATTCTAAAATGTTTCGTGCAACTTACAAATTCATTCTCCTACTAGTATCTAAGTGCTAATAATTATCCAATTAGTATCTAAGTGTGAGTGGATTTTTGCTCTCAAATGAGAGCCCACCACCAATAGCACCAAATACTTTTTAGAAGGATTAACTTTGTAGCGTTGTCTATTTTTATTTTTTATGTTTCTTGTTTTTCCCAACACTCCATGCAATACTAGGATAATTTTAAATACCTTGTGGTATAATGCCGAATCACAATGCAATAAATAGACACACCTCGTGGTATATATTATATTGCATAGAAAATCCAAGTATCATGTGGTACTCTGCCATTACACCGTGTGGTATAGAGACTTACAACATAATAACCATCTGTCGTGATTTCTGATAAAATTCCAAACTAGCCCATTTTAAAAAGCCCCTGCGCTTACTAAAAAAGTTCAAAACATTTTAATACCACGTTTTAAAATGAGTGTTTTAATACCACCACAAATCCCTGAGCATAAAGAAGGAGTAGAGGGAGTGAAAGCCACTATTTTCAAAAAAATCGACTATGCTTACAAGAAACAACAAAATATTGCAGGGGATGTTTTGCAGCCTGTACGCTGTGGCCAAGTATAGATGAGTGCTACATGGAGTTTCGAGCTCTTTCCTTCATGGACTCCATTCTTCCAACCTTCACGCAATGTATCCTCCAATGATAAGAGCAAGAGTCATATCGATAGCTTGGTAAATGCTGTTGGTAGATTTTGAGTTCTAGAAGTTCTCTCCTCAACCTTTGTGCTACTTCCAGTTCACACAAAAATTCCATCATCTCCTTTCTTTTAGGTGGATGCGAAGCATAGTAAGGTCTTATTTGATATATGCCCTCTTTCTCACTTTTAAAAACCTTTATATGTGCTTGGTTTCTTAATTATGCACATCTTGCCATCCATTAGTTAAAGAATAGCTCCTTTGGGTATAGTTTTGGTTGTGGCTATTCTTTACTCTTCCATAACGGAATTCCATTTCTCTACCACCACCAACGTGCTTACTAATTTGAACAAGCACCATTGGATCCCTTCCACCTTAGTAATCCCTTAAGAAAAGGCTTCAACCACCATGCCATTTATAGTCTATGCATCCTTGTGGCTACAGGCTTCATTAATGGTAGACCCTCCATACAAAGGGCACTAGTTCAGAATGTGATTAATTCTTCTTTGGACATGCTACACTATGAGTAGTGTGTACCACTAATGCACATGCCTCTCTATGTGGCTTTCCTTAGTTCTCCCTTGAATTACAATAATAGTTCTCCTTCCTTCCCACTATCTCCCTTGATGTCCTAAGTGTGTAGTTCTATCTCCCAAATTAGTATCTTCTTCACTACTAAGATATTATCATTATATCACCCTTATCAATGCAAGGGTTCCCGAGAGAGAGAGAGAGAGAGAGAGAGAGAGAGAGAGAGAGAGAGAGAGTACCCAATAAACCACAACCGTAAATAGCAATAGCATGGGATTGCATATTCATGTAATCACATAAATTTTCTTGTGATTACATGTCAAGATGATGTATTTCATGCAATCACGGTCACAATCATGCCGTTGCACTATTAGGTGGCCTTGACCTTAAAACCAAATATATACCAACGGTAGTATCAATACTACCGATAGTAGTCTTTATCAATGGTAGTATTGATACTACCGTCGGTAGCTTAACATGATACTACCGATGGTAGTACTCATAATATTGCTGGTAATATTATTACCACCAGTAGTAGCAGTATTCCCACTAGGAATTGTGTTGCTATCAATAATAATTGACATACTACCATCGGAAGTACTAGTTACCGGTGGGAATACAAAAATTGCAGTTCGTAATCCTACCAACCCAAGGTATGTGACAATTGATGGGCTTATTTTCATCAAAAGTGGATTGAGAAGAGGTAAAAATCCTCCTCTCTCCAAGTCTTGGCTAAGAGGCCTAGTTCAAGGAGTGGTTCCTAGTCTTGTGTCCTGAACAGAATGGGGGGATAGCAGATTATTTTGTCAATTTTTTAAAAAATGACTTACCATTTGTTGCATGCATGCATTGAAAGAATCCTTTGTGCATTGAAAGTTATTAGATTATAGGAAATCTTTAAAATTTTACATCAATGCATGATAATTAATTTGCATTCCTCCAGAGGCAACAATCAGCACACCGACTAGAAGCTCCACAATAGCATACAATTAATTCACAGTAGGCTCTCTTGTTTTCTTCTCCTAACGACCATACGGGCTCCCTCTACCTCCATTGACAAGTGCCTGTGCCTCCAACCTAAGCAATTAAGGTGTAGAATCTTCCTCCAGGAAGGAAGGTGACCATCGATGATGATCATAAGCATGCAAGCTCCAAACATTGGCAAGGAGGCTTTCTCTAAGCACAGCTCATCTCAACGACTTCAAAAGCATTGGCTCTACACTCGGCTGAGTATTGACAATGAGCATCTACATAGCGATTCTTCATTCGATGACTCCTCAGCACCGCCTACCTCAGTGGCTGCAACAACTAAATGCCATCGCTAGTAGTCGGCCTACCACATGTTCAACTCTCCTACCCAAGACCCCTATGACACAAAGCCTTCAATAATGCAAGCCTTCCTCAAGGTAGCGCTTCAACGAGCCTTCACCGAAGCTCAAGGTCATTCCCAACCCCTACCAAGAGCTAGTAGCATCTGACCACAGTGTTGTTCCCAACCCCTACCAAGAGCTCAGTGTCGTTCCTAGCCCCTACCAAGAGCTAGTAGCATCTGGCTAAGAGTTCTCTCAATGGAAGCGGAACAAAGAGGGAGAGAGAGAAACATAGAGCCACACAAGTTTTTGGTGGGTGCAAAACACCCTAATCTTCTTTTTCATTCATTTATATATGTGTTTGAGTATTGTACATAACCAGGGTAAAGGCACGGTGACCTTTAACCCCCACAACCTCCCACTTAAAGGACAATGTGCCTTTAAGGGAGAACAACCCACATGTGCAGATACTCCTCAGCAGAATGCAATAGCTGAAAGGAAGAATGGGACTTTAGCAGACAGTGCTATCCAATGCCCATCAATACACGACAATACTCAAACCGCTAACTAGGTAGACTCTTCATCAGCATATCTATAGGGTTATCATCTGTATGAACCCTGATGAAATGGTACCTGACCTCAATGTGTTTGGTCTTTGCATGAAAGACCGGATTCTGTGCTAGCTGAATAGCACTCATGGAATCATTATGCAATGTCGGTACACTTGTATGAATCCCCAAATCTCCCACTAGTCGATCAAGCCATATAGCCTCCTTGCAACCCTTTGTGGCTGC
The DNA here is from genome assembly GCF_047967505.1 of Dipteris shenzhenensis. Lineage (NCBI taxonomy): Eukaryota > Viridiplantae > Streptophyta > Polypodiopsida > Gleicheniales > Dipteridaceae > Dipteris > Dipteris shenzhenensis. Next base: position 60,779,392 of record NC_141601.1, on the reverse strand, counting down.
AACATACTCAGCCTTTGTGGTAGACAAAGCAATGCACTTGTGTGCATGAGACATCCACGACACTGCACCACCTGCAAAGGTGAACACATAATCAAAAGTGGATCTTCTACTATCCACATGCCCTGCATAGTCTGAATCTGTGTACCCAAGTACATGCATGTCTCCTCTACCAAAGCAAATTCACATCTCCTTGGTACCCTTCATGTACCTCATGATGTACTTAACTGCCTCCCAATGCCTCTTTCTTGGATTAGCCATATACCGGCTAACAACTCCCACTGCAAATGCAATGTCTGGTCTAGTAGCTATCATAGCATACATAAAGCTCCCAACCGCTGATGCATAAGGAACCTTGGCCATCATGGCCCTCTCCTCATCTGATTTGGGACTATCTGTATGACTCAGTTTCACATATAAGGCAATGGAGTACTCACTGCCTTCCCTCCCTCCATATTGAAACATTGCAATACTTTTGTAACATAATCCTTCTGCAAAGGAGTTTCCTACTCCGCCGATCATGTGTGATGCGCATACCAAGAATATGACCTGCAAGTCCCAAATCCTTCATATCAAAGGCCTCATGCAACTTGGCCTTTAATGCAGCTAGCTCATAAGTATTCTTGCTAGCCAATAGCATATCATCCACATACAGTGCCAAGATTACCAGGCTATTATCCTTAGCCCTCTTAGTGTAGAGACAATGATCAATTTCACTCCTTCTAAAACCCTAGGACCGAATGAAAGCATCAAACTTCTGATACCATTCTCTAGGCGCTTGCTTAAGACCATAGAGACTCTTCTTCAGCTTGCAAACTAAATGCTTTTTGCCCTTTTATTCAAATCCTTCTGGTTGCACCATGTAAATTTCCTCATTCAGATCCCCATGCAAGAAAGTTGTCTTGACATCCATGTGCATAAGCTCCATATCTTCTGCTGCCACTAGTCCAAGCATGCATCTAAGTGTAGTCATCTTCACAACTGGAGAGAATATCTCATCAAAGTCCACACACCCTTCTCTTGCTTGAACCCTTTAGCAACTAAACGGGCCTTGTAGCTAGGCACATCATCACCTGTGACCTTCATTTTGTAGACCCATTTACATGGCAATGCTTTCTTTCCATGTGGCAAAGAAACCAAGTCCCAAGTCTTATTCTTCATAAGTGAGCTCATCTATGATTGCATAGCATACTCCCACTTGCATTGATCCTCATGCATCATAGCCTCTTTGTAGCAAGAGGGCTCCTTGCAATCAGTAAGCATCACATAGTCTACCCCTGTAACAAACCTATCAGGAGGTCTAGACACTCTAGATGATCTTTTCAAGGGCATTTCAGCTTGCTGTCCCACCTGCATATCAGCCACATTTGGCTCATCATATCCACCAATAGATGATCCATCATCTACCCTTGATTGTATACCTGTGGGAGTACTTGCCGGTACCATTTCTTGCACAATTGGTGCATGGACAGCTTGCTGTCTATCAACATATGCAGGTGGATTCACATCCTAGAAAGTGATTCTCCTCATTTCCACATCCCTCATGGGTGCCTGATGCATGTTCTTCTCATTGAAAACTACATTATGGCTACATATGATCTTCTTTGCTTGTGGATCCCAGAGACGATAGCCCATCTCTCCACTTTCACCATTACCCAGAAAGATGCATTTCGTAGACTTAGGATCTAGCTTCTTTCGAAGCTCTTTTGGCACGTGCATATGCCTCACACCCAAATATATGCAAATGAGAGTAAGAGGGCTTCTTGCCACTCCATGCCTCTTCAAGAATACCACCATCCAAACTCTTACTAGGTGATTTATTGATCACATGCACTATAGTCTTCATTGCCTCAGCCCAAAAACCACCAAAAAGACTTGCATTGGAAAGCATTCATTGCAACCTTTCTTGAATGGTACAATTCTTCTTTTTTGCAAATGGATTTTGCTCTGGAGTAGGAGGGGATGTGAGCTCCCTCTTAATCCCACGCGTATCATAGAAATGCTGAAAGTCATGAGAGAGATACTCTCCACCATTGTTAGTCCGTAGGCAATTAAGCATTCTACCTGATTGATTCTCAACCAAGGCCAGCCATTTCTGAAATACCTGGAACACATCACTCTTTCGAGCTATAGCATAAGCCCACACTTTCCTAGTTGCATCATCAATGAATGTCACATAGTATTTAGCCCCGCCTAATGATCGTGTAGGCATGGGACCACATACATCTGAATGCCCCAAATCAAGCTTTTCAAACTCTTTCTTTCCCCTTCTTTTATGGGCTAATTTAGTTTGCTTCCCATAGAGACAGTGCTCACAAAATTCAAAATCAGAGAAACTCAAATGCGGTACATAAACCAAATGGCATAAGAGTTTCATCCCATTTTGGCTCATATGCCCCAACCGGCAATGCCATAAAGAAGTGCTTGGCTGCTCGGTTATTGCAACAATATGCTCAAATACCCCTGATACATGTAAGGGATACAAAGTCCCACACTTGGCACCCCTGGCTAAAAGCATAGAGCCCTTCCGAGTTTTTCAACTCTGAAAGCCAAAAAGTGGTGTGAGAACCAGCATCATCTAGCTAACCCATTGAAATAAGACGCTTGGTCAACTTAGGCACATGTCTCACCTATTTCAAAACAAATGCAGACCCATTTGCAAAAGAAAACTTTATGTCACCTACTCCCACTATGTCACATGCATAGTCATTTCCAAGATGCACACAACCTGTCTTTCCACTATCATAAGTGGAGAACCATTCCCTATGGGGAGTAACATGGAATGAAGCCCCAGAATCCAAAATCCAATCTTGGGAATATGCATCATTTAAAGTGGTAAGCAACTCTGCAGATAAACTAGACATGAAGAGAATGTCATTGTCACTATCATGTGTGATAGCATTGATCTCCTCGATCTTCACTTTTCCTTTGTCCTCCCTTCCTTCTGATTTGCACCCCAATTTGTAGTCTTTTTCTTATCCTTTTTCTCTCTTTTCAGCTTGTAGCAATCCTTTTTTATATTGCCCTTCTTGCCATGTGGTAACACTCAATGTTCTATGCCCTGGATTTGCTACGAGACTTCCCTCTTTCTTGGGACTTCCCCCTGATGCCCCTTTGCACATTTAAGGCTGCATCCAACTTGTTGCCATCCATAGACTTCCGTCTAATCTCCTCAGCCAACAAGCTACCCATAACATCATCAAATTTCAGTACTCAGTTGTCATCACTTTACTACAGTCTTGATCCTTGGCACATTGCAGGTTTCATATAACTTGGTTCAGATTTATAGTTTCACGTAAGCTTGCAACGGCTATAGCTCAAGCATAAGCCCCATAGTGGTAGCTCTTTTATAGTGTTCTCATGAGTAAACACTCTCACCGATACATGAGTAAGCCTCTTCTATAGAGCACCAGACCGCCTCCAGCATGGAGCTATCCATATCTCACAGTTGATGATACAACAATCATGACTCCTCGTGAGTGGAAAGAGAACCTTCTTCAACTATTTATTGCCACAAGGTATGTACCAATGTATGATGATGACTCGAGCCTCATTGGCCTTGAGAGATTAGATGCAGATGCTTCACATGTTAGCATGGATCAGCCCACAATTTTTGATCATGCACATTTCTCGATAAGCCCTCAAGATGAGGCACATTTGGTAGTAAGTCCTCATCACGAGGCATATTCGACAATAAGTCAACACGAGGCAATCCCATCTACATCAGCACAGTCTAATTCTAGTGATGTACAACCATCACATTCATCCATGGATCCGACTCCATTTATTGTCACATCAGATGTAGATACTCATCACTCTCTTCTGGGTTTTATTCCCAAAGGCAAAGGATGACCCATAACTTAAGAGGAGGAAATGCACATCTTGTATAAGACCACATAAGTTGTACTCATTGTACATGCTTCTACTATGTAGTCACTGTGCTCACATACACACATACTACTTTGATTTCTTTTTATTTTTGGATGCTATCATATGCACCAAATGAAATCCACAAGCAGGTCTTGTACATGCACCCTCTACTTACCCAGTGAAATTTAAGAGGGGGGGTTAAAAAATAGTGTAAATTGCACTATCTACATAGGGCATAGGCACAAACCCTAACCCTAACTATAAGGCGTTCACATGTACACCTTCATGTTCATTATGAATACACTCCTCTCTCTCTCTCCCTCTCTCCCTCTCTCACTTATGCTATCACTCAGGGGACTACCCTTGGGTGGACTCCCCAACAGGGGCCAAGTCCTCAAGGGACTACACCTCAGGGAACTTCTTTGCTAGCAGCCCATGGCTTCAAGAGGAGTGCTGATGAGTTTGTCAACGTAGCCATGAGTGATGCAGAGGCAATGAGATTCTTCTCTCTTCTTTCCTAGAGGACCTCCATTATTCCATCTCCTGCATCCCTTGGGGGTAGATCAAGGACATCAATGGCTTTACCTACTCGACAGTCGTCCCCTCTTGCCCCTTTCGAGGGATCATCACCTAGGCGTCACCATTGTGTTGACGGAAATGAGAGAGAGAGAGAGAGAGGAGTGCACACAAGATACTAACTGTACACTCACTGTATTCCAAGGAAAATAGGAATATATACATGGACCCCTTAGGGTTAGGGTTAGGGTTTGTCCCATAACCCTTATGGTGCAATTTACACACACCATTCTCAACACCCCCTCTTAAATTGCACTGCATAAGGAGAGGGTGAGTTACAAAACACATTTTTTGGATTTTCTGACTGTTGCATAACGGCAACAAAAATAAAGATCAGAAAAGATGCACAAGAGTGCAAGAAAGAGCATAGTGGAAAAAGTATGTACAAAGGTGTACAACTTAGAGTTCACTTCCCCCTCTTAAGTTGCAATTGGCGAAGGCCAAGATGATGTCGAAAGTGTGCAAACTTATCAAGGGAAAGTGGCTTGGTGAAGATATCTACGTCTTGTTCTTGTGTGGGACAATGTATCAAGTCGATTTCTTCACTAAGAACTTTCTCACGAACAAAGTGATAATGCACTTCAATGTGTTTTGTTCTAGCATGAAACATTGGGTTCTTTGCTAGTTGAATGCTGCTCATATTGTCCGAATAGAGCACAGTAGGGTCTCCAGAAAGTATCTCAATCTCTGAAAGAAGCCTTTTGAACCAAATTGCTTCACATGTTGCATTAGTGGATCCTCTATACTCTGCTTCGGTGGAACACAATGCCACTGTTGGTTGCTTCTTGCTTTGCCATGACAAGGCTACAGAGCCAAGACTAAAGCAGTATCCACTGGTGGATCTTCTATCATTTACACTTCCTGCCCAGTCAACATCGGTGTAACCATGGAAGTGTAAGTTGGATGACCTGGCATAATGTAGTCCATGATCCCATGTACCATGAAGGTATCTGAGTACTCTCTTCACTGCAAGGAGATGAGTCTTCTTGGGATTCTGCATGAACTGGCTAAGCACACCAACTGCATAAGATATGTCTGGCCTGGTGATTGTCAAATAGATCAAGCTGCCAATGAGTTGTCTGTACTGTAGAGGATCTGAAGCTGGAGAAGTGTCAAGTGGTGACAACTTGATATTGCATTCCATAGGAGTAGGGAGTGGCTTGCAGTCATGTAGATGAAACTGCTTAAGTACCTTTTGAGTGTACTTTCCCTGAGAAAGTGTGATCCCTGTGTCATCTCTCCATATTTCTATACCAAGAAAATCATGGAGTTCTCCCATATCCTTCATGTCAAACTCTGAGGTAAGCTAACTCTTTGTTTCTGAGATGAGATGTCCATTGGAGCCGGTGATTATCAAGTCATCAACATAGAGCACTACAAGAAGGATGTCTTCTGTAGTTTTTTTGATGTAAAGAGATGGATCTGAATTTGATGGCTGAAAACCAGATGTTAGAAAGTGACGATGAATCCTTGCATTCCATGCACGAGGAGCTTGTTTCAAACCATAAAGTGATTTCTGCAACCTGCAGACCTTCTTTTCCATCCCAGTAATAGCATAACCTGGAGGTTGTATCATGTAGATTTCTTCATCTAAAAAACCATTGAGGAAGGCATTCTTCACATCCATCTGGTGGATGGGCCAATCAAAGTGAGCTGCAAGAGCTATGGCTGTCCTGACAGTAGTCATCTTTGCAACTGGTGCAAAGGTCTCCTCATACTCTGTGCCATACTCTTGGGCATATCCCTTGGCTACCAACCTGGCCTTGTATCTGTCAACCTCACCAACTGAGTTGAGTTTGACTTTGTAAACCCATTTGCATCATATGGGCTTCTTCTCTGTAGGAAGATCTGTCAAGGTCCAAGTCTGATTCTTGAGAAGAGCATTGTACTCTTCATCCATTGCATGTTTCCACTCAGGGACTTGCACTGCATCTTTGAAGGAGGTTGGCTCATCAAACTCCATCACTTTGGCCATGAATGCATAGTTGCTCTTGTAGGTCCACCTCTCAGGTGTCTTTCGATCACGAGCAGATCTTCTGAGATTAGAAGTGGAGCTTTCAGGAATCTCAGTGATGACCATGGTCGTTGCTGTATTCATCATGTCAAGAACCTTTTCTTTGCCTTTACTTTGAGTGGTGACTGTGGACTGCATACTATCCGACTCTGTAGGCAAAGAAATTTGATGTATCTCTGGCACTGCTGGCTGAGGTGGAGTAAGAACTGTAGTCAGACTATCAAAGTATGATGATGCCTCGTTAATGATAACATCCTTGGATATAATCAACTTCTGCTTTATTGGATCATAAAGTCGGTATCCCTTCGACTCTGCAGCATATCCAAGAAAAACACACTTGATTGATTTGACATCAAGTTTAGTCCTAAGTGCATCAGGAATATGAGCATAAGAAAGAGAGCCAAATACTCTCAAGTGACCAATAGAGGGCTTAGTTCCTGTGAATGCCTCTTCTGGTGTTATATCTTGCAATGAAGCAGTGGGACTCCTGTTCATCAAGTACACAGCTGTGTCACATGCCTCAGCCCAATATTGTCTTGGAACATTCTTCTCATCAAGCATGCACCTAGATGACTCTGCAATCACCTTGTTCTTTTGTTCACTAACCCCATTTTGCTGAGGGGTATATCTGCATGCGTGATGCCATGCTGTCTACAAAAGGCATTGAACTCTGCAGACTTGTATTCACCTCCATTGTCACAACGGAGAATCTTTAGGTACTTGTCGGTTTGCTTTTCTACCAAGGCTTTGAAGTCTTTGAAGGTGTTGAATGCATCAGACTTCTGTTTCAGGAAGTAGATCCAAGTCTTCTTTGAGTAATCATCGATGAAGGTCATGAAGTACAAATCCTTGCCAAGAGACGCTGTAGTAGCCGGACCCCATAGATCTGAATGGATGATCTGAAGAACATTGGTACTTCGAGTCGAAGATGTTGGAAAGGGCTGTCTGTGTTGCTTACCCATGCAACAAGCCTCACATACATCTTTTTGAAAGTACAATTGTGGAAGCCCCTGTACCATGTTTGTTTTTTTGAGGGCTACAAAAGGCTTTTGAAGTTGAGGTGACCATACCTCTTGTGCCATAATGTACTCAAATAGGCATCTTGATTCTGCTGATGAGCTGCTAGGGCTCTCTGGATTGGAATGGCAGAAGATAGCTTGAACATTCTTCCAATCTTAACACCTTGAGCAATGATGCATTCAGGACTGTTGAGCTCTCTCACGGTACATCCATACTTGTTGAAGACGACTTCCATGTCACTCTCAGTCATCTGTCCAACAGAGAGAAGGTTCTGTGCCATTGTGGAGACATAGAATGCATCTCCAATGCTCCCTACGGTGCCTGCATTACTGTGCAAGGGTATGCTTCCGATCCCTTCGATTTTGTGGGGTGTATCATCCCCAATCATGACGTTCTCTTTTGGATTCCGATTGGGACGGAGATTAGAGAACCATTCTTTCTCAGGTGTCATGTGGTTGCTTGCACCAGAGTCAAACCACCATGTGTCCTCATCCTTCTGAATCTGAGATGTAGACTGCGATATGAGAACTTTGTGTTGATAGTCCTGAGAGTTGTCTTCATCATAGGCATAGTGGGCGGTTTGCCGTTGATGATGGTTTCCTCGATGAGGGTTGTGAGACCTGTTTGACTGGCCTGCATTGCCACAATAATTGCAATTTCCCTCACGTCTAGGAGTACTTCCTTGATTTCCTCCTCTTCCAGAGTGACCTCTACCTCTGGGATTCCATGTCCCCCTCTGAGCGGGCAGACCATGAATATGACTTGATGAAGATGGAGATTGTCTGCCCTGGTACTGACCTCTGCCTTGATTGCTAAAGCGTCCAGAGTTCTTGCCTTTTCCCCTGTATGACCCTCTTGTACCTCCTCTTACTGTGAATGCAGTGTCATGATTCTTTGAATCTGTTTTGAGACCACGTCTCAATTGCTCCTGCATGAGCATGTCTGACATGAGTTGAAATGTTGGAGGTGCATCTCGAGTGACTAATGCGGTCACAAACTGCCCATAATCTGATCCAAGTCCATTGATGGCAAGTTGGACTAGTCTTTCTTCTTTGACCTCATGTCCCAGTGATGTGAGCTGATCTCCGAGGTCCTTCAATCTGAGTAAGAAGTCAGGACCTGACTCATTTGGAAGCATTGGAGTGTTGTTGAGTTGATTCTCTAACAAGAGAATACGTGACATGTTGTTGGCATTGTACCTCCTTTCCAAAGCTTTCCAAGCAAGTACAACTGAATTCTGCCCACGAAGAAGAGGGATCATCATATCTTTTACATTGAAGTTGATGATATTCAAGGCAAGTCAAGCCTTGGCATCCCACTCTTTCTATGTCTTGGTGAGCTCTAGTTGCTGATCTGCCGTAAGAGGAGTTGTTGAGGTCGGCTCGGGTCGCTTTTCATCTTCTATGACTATGTCCCACAAGTTCTTTAGCTGAAAGATGTTCAGCATCTTGAACTTCCAATTGCCATAGTTGTTATCATCAAGCTTGCTACTCTGATCAAGGAATATGACATCATCATGTGTTTTTGCGATAGTGCACCAAAAAACAAATCCTGTATACAAATAGCAACCAAGTGCCAGTGATAGCCAGAGGCTTTACAAGGTTTGTAGAAGTGGTGCAAAAACCGAATGCCAAAATAGTCAACTAGTGACTTTACAATGTGGCAAGTGTGTGCAAAGGTGCAAGTGTTCTGAATTAGGAACCCAAACTGCCAAGTGACTCAACAAAAGTGAATCTGCCCTCTGTCAAGGAATGAAACAAGTGTTGGTATGTGTGAGATGAACGCCGATGAGAGGTTCCGTAGGGACTGACACCGTTCGAGAACTAATCGGGAATTTTTGGGTAGGGCTTCAGATTGGCTTTTGTGGATTATCTCCTCTAAGGTAGCTAGTCCTATAACTAGTCTACACGTCGAACGAGATGAAAAAGCAGCAAAATAGATAGATTTTATCTTCATTAGGTTTGTGCTGGGTTCGGAGAGGATGCAGCAATCTGATCAAGAGTGGTGCCGATGGAGAGGTTTTTGCAAACATTGCAAACTGAAAAATCCCAGAAGTCAGAGCTGATGTAACAGGTGCGTAGAGCACGATCTGGCGAGCGATTTTGGTTTTTGGAGCGTCTCCAAATTCCACCTGGATTGAAAGATAGAGCCCACAGAAGAATATGACCTCAAGTGTGCAAAAAAATGCACTGATGATGTGGCCTGTGTGTGCATATGCTGGAGCACACAGTGTGCCTGTGAAGCACACTTGCTGAGGTGGCACAGTGGGCTGACACTGCCATGTGTCACATGAGGTGGCAGTAGTGAAGGGTTAACTGTGGTTAAGGCTAACCAACCCTGGGAGGATAACCTAACCTCTGGTTATCTTAAGCTAACCCAAGTGAAAGGCTATCTGCCACGTGTCAGCTAGTGGTGAGGTGAGAGAATGTAGAGAGAGAATAGTTATGGCTCTCTGACGTCCACGGCGAGAAGGCGACGGAGTCGGACGTTTCGCAGGAGTCTGTCGTTGCGGAGGTGAGCGTTGCAGCTACAGGTTGGTGATGGCGAGACGGATTAGAGAGCTTGGCGTTGCGCTTGAAGCTGGTGTAGGGGCTGCTGTAGTAGAGGAGCTGTGGCGCGCATGTGTCTCTCGCTGCACACAGCTCGTATGAGTCTTGAAGGCTGCCTCGTTGTAGAAGATGGCTAGAGGTTGAAGAGGCATTACTCGTAGTGGAGTCTCCATCTGCTGCTAGATGGAGCCTTCGACGTTGAAGGTGTTGGAGCCTTGAGTAGCTGCCGTTGATGAGCCGCTGAGGAGCAATGGAGGCACAACTTCCATGACGAGTGATAGCTGATGACCCTTTGCAGTGGAGTCGATGGTAAGATACACAGCCTTGCTGAGCGTGGACGTTACTGAGTCTGCTAGTTGTGAGCCGCCGTGATATTGGAGCCTTTGCGAAGGTGCAGGTAGCGGAGCAGCTCTGGCAGTGAGTTGGTGGAGAAGGCGATCATGAAGACGCGGGCGAGGGAAGGCTGCAGGAAGGCCTTCATTGGCTCAGGGTCGTAGAGGTTGGGCACTCCGGGTAGCCACTTCGAAATGAGCCTCAGAATAAACCTTACAGAGAACTCTCTCAAGAATGATAGAAATCTCTCTCTCAACCAAACAAAAAAACTCTCAGATGAAGAAGAAGACCTCTATGAGCGGAAATCTCTCTTACAATAGCTCTCAAACTCACAAAGTGGAGATGGAGGATGCCTCACATGTGGAGGGCTTGATGCCTTGACAACATGCAAGGGCTTTGGAGTACCATAGGCTCTGATACCATGTTGACGGAAATGAGAGAGAGAGAGAGAGAGGAGTGCACACAAGATACTAACTATACACTCACTGTATTCCAAGGAAAATAGGAATATATACATGGACCCCTTAGGGTTAGGGTTAGGGTTTGTCCCATAACCCTTATGGTGCAATTTACACACACCATTCTCAACACATTGTAGGTCTAGAAATAGTAAGGGTCGAGGCTACTATGGTGGCACGAGAGATGTAGACGAGTTTGCACACTCCCACCGCTCCAAGTCTCCCCTTGTTCATGAGACGCAGTACTAGTCTGGTCCCTTGCCCTTCCCTCTCACACCATAGCACTCCAAAGACCACTCGCTCCCCTACTCCTTGCTCCTTAAGCGCTCGATCCACCCCTCACTCTAGCTCTGCTACTCCATCCACCGTGCATCCTTCGTACTCTATTTTGCGTAAGGACCTATCCTATTGAGTGAACAAGATTTGGGAAGTTATATAGGATGATGACGGGAAGAAGGTCATAAGATACATGAGGAGGTTTTGAGCACCCACTTCCCTAAGGATATATTCAAATCTTGGAAACAACATAACAATAATTGAAACAATTACAACGTTTTGAACCCCTACACATTAAATTTAATGGCATTCGTGGCATGAACAATGCACCCAATACTTAATGAATTTTGTCTTACAAGGTCTTCGTTTACTTGGAGGATATTTTTTAGGTACACATCACCATGGGAAGAGCAACAGGTATTGCACCAAGTACATTATAACTAGAAAATGGATTAACCATATCCACAGATTTATGAAACCACTAAAATCATGATCAACACAAAGAAAAACATGAATAAAGGAAAAAGAACAAGGAGGAAGAGAGAAGAGAGCAATGCCAAATGGGGTCCAATCTGCTCCCCCTAGATGGTGGCCCTTGCTTCCTATCTAGAGTATTTATAATGTATATTTCCAAAAAGCAACAAGCCAATAATAGTGCATCCAAAAGTATCCCTTGTCCATAATTGGAGGGATTTCTCAACATAGCTACATGTGCTCAAAAATATCACAAGGCTTAATATGTCTTCATCCACAATTAATGAAACAAATTAGCCCATGGCTTAGTACTCATTATTTCACAATCTTGGCCCATGCCTTTGGCAACTATTTGATGCTTCAATCAATCCAAATCACCTTCACCATCTCCATTCTCATCATCCAACTCATCATCTGTACTCAAGCAACCAATTGTGTTAATTGTCGTTACAATTAATGGATGAATCATTGCACCAACTAATCCCAATACAACTTGATCTACAGACATCAAAATATAGACCCTATGACCAATTGCAATAACACCAGTCACACTAGCGACATTAGTATTAACATGGAATCACCCACTGAGAGTGATCCCAATGGAAGCAAGAACGGAAGAGGGAGAGAGAGAAATAGAGAGCCACACAAGTTTTGGTGGGTGCAGAACACCCTAATCTTCTTTTTCATTCATTTATATATGCATTTGAGTATCGTACATAACCGGGGTAAAGGCATAGTGACCTTTAACCCCCACAACCTCCCACTTAAAGGACAATGTGCATTTCAGGGAGAACAACCAGTGAGCATACTATCCAATGCCCATCAATACACCACAATACTCAAACCGCTGAGTAGGTAGACTCTTCGTCAGCATATTTGCAGGGTTATCATCTGTATGAACCTTGACAAGCTCTATGCGCTTGTCCTCAAGTACCTCCCTGATGAAATGGTACCTGACCTCAATGTGTTTGGTCTTTGCATGAAAGACCAGATTCCGTGCTAGCTAAATAGCACTCATGGAATCACTATGCAATGTCGGTACACTTGTATGAATCTCCAAATCTCCCAGTAGCCGATCAAGCCATATAGCCTCCTTGCAGCCCTCTATGGCTGCAACATACTCAGCCTCTATGGTAGACAAAGCAACACACTTCTGTGCACGAGACATCCACAACACTACACCACCTGCAAAGGTGAACACATAACCAGAAGTGGATCTCCTACTATCCACATGCCCTGCATACTCTGAATCTGTGTACCCAAGTACACGCATGTCTCCTTTACCAAAGTAGATGCACATCTCCTTGGTACCCTTCATGTACCTCATGATGCACTTAACTGCCTCCAAATGCCTCTTTCCTAGATTAGCCATATACCGGCTAACAACTCCCACTACAAATGCAATGTTTGGTCTAGTAGCTATCATAGCATACATAAGACTCCCAACTGGTGATGCATAAGGAACCTTGCCCATCATGGCCCTTTCCTCATCTACTATCTGTATAGCTCAGTTTCACATATGGAGGCCATGGAGTACTCTCTGCCTTCCCCCCCTCCATATTGAAATGCTGCAATACTTTTGTAACATACTCCTTCTGTGAAAGCCAAAGGAGTTTCCTACTCCGATCATGCATGATGTGCATACCAAGAATATGACTTGCATGTTCCCAATCCTTCATATCAAAGGCCTCATGCAACTTGGCCTTTAATGCATCTAGCTCATAAGTATTCTTGCTAGCCAATAGCATATCATCCACATATAGTGCCAAGGTTATCAAGCTATTATCCTTAGCCCTTTTAGTGTAGAGGTAGTGATCAATTTCACTCCTTCTAAAACCCTGGGACCGAATGAAAGCATCAAACTTCTGATACCATTCTCTAGGCGCTTGCTTAAGACCATAGAGATTCTTCTTCAGCTTGCAAACTAAATGCTCTTTGCCCTTTTCTGCAAAGCCTTCCGACTGCACCATGTAAATTTCCTCATGCAAATCCCCATGCAAGAAAGCTGTCTTGACATCCATCTGCATAAGCTCCATATCCTCTGATGCCACTAGTCCAAGCATGCATCTAAGTGTGGTCATCTTCACAACTGGAGAGAATATCTCATCAAACTCCACACCCTTCTCTTGCTTGAACCCTTTAGCGATCAAACAGGCCTTGTACCTAGGCACATCATCACCTGTGACCTTCATCTTGTAGACCCATTTACATGGCAATGCTTTCTTTCCATGTGGCAAAGAAACCAAGTCCCAAGTCTTATTCTTCATAACTGAACCCATCTCTGATTGCATGGCATACTCCCACTTGCGTTGATCCTCGCGCATCATAGCCTCTCTATAGCAAGAAGGCTCCCCGCAATGAGTAAGCATCACATAGTCTACCCCTGGAACAAACCTATCAGGCGGTCTAGACACTCTAGATGATCTTCTCAAGGGCATTTCAGCTTGCTGTCCCACCTGCATATCAGCCACATTTGGCTCATCATTTCCACCAATAGATGATCCATCATCTACCCTTGATTGTATACTTATGGGAGTATTTGGTGGTACCATTTCTTGCACATTTGGTGCATGGACAGCTTGCTGTCTATCAACATATGCAGGTGGATTCACATCCTAGAAAGTGATTCTCCTCATTTCAACATCCCTCATGGGTGCCTTATGCATCTTCTTCTCATTGAAGACTACATCATGGCTGCGTATGATCTTCTTTGCTTCTGGATCCCAGAGATGACGATAGCCCATCTCTCCACTTTCAAAAGAGCTTCTTTTGAAGCTCTTTTGGCACATGTGCATATGCCTCATACCCAAATATATGCAAATGAGAGTAAGAGGGCTTCTTTCCACTCCATGCCTCTTCAGGAATACCACCATCCAAACTCTTGCTAGGTGATCTATTGATCACATGCACTGCAGTCTTCATTGCCTCAGACCAGAAACCACTAGAAAGACTTCCATTGGAAAGCATGCATTGCAACCTTTGTTGAATGGTACGGTTCATCTTTTCTGCAACTGGATTTTGCTCTGGAGTATGAGGGGATGTGAGCTCCCTCTTAATCCCACGTGTATCACCGAAATGCTGAAAGTCATGAGAGAGATACTCTCCACCATTGTCAGTCCGTAGGCATTTAAGCATTCTACCTGACTGATTCTCAACCAAGGCCAACCATTTCTGAAATACCTGGAACACATCACTCTTCCGAGCTATAGCATAAGCCGACACTTTCCTAGTTGCATCATCAATGAATGTCACATAGTATTCAGCCCCACCTAATGACCGTGTAGGCATGGGACCACATACGTCGAATGCACCAAATCAAGCTTTTCAAACTCTTTGTTTTCCCTTCTTTTATGGGCTGATTTAGTCTGTTTCCCATAGAGATAGTGCTCACAAAATTCAAAATCAGAAACTCAAATGCGGTACATAACCCAATGGCATAAGAGTTTCATTCCATTCTGGCTCATTTGCCCCATCCTACAATGCCACAAAGAAGTGCTTGGCTGCTCGGTTATTGCAACAGGATAAAATACCCCTAATACATGTAAGGGATACAAAGTCCCACACTTGGCACCCTTGGCCAAAATCATAGAGCGCTTCTGAATTTTCCGACTCTGAAAGCCAAAAGTGGTGTGAAAACCAGCATCATCTAGCTGACCCACTAAAATAAGACTCTTGGTCAACTTAGGCACATGTCTCACATGTTTCAAAATAAATGCAGACCCATTTGCAAAACAAAACTTTATGTCACCTACTCCCACTATGTCACATGCATAGTCATTTCACACTGTCATAAGTGGAGAACCATTCCCTATGGGGAGTAACATGGAATGAAGCACTAGAATCCAAAATCCAATCTTGGGAATATGCATCATTTGAGGTGGTAAGAAACTCTGCAGATAAACTAGACATGAAGAGAATGTCATTGTCACTATCATGTGTGACTGCATTGATCTCCTCGATCTTCACTTTTCCCTTGTCCTCCCTTGGACTCTCTTCCTTCTGATTTGCACCCCAATTTGCATTCTTTTTCTTATCCTTTTGCTCTCTTTTCAGCTTGTAGCAATCCTTTTTCATATTGCCCTTCTTGCCACAGTGGTAACACTCAATGTTCCATGCCTTGGATTTGCTACGAGACTTCCCTCTTTCTTGGGACTTCCCCTTGAACTGTGATCTGCCCCTTTGCACATTTAAGGCTGCATCCTGCTTGTTGCCATCCGTAGACTTTCGTCTAATCTCCTCGGCTAACAAGCTACCCCCTTATAATTTTCTCCTTTTGCCTTTTCTTCAAATTTTGGTTGCAATGGTTGTATTTTGAAGCAAATGATGCAAGGCAAAGATCATCCATACCCTGATGCTTCATGTACTTATCGATGATTGTCTCGCAAGCTATGTTCTTTGAATTGTCATCTAGTTGTTGAAGTTGATGTTTCTTTTTAATATCAATGCCCTATTGGCAGGTTCATTTGTGTTAATAAATTGGAATTCACGTGAAGCTTTGTGCAATGGCAATGACAAAGATATGAAAGCTGCTAGTTGCACACTCATTTGTTGCACATGCAAGAATGCATTTCTCATGACAATTTTGTGTGTCCAAATTTTCTTGCATGCATTCTTTCATAGTTTGTTGTAGGTTTGATGCTATGGTATTATCCATTTTAGTGATGTATGAAGTATAGTATGACACTACCTCCTATGGGTCCATAATGAATTGGATGTCAATGTTTGATTGCCAGAGGAATGAAAATTTTCTATTAAATGCATTTGCATACATGTCCTATGGATGCCTTTTTAGGAATAGGGTTGGCTTTTGTAATTGCGATCTTATGGAAAGTATATATGTTGGTATATCTAACCCTTGTGCTTCTATCCATTTCTCTATACTTTCATGTGATTCGGTAAGAGTTGCTACCATGCATTCACACACTTTCATGTAAATTTGCTTGTATGCTCTTTTGAGGAGATTCAAAAGGTGTTCATATCATTGTTTGGTGTAATGGAGGCTTAGGGTAATGAAAATGACATTCCTTATTGTTTTTATTGGCGCATGTTGATGTATGCTTATGTGTTTGAATGTCTTTCATGTTGTCATTGAGAGTTATTGTCACATGTTATGTATTTGTCAATGAAAGTGCAAATAATCTCATAGTCATATCGATTGGAAAATGGGTGCATCTTTGACCCAAAGTAGGCGATGTTCATGTTGACTTCCTCTGCTTTGAAATTCTGTCATGAAAAAGTAGTCTTCTATGTTTCCAATGAGATCTTTGTCTCTTTTTAGCAACGAAATCATTTGGTGGAGCTTGTGGTTGTAATAGCGAGCACGTACTATTGGATTCTCTCTAATAGCGAGTTGCCTTATGACTTGTCCAAGGGAGTTGACCTCCTATTTTTTGGTGGGAGCAATATATTGTTCTTAGGTAATCGATCAAAGGATCCCACAAGTGCTTAGCACATGAGAAAGTGATGAAGAATGTGGGTGGGGCCAATTGGCGCATCATTGTTGCGAATGCCTCTTTACGTAGTTTTTCTTTGTAGTATGGGGAAGTGCGTAGGGCTTTGAGATCCCTATAGCCTATGTGAGAATTTAAAATTTTTTCTATGTTAGTGTTGTTCATTAAGTCCTTTACCACAAGGTGCGTGGTTCGTAACATTCCCTTTCGCAAATGAACCTGTATGGATTGCATCATGGATGAGTACCTTGATTGACTTGAAGAACAAGTTAGGAATGTTTTGACTAAATTTCAAGGACTTGTGTGTAAGCTCCCATTTCACTATGTCCATGTACGATAAATTCTCACTTCTATTACTTTTGGGAGAGCCATGAAATAGTGTAGGGAAGTTCAATTCTTGGTTATGCTTGTCTTGAAATATTCCAAGAGGCTTATTACCCTCACATGAGGCAATGAAATGGACTGTACCTTGGTCATCTCTGCAAATGGAGCCGTTCAAAGTTTGTATGTCGAGAGCGTGGAGGTGCCTCTACTATTCGCTAAGGAGCTGTGAGGGAACAATCGAAGATGAAGCTGCCGTTTAAGGTGCTTGTTGTAGTCTGTGAGCGCAATTGCAATTGTGACTGGCATTGCTTGCCCATTGCTGAGAGGTTGATGAGAATAAGAGAGATCTCTCTCTTTTCGAATCAAAGAGAATGGATTTATCATCTTTATCAATCACTGATCTTCACCAAACAGAATGGATCTCTCTCTCATAGAGTATCAGTCAATGTTGAAGGATCCGATAAAAAGAGATGGCTACTATCGCATAGGAGCACTCAGCCGAGGAAGCTGATAGATCACATGGTTCAATCCATCCCAAAATATGTGCACAATTTCACAGCCAGCTACTGGTAGGATAAGCAGTTTAGGACATACCTTGCCAATTTTCCCCATGACACTATTCTCTCTATCATAGATTTTGCTGAAGATTATTCATTTCAAGAACAAGATGAGATACAAAGTGCTCACTAGTACAACAAGCAGATAACAATTCTTGTGCATATCAGATACAATCATTTACTTGATTCTTTACACTAAAATACAAAAACCAATCTCCTTTCAAATTCTTGGGGAGCCAACTCCCCTTAGTAAGAAAACCTATCAAAATCTTGAGTATGAGATGAATTTAACAATATGCCATGAGTAGAAATCATTCAAATTAACATGGTTGTGTTCTACACTAAAAGAGCTTTAAATATGTCTTTACACCTTGAAATTTGGGTAACACATGAAAAAGTTACATTAATTTGAAAGGAGATTGGTTTTCATATTTTAGTGTATTTTTTGTTTTATCCCCCTCTCATCCAAAAGGACCCCCCCCTTGGGCCTCACATATTATGAAAAATATGTACAAATTTTAAAATCTTGCATATTTTTCAAGGAATATAACTTATATTTTGTGGGAGGGGGGATATGAAACTTTTCATATTTTTCCCTTGCAGATTTAAAATTTATAAAGGAAATCTATGCATATTATATATGGACCTTGTCCCCTAATACCCTAGATTTTGGACAAGGCTAGTAACATGTTACATATTGAGTTGGCACCCTAGGTTCAAATTAATGTAACTTTTTCATGTGTTACCCAAATTTCAAGGTGTAAAGACATATTTGAAGCTTAGAACACAACCATGTTAATTTGAATAATTTCTACTCATGGCTTATTGTTAAATTCATCTCATACTCAAGATTTTGATAGGTTTTCTTACTAAGGGGAGTTGGAGCCCTAGGATTGGATCCTAGATGTGCCAGTCAGAAGGCAGAATGTCCATATTCGCATGTGGATACTATGTCTGTAAAGGAAAAATGCACAACATACACTTCTATCCATATGTCCCACCGTTGGATTCGTACCAAATTTTGCAAGGCACTTAAGCTAGGTGTTTTTTATGTCCCTGCAAAGCTTGACATACATTGGACACCAGGAAGGCAGAAGGCCCCAATTCACATGTGCATCGATCCTACGTATGTTAAGAATATATATGCATTGGACGACATCCATATGTCCCACTGTTGGGTCGGTTCCAAACTTTATGTGACTCTTAAAACAAGTTGTTTTAATGTCCTTGCAAAGTCTCTAGTGTATTGGATGCCGACAGCCGATGTGTTGTTGAGAAGGTGGAATGCCCCAATATGGATGTGGATCATACGTATCTCAAGGAAAAATATGTGTCGGACCCTGCCATTCACATGTCCCACCTCAAATTGGCACCAAACTTTGCAAGGGTTTTAAAATAAGTTGTTTCAATGTCCCTTCAAAGGCTCAAGGAGGAGGTCTCAAGTGCATCAGATGTCATATGTGCTTTCGGGAAGGCAGAATGTCCCAATCCATATGTGGAGCATAGTATGTCAAGGAAAAATACACATCGAAGAAGGACATCCATATGTCCCACCATATATCCATAGTATGTCAAGGAAAAATACACATCGAAGAAGGACATCCATATGTCCCACCATTTTCAGATCGGTACCAAAATTTGCATGGGTCTTAAAATAATTGTCCTAGCAAAGTCTCAGTTGAATTATCAGATGCCACCAGGAATGCAGAATGTCCACATTTGAATGTGGATGCTACGTATGTCAAGGAAAATATATTGGTTCAAAAATTATAAATTATCAATTTTTAATATTAAAAATCTTTTCAACATGTGAATACAATGTTCTTTCTTATTTCCTAATAAACAACTCATTTCCTCAAGTAAATTGCAATAATAATGACTTGTTATATGATGCGTAGCATAAGATACAATCTTGCATTCCAATTTCCTAGATAAAAACTAATGTAGAATCCAATTGATCACATTTGCTTCTTTATGCATGTAGTCTAATCTCCTACGTGAAGGAACTTTTCCTTTTATATAGGAATAATGTAACACACTCTTATAATTTCCTAGGTGACTACCTCTTTTACTAGATAGAGGTATGTATGGTATATAGGGAATGAGATTTCCTATATAGGAATGTAACACATACTTCTTATTTCCAAGGTGAAAACCTCTTTTTTCTAGATAGAGTTATCCAGGGAATGAGATTTCCTATATGGAAATGTAACACATCTAATTTCCTAGATGACAACCTCTTTTCCTAGATAGAGGTATGCATTTTATCTAGGTATATAAGATAGCTACATAATAGGGCTCTATCTCAGCTCAACACCTAAATTTTTGCAAATCTGCATCAAATATTTCTTCTCTAAATCTTCCATCTTTGATGTGAGATCACATAGAGAAGAGTCTTCCTGATGGAGTCCCATCTACAACTCTACCTCTCTTGGCATGTTCAAACTTACTCAATTCCAAGAGTAGAGTGCAAAGCCCAAGAGGCTACGACAAGCATGGGTGTGATGTAGGAGCTTGAACATTGGCACAACTATGATGAAGATCACCATAGCTCTGTGCAAACTTCAGCAAAATAGCTCGTCATCGTTAGACTATTTGGTGTTTTGGAATTTAAGGAGTACTTTATGAGAGGCTACTAGAGTGCAGAGTCAGTTACTACCAATAACACCTAGCATAGGCCAAGCCAACTTGTTTCCAAACTTCCTCTCCTTTGCTATCCACTTCATGCATGCAGATGTTTAGGGAAGGATTAAAAGGCCATGGGAGCGTTCGTTGCAATGCTGGCATTAATCAACTGGTCATCAATTCTACAAGCTCGAATTTCTACAAAACAATCTTTCTGTTTGTGTGCCCATATGGCTTCAATCTATCAAACTAGGACGATGATTTAATTGGGAATTTTCTATGAGTTTTTGGCCCAGCAATGGGCTTATGGAAAGAGAGGAGTTTTGTGTAGATGGTGTGTATGTTTTGTTAGAAGTCATGTTGACTTGGTTAGTGTAGTAGTTAGTAGTAACTGATGATTAACAGATAGTTAGTATTAATCGTGCTTAGTAGTTAGGGTTTAGTAAATAAAGTTGGATAGTGGGTTTTACGGGTTAGGTGGATTCAATGTGAACCCTAACCCTTTCTTCTCTTCTCCTCTACCTCTTACCTCGCTGCTCTTCTCTTCTCCTCTGCCTCTTACCTCGTTGCCTAGATGTGTTTACTCACTGCCTCTACTCTTTTCTTATCCTCTTCCTATTGCGATGCTCTTTTGTTCCCCTCTGCCTCTTACCTCGCTGCCTCTTGGCCTACTGCTTCTTTGGATGCTCTCCATTCTTGCATCCATAGAAGGCATGAGGTGGTGGTGCCAGTGGAGCGTGGGGTGGCCGATCCACCTAAGGTGAAGACACGGGCCTCTTTCTAACACTATCTTTTGATGCTTTGTAGGCTCGGGCATGAAGATCATCGGTATGGTTGGCAGGCAGGGAGGGTGTCAATGTAGACATCACAATAGTCGTTGCTATGGTAGTCGGTAGTCAGTATATCTGTCGATATAGGGGTCGGTATATGTCGACCCCTATACCGACATATATATCAACTACTATATCAACAGCTACCAACCGTTGCACTGTACCGATGCTTTCACTGACTTCTGGGTACAATTTTCCATATCGACGTTTTTATAGAACGTCGTTTCCAAGGGCGAAAATAATTTTGGAGCACAAGTTTGGTCATTTGAAAATTAAAAAATATAAGAGTATGCACACCAAAATTGAGATCAAAACACTCATATATTGATAGTGAACTTAACATAAAAGTTAATGTACAAAATGTCACTATAAAAATGTGAGGGCCAAATTAGACATAAGAAGTCTCATCAATGTCAAAACTATTTTTATATAGCATTTACATTGATAGCTTCATCTTGAGCCCAGTCTTGCACACCAAATATGTCTATATCAAGGTTTACATACATTTGATCACCTACATCATCATGAATCCCTTATTGTATGGCTACCCAAGACTTGATCCTCTAGTTCACCGGCGGTCTCTAGTTCTCCCTCTTCTTCCCCAAAGTCATGATCTCCACCTTCCTCCATTACAGTGCCATTATTATCACCTTCTTTGTGGCCCATATCGTCATCTTCATCCTCTTCCCTAGATCCATCAACATCATTATTTGGATCTTCTGCCAGCATCTCCATATCAACATTCCTATCTTCAAAAATATGTTTGCTTCGAGGAGCAACTTGGACCACGTACCACCATCTTGGATCCAAACTGGGATAAAAGACCACCTATGTTGAAGATACAGATTAGGTGCTGTTAATTATTCATTTATGCTCAAGTATAAATATATATGTATATATATATATGAACATCTACCAACATTTGTTTGAAAACAAAGATATTAGCTTTTAATCAATTCACTAGTGTGTACCTATTCACAATGCTCTAGAAGGACAAAGGTATCACTTTCATCGGGTCCAGGGTCTAGTGGAGTCAATGGCAAAGAAACCAAAGCTATCTCTCCTGGTTGTAGCATTGGGACCATTATAGATAGTTCTAAACCATTTGACATCAAGAATGAAAATACTAAATTGTCTAAAATCAACTTCATAGGTGTCATGTATGGTCCCACAATAATCTAAATGTGAGGAGAGCAGATAGTAAGCATACCTTACAGTAAGCACCCTCTCACTGTAATTGGGAGGATAAACTACCCAAGCAACAAAGGAGTTATAACAATATGTCACAATCATATAAGTTAATTACACAAAAGCATCAAAATCATAGTTCTACTCTTGTTTCAAGCTAACATGTAAAATACCTGTAAGGCCATGTGCCAATCATGGGACTTGAGGCCACTTAGCTTATTGTCCCTTGTAAATGCTCCCCTCAAGGAATGTATGTGTCCTGTGGTGTCCGTAAATAGGCAATATCTGCCTTGACCCTTGCCTCCTCGCTCTTGGAAAGGATCCATGGTGCCTTTGGGAGAACAATTCGTGGAGGACACTCTTGGGTTCCTGAACCACCCTCCTAAGATGTAGAACCATGCCCTTGGAGCCATAAGTGAGGCATCTTACCCATCTCGTGCAAGTCTTCTTGCACTCTCCTTGTGTCTTTGTCACCAACCAAGTGTGCTTAAATAGAAGCCCCCACATACTTGAAGATATGCATGGGATCCAAGAGGTGATTGATTTATAACTCACCCCAATATGGAAACTCATGAAAGATAGACAGCCGGTCCATAACAAGAGCAGGCTCCTCACTATTGGCTATTTAATCCTGAATCTAGTCACTTGCCTTCCTAGGGACCGGTGGTGGATCAAGTTAACCTTCACATACAGGATGATCAAGCGGAAGATATTGAGCATGACCTTCATAAACCATCTTCCTCATATGTTTGGAGTGTCACGCATTCAAACTAGGGCTTTGTAATATTGCTAGCAAATTTTAAAGATTTGTGGACTATTTCCCATTTTACTATATAAATATGATAGTTTAGTATTTACAATTGATCTTGGAGAGCCAAAGTAAAGTGTTTGAAAATTTAATTCTTCATTATGCACATCTTTAAAAATCCCGAGGGGCTTCTGGTTTTCAGAAGGAGTAATGTAATTGGCCTACATTTCAAAATCTATCACTTGCTTTGTAGTTATCAAGTTATGTATGAACTTGTCGGTTTCCATTTCCTCTTTAGGTTCAAGAGTATTGTTGCTATTTTATTTTCTTCTCCCATATGGGTGAACCTTTCCAATTGCACAAGTGGATTTGTATTCCATTTACTTCAATGACTATTAAGTGTTCCTCATTGATGAAATACACATTGTATTTTGTTTGTATCTGCCAAGACATTGACGATGCTTCTAGTGACACCTTTGAAACTCATTTTCTTGATTTGTGGAAATGCAAGCCTTCGAGCTACCAAACATTCCTCAATGTCATTTAGCATCTTTATAAGAGAGACTGTAGCATTCAGTTATGTGTGTTGGTTGAAGTACTTAGGCAAACTGTTTTGCTTGTTTACTTTTTTTCAATCATAGCATATTCTATGGTGTTTTTCTTTGAAGGTATTGCTCAAATTTCTCTTTTTCTTTGCTAACCATTTGATTTTTTTCTTTGTAACATAGATGCTTTGTTTTTTGAAGACCATTCTTTCACATGAAAGGCAATCGTATGAAGGAGTGTCTTTTATTTCTTTTATGTATGTTTTCACATATTGAGAGCAATTTCCAAATATTGCTTTGTGTTTGTCGTAGCTAACATTACCATCAACAAAAATCCTTTGCCTTTGCTTTCTTCCAAGGATCTATTAATGTGCCTTCTAAATGTATCTTTTCTACTCCTTTTCTAGTTGTCATGGTGTGCTCATGTCATGTGCCTTATCTATGCATTTCCTTACTTTTACAACCTTGTGCTTGATGCTAGATAGTGTCATATTACGTGATAGCTGGATTTGGTGCATAGCATCTTTGATTTCATTTAGTTTTGTTTGTCCTTCTTGTAGCAAAAATTTTTGTAAGCATTCTTCCATGTCTATAGACCTTATTTTCCTTTTGTTAGAGTGCACTTGAAATTTGCGTGGGTAAGCATTCATGTTTGGACATCGGATTACAATTTGTATTGAAAATTTTCCATTGATGGAATTTGAGTTTTCATACTTTTTATACCTTTTGCCACTGCTTTTTATAAATAGCTCTATTTGGAATGCATATGTGTCAACCAATGTGGATAAGGCAAAAGGATCAAAAGAAGTTAAAATGAAGTTTATATCTTCTAGATGGCCAAGTTCTGTTTCAAAATTTTGTATATTTGGGTATATGCTTTCAAAGCTTGGATCAATGAAAGAATTCTTCCAAAATCAATGAGGTCAATACTTCTTGGTAAAATTAATTCCTTTACTTTGTTAGATATACATTTAACAAAAGAACGAGTAGATATGTGGAAGTTTACAAAGTATGATATGCAAAATAAAACACACCTATTATTTGAAAATTTTGCTAAGAAGTCAGTGTCTATGTTAATAGAATCCCTTGTTATCACATGCTCCATTTCTATTTTGAAATACAATTGAACTATTGTTGGAATTATAGTAAGCGTACTTAAAGGAATATAATGAATGATTGGAGTCTTTATTACAATGAGCAATACAATTAACACTTTTGAAGCAATAGAAGAAGATAGAAAAAGCTCAAGTTTGCAAAATGCAACGGTCTTTATTACAAAGGAAGAAAGATTTACAAAGCGCTTTTTTATAAGCAAGCTTTTCATAACATCCTCAATAGTAGGAGCAATGAATCTAGGGACCAAGCCAAACATGTCAGTCAAAAAGCATCCTTCAACTTTCTTGTTAAACAAGTTGGACTTCAACAAGTGTGTGTTAGTGTGGGGCCAGCTTCAAAACTTTGTCCACAATAGCATCCTTTAATATCTCCTTGATATGCTCCCGTAGGGATGGTTATCACCAACTTAACCTTTGAATTTTAATTAAGGAGGTTGGTTTGTTACAAGCCAAGCAGTACACCCTTTTGAAGTCCCTAGCTCGTCCCTAGATACTTTAATGCCTTTGTAAATGGCACATGCACTTTCATACAATGCTAAGTTAATTCTTGTTGTAAACTATGAAAACTTAGCAATCACTTTTTTGTTTGATTTCAATCATCCCTTAGTTAATTCTTATGCATCACATAGAGAACCTAGTTGCCACAGCTAATTTGTTGGATATGACTACTAAACACTCATGAAAGGTAGATTGAAGTGAAGCATCCTTAATGGGCACAATTATATGGTGATGTCTAGCATATTTAACAAAATGGGTCATGTGTTTTTCTTGCAACCAACATTGTGTAATATGAACCATGGCTCACCTAAGGTCTTGAACTTCTCAACAATCTTAACAAAGTACAAGCATCGGTTGCTCCAAAAGGTCAACTGCGTCAAGAAGTTTGCGATGGTGACAATATAATAGATGCAACTCATCAAATATAGGGATGCAATTATTAAATTAAAGCAATATGGTTGATCCTTACTATGATTAGATCTCCAAGGAGCTCCCCATCTCCCACAATGATTCCATCTCGCTACTTGTCTAATGTGCCTAGTTTGATCATAGTCACTACTAGGGTCACAAGAGGCAAGTGACTCCCCTTCCCTTTGTTTATCAAATCCTTGCACCTCTCTAAACGTGTTGGGAAATTGTTCCTTGAGGGTAGAGTTCCCGTACCACAATTAAAGGTTGTATTCTCTCACCTCTGGTTGATGGATCAAAATCTATAGTGTAATCTGTTGTCCCTCCATCGTTCCTAGGTTTTTTTAAAGAGTTTCACAAACTTGCTATAATAGAGCTCATCAATATGCAAAGTTATGAAACCAAGGACAACTCTATCAATGAGGTCTACTTTAAGGCATTTTAAAAAATAATTGACATTTGAGTGCATGTAGGCTCCGTATTTACTTAAGACTTTTCCATCAAATGTGCAATTCTTGGTTGTTATGTCAATCTTCAACACTTGGAGAACTTTATCTACAGGCTCTTCCTTCTCTTCACCCATCCAATTATCTACCTCATGCAAAGCAAGAACATTCATGGTGTCTAGGCATGGAGGGTACTCATCTTTAAATTCAAGTGTTCTAGGCTTTTTGTCATCAGAAGATTGTGTGGACCAAACAACTACTTGGAGATGTTTTCACACGAGGAGGCGGGGAGCAATTTAAAAGGGATGCAACTCCACTCTAGAGAGAAGGGCTCGTAACATGGACAATTATGGGAGAGATTTTAGTTGCGAGGATGTTATTTCACTTTCAAGAACAATGGTATCTATTTCAACAAAAGATTTTTTGTCAAAATTTCCTCAACGCAGTCGAACCATTGACATTCTACATATAATTTGACATAGAGCTTCTAATAAAATAGATGCTTTAGGTGTGGTGAATTCTATTTTATTTGTTTCGGTGAGTCATTGCATGCATCTTCTAATAATCTATTAATCAATCATGCAAGCAAATTGAACATGGGAGCTTCTAATAGAAAAAACTCTTGAAATCATATTTAATTTGCTTGTGTAAGTCATTCTCAAGTCATTGAAGGGATGTTTGCATGCATCATTTACATGCAATTGCAATGTTTCTCTTCATTTACATACAACAATGTAAACTAGTAGTGCGATTGCTAGTAATGGATTTTAAAAAAAAGTATAGAAAAGAAAAACTACAATACAGATTTTGCATCAAGAAATGTGGGGGATTTTTAACCTATATGCAAATGCATTCACGCACCTAGAATTTTCATACACAAACTCAAAAAACTAATTGCATAATGTCCAAACACACCAAAAGCTTGAATGGATAGAAAGCACACACGAGAATCTATCTTCCGCCTCTCCTTCATGTGCACACCACAGACCATATGCAAACTCCACAAAATTGTGCAAACATAGAGCAATACAAACACGAGAGAGACGACACGTCTAGCTGAGGAGCATAGTGAAAAAAACAAAATCTCCACGATGGAGATTATCCTTAGGCTTAAAGCACAATCAAACGTCCACATGATACTCACAGAGACCATTGACACTAGAAACTATCTCCTACAACTAATGCACACTATCATCTACCCTCAACGGATCATTGTGTGTAGAACTCACGGCATAAAACTAGCATGCAAAGAAACTATGGGCACTAGCATATAGGCGAGTTTGCATGCGACATGCAAGAGAAGATTTCACTATTAGAATGCAACTACCACTCTATTGATCTTTTGACTATGCCATCAAAGTATCCTGATCACAATCTCCAAAACATAAGGGAACAATCACAAACAACGTTCAATTGAGCACCACCCAAAATTTATACACATCAAGCCTTCATTGAAACACAAAATCCACGCATCAACAAGAATCATGCTTAACTACATCATATGAGAGATAAACATCTACCTGATATGACACAGCCCCAAATTACTTCAATTTATCCCCTCATTTATAGAGGAAGCCAAGAATAGCTCCACGGATAAAGAGCGCAACTGTCTACAATCTATGTGAAGCCTAATTTTGCTTCACAACATTCAAGATGTTCACGATCGCTAGAGGTATTCTTTCATGTCATCGTGATAGGCATTTGATCGCCATTTCGTCCCACAAATCTATCTCAAATATCCACAACCAATTCATACACCACCAACTGCAAACATACAATAAAAAATTTGTTTTTGGCACAACTCCACATGTTGCAGACCCTCATCATCAACAAAAAGCCACGTTGAATTGCCATAGACAATCACACAGAATACAAAATCACTTAATACCTGCACTAGAAGACAAAGCTTCGAATCATAATTGCCCTTTTGAATCCCTTAACACTAGTTTGGTAGAAGGGCATAAAAATGTCCTAGGACCCTTGTATGTCCTATCAACTTAGCCACTTATTAGAATTATTCAAAAGCATCGTCTTGATTATTTGCCATAATAGCTTATATGCTGGAAAAAAACTTGGAATTATTATGGATTGGAACTTGCACCTATTACTTTGAGTTCTACCTAGCGTTCTAAGGTCAACCTAACACCAAAATTTCAAGTTGTTTTCTCAAGTTTTAGATAAATTGTCCATACAGGCTTAATTATAATGAGTTTTTTTAGACTTCATAAGTCCTAGAGTATAAGGATAACTATAACACATATGTTTAGATTAATTTGGAGCTAGATAATCATATTTATTATGATCTATGGGTTCAAATGTAATTTTAGTGAATGTTGACAGTGAGGCAAAATTTCACCTTTCATAAATTCTTTGACATGTCTAACAAGTTCCAAACTCAAACATATTTTGTATATGTCTTCAATAGGATATTATGGAGTAGCATGAGTTTTTAGGGGACCTAATATCATGTAGAACACCAAATTTAGACTGTAGTTTGATTGTTCATTATACTATAATTCATGCTAAATTGAGATACAAGGGTTAAAGGATATCATAAGAACCTTTAAACATTTAAATCATACTTATAGAATGCCTCTAATCATGAATAAGTGATACAAATTTAAAAAAGTTATATGTAGAACACTTATATATGTGATAATTCAAAACTATAAAAGTGAGACTTAATGTGGAGCCTGCTTTGGTAGTTGAGATTAGGAGCACTTAATCTCTTTTAGTTTTAGCCTTTATTGTGATGTGATGACTTTCGCTTATGATAGGGGGTTTCCATTTTCCGAGCGAAAACCCCTGAGCGACGAGCAGACAAAAGGTGGGAGGGGTCAAAATATTAGGCTCAAGTCATTTTTGGGAAGCACAAAATTCCAAATTATTTCAAGGAATATGTAAGTAAATATGAAATATTAATGAACAGAGATAGATATAAATATACCTTTATATAATATACGTATATAATGTCCAAATGGCAACTTATTTTATGAATTTCAAATATCCTTTCTTTTACTTTCACCATTGGTTGGATCATAAAATTTTCAGCAAATATCCTCTTTACAGTTCCTTAGGATCAGCTAAGAAAAATATATAATGTCTTTTTAATAGACCCTCTAAGTGTATTCTGCTAGAGGAAAATGGTTTGAAGAGCTTGCCCCAACACTATCCGCCAGTGGAATACCCTTGGAGAGCCTACAACGAATGGGTCATAACTTTTGCTCCTTAGCTCAGATTGAGGAGCTCTAAAAAGGAAAAATATTCAAAATTTCATGATCTATGCAATGGTAGGCTTAAAATTATAATTTTTATAGGTATGGAAGAGATAAATTAGAAATTTCAAGATGTATATGAAAGTTACAACTTTTTCCTAATTCATATTATGGTAGGAACGAGTTCAGCAGGGACCACATTTCCTTAAAAGTACTTAGGTTTGGAGAATTGGGAATATTTTGAAAATACCTCCCTTGCCTTTCCATATTTGATAATGTATTAGATATTAATTTATGATCGATAATAATGGCTTCAATTATGAGATTTTCAATATCCTTTTCCTACTCATCTAAGGAATATGGTATACATTGTTACATGAGAGCTTCTCAATACTTCAAATATGGGATTGCTAAAGCTAAGGGAAACCCTTTTAAATCGATTGAATTACCATAATCCTCAAAAGAGAGTATGGTAGGAAGGGTTTATAGGAGTTTCTAAAGTGTTCACTATTTGTTCATATGTAGACGATGTTCTCTAAAATGAGGGTAATAATGATAAATAAGTATATGGTTCCATAAATGAGAAATTAAGAAAGAATTGTATATTACTTTGAGAAATATACTAGCATGGTTGGTGCCAAACATTATCGCTCAGACTTTTGTGCTTGTAGGTTTTTGCTTCGAAAATGTGCACATCCCCTTATGATATAATATTTTCCTAGTTAAGATATGACACTTTGTGGCTATTATGTGTAGTATATAAAGATGCTTATTCATGAAATGTGACTTACAATGTAACCCGCAAAGCTAACCACTCTTGTTAATTGCTAAATTAATCTTGCCAAAATGATTTTTTGACAAATTTTTGTTACTCTTAGGTGTTTTAGATACTTATAAAAACTTTGTAAAATATACTAGCTCATTGAAATCTTTTTTATTTAAATAGGCATGCTAGATAAAAGTTCAAATCTGAGTATTGTCTAGGTGAAACCGTGTGTTACCATACATTTGTGAGCATTCTATAATCACGTGTAATAGTTTTTTGTGGTCCTTATATTTTTTAAAAATAGTCCTATGAGTCTATCTTAAGCTCAAGAGAGGAAATCACCAAAAAGCATATCTACAATAAGTTGTGATTTTTTGCCAAAATCTCAAAAGGACACTTTATGTCTTGTAATGCTACCAAACTAGTGTGAACATATACTAACCTCTAACTTAACCACTAACTAACGTAGTAAAGTTGACCACATTCACTACAAGACACGATCCACTTTTGGACACTGATACCGATGCTAAATACAAAGAATTTTTTTATATAAACAAGTGAAAAGTGTCAGAAAGTCTGTCATTGTGTATGTCGAAAAGAAACCATCAGTGCGAGCACCGGTGTCACCGTCGATAACATATGGTTGCCAATGGTGTGGGCATTAGTGTAGCCATTGGTATATACAGACATTATAGTGTCGATACAAGCGTTGGTATATATCGATGTTTTAATAGAAGCGAAAAAAAATTTGTGGGGCAAGATGGGGCTTGTTTTAGTCCCATCTTACCCCACATATTTTTTTTTTCTCATTCGAATCATGATTAAATGTTAGAAATGAGGTGTACATGTTACAATTTTGCAAAAAAGGTCTACAAAGGGGAAAAAGTAGTTCCAAAGTTGAGAATGGTAGATCTGCCGAAGGAATGTGCTACAAAATGGCAAAAGTGCTAAACTCCAAAATGGTAAATCTGCCAAAGTAATGCACTACAAAGGGGCAAAAGTGCCAAAATACTAAACCACTAAATGTCCTCTCGTACTATTGCTCCTCCTCGTCCTCCTCGCCCTCGGTCTCTTTGCATGCGCTTGATCCCTTGCCCTCCTCTTTTGCAAGCCTAACCACTTCTTCTTCAAATCTAGCCTCTCAGTCTGAATCTTCGTTCGGATCTCAAATGGGTCGAATGTGCCTCCCTAAGAATGAAACAAGTTAAAAAAACTAAGAGCATTGATTGTAAGACAATGGTGATAGTTGATGATAACGATGAGGATTAAGGTATACCCACATTATGCACCTCCACCTTGTGCTAATTGATGGTGTATCCCTTGTCCTTCTCCTTAAACCAAGCATGGGCTCCAATCCTGAATGCCATTCTGTACTCCTCGTTGGTTGGAGACCTACCAATCACAGATTCCTCTGGATCCAAATTCAAGGAGTTAGATATGAATGACAAAACATTTGAACGACTGAACATATTAGATATTCAATAGAAGATAAATATATACTTACCACCCATGCCTCGTTACCTAGTCTACCGCTACTGCTCCCAAGGTGCAAAGGACCTACGGTCTCCAGGCATATCCTTGCCACCCTCTGTTGAGCTTGTAACACATCTGGATTCTCCTTGTACTCCTTCTCTATCTTCCAAATTTCTGGTGCGCCCACCCTGGCTTGTGCTTACCCTCCTTAATAGCAGCTAGCCTTAAGTCATATCTATGAGACTTTAGGACCTCCCCTATGTGCATAAGCATGGCATTTTGATAAAACTCATACCCTCTAGGGTTGGGAAATTGTCTCTTGAGGGCATCTATGACAACTTCCTTGGCTAGTGGGCTCTACCAATAACAAGGCTTTAGGTCGAGCATTGTGAAGAATTTCAATGCACTAAAGAGTAAGAATACCATCAAGACATGGGAGTGGATGCTTGTCTTGAACTATGACCTTGCTAATAAGGTAGACATCCAGACAAACTATGTAAAATAAAAATGGTTTAAGGGCCCCAATAACTTTTTCAATATTGAATGGCCACACAAAATATGTAGGATAAGTATGGTTCATGGGCACCAATAAATTTCCCATGAGCCCCAAGGACGTTTTCATATTGAATGATTTTTCCTTTAACATCATTTTGACATGATGCCTAAGGACATCCATTTCTTGACAAGATCAGCGATACAGTTCTATAGAAACTAGCAAATGAACACCCATAGATGCATTACGAAATCTTGATAGTAACTACTCTATTTATGTTTGATGCAAAATATCTTCTTGAATCATGATTGATGATATTTGCAAACTAAGGATTAGTGAATAAAACCAAGTGATAGGAATCAAACTTGGTACTCTAAAACATCTATGTTTAAAATGCATTAAAGCTTCTAGACTCATCAACTAGCCTAACACATTGATTATGCTTTTTGTCGAGAAATTGAATTTCAATTTGGAGAATTGAGGTCAAATTGTCTCCAAAGCTATTCGCAAAGCAAAGATGTTAATGGAGTATCAAAATCAACTAAGACAAGTATTGGGTTATGATGGAAGTGAGTTTCTACAACAAAGTCTATTAAAGTGGAGGGACTATGGCTGCTGCTGAAGTATTCTTATTTTGTGACTTTAGGCATTGTTTTCTAAATAAGCCCATATTTATTGCCATGAAACAATGAGGTCTCTCTTGTTGATCATGATCCAAAATTTTAGTATTATGAAACCACTATTGTTTTTATTTGTATGAATTCTTTTTGAATGTGTATGCATTATGAAACCACTGTTGTCTTTATTTGTATTAATTTCTTCTAAATGTGTATGCATTATGTCCATTATATCTCCATAGGTGTAGCGATAGCTACATATGCTAGAAGTAGCAATAGAGGAGGTAGAAATAGGACTTTTTCATCAAATTTCATGGACATAAACTTGATCCTAATGAGACCTCATTCAATATCTTTGGCTACATGTGATGTAAGCGAGGCCAAAAAAAGAATAGCTTTAGGTCCTAGATCATGTTGGAGTTGTTTAAGTTTTGGCAGTTGTCTCAAATGTCTTTAATTGTACAGTGTTTCCAAACGCAATAGTTAAAGCATTGTGCAAATGAGGCCACTAATTCTTTATATTATCTTCAAGTGGGTGTTATCAAGCTAGTGATGATCTCCCTTTTGTGTCATAAGTGACCACCATTAGACACTTTGCTTAAGTCTAGATGTAATGCCACAAAGGTAGCCATTGATGATTTAAGAGTCAAGACCTTGAAATGCAAGTAGTCTTCTCTTGCTTTTCTCTATAATCTCTTATGTCATGTATGTCTACAGGCAAGTATCTCATTGAGCATATTGGCATTAGGACACTGTGGAAAATCTCTTTGTTCATAGATTGTTAGGTAATGGCCAAAATATGATCCTATTGACTTCTCGTTTGCGTCAAATCACATCTCAAGTGTTGCCTATGTTGTTGTCTTAACTTGTTTAGTGCATCACTATCAACATTTGTCACAAAGTGTCTCTCATATGGCTCATGATTCGAAGATCAGGCCATAGCCATTCAAAGGCTCTATGATGACGATATTTATGGCTTGATAATTTGTATAATTTGCTCAGGTCTTTTTTTTAATAAAAATGGTTTGTTCCTTTTGTTATGTGCTAAACAGTTACCCGCACGGAGTGAAGAAGACGAAGTCTTGAGCTCTTGAATTCAGAATTTGGCCTGGCTCAACTTTTTTTTTTTTCGGGGGAAAAACAAGCCAACTTAGATTGCATAACCGGGAGGGGGAACTCCCAAACATAATCCCGTTATAAAAAAAGGCCACACCAAGGGGTCAACACCCATGGCCCATGCTAAATTTAGCATCTAGACTCATCTCCACACGGGATAATATTTACACCAGTAAAAAACCCATCATGTCCTTCAAGGATTGAGCAACCATTAAATCACTTTTGAACAAGATACTCAAAAAATCTAGTAGTGAATTTTTGCCAATAAACCACCATCATTGCTTCTGTAAAGCTCTGAGTAGGTAGTTTACCAAAACGAAGTCTATTCTGGGCTTTAACCACCGCACCTCTCATATATTGCCAGCATACCACTGGGGTAGATGGTAATCCTGAGGTATCACCCAAGACCCCCCGCTTCCAGTTTCCACCCAGCCTGAAATTCGACATCAGTTGCACTTTCCTTATTGCTGCCTCCACCTTGCACCATAAGGACCTCGTGGTAGCCGGACAACGCCAAAACGCATGAAGAGCATGTTCCACTGCATTTCCACATAGGGGGCATAATGGATTGACCACAAATCTTTTCATAAGTTTCACTCACAGGGGCAGCCAGTTATGCATCATCTTCCATAAGAAGAAACTGCTCTGTCTCACTTTACAATCCTTCCATACACTATTAAGGGCACTCATCCACCATCTAGGGGACCTACGCATGCCCTAAACTTTGTTCAGATCTTGTGCCACTCCAGTATTACCCACCAAGCCTCTCTAAATTACTCTCATTGCTGCCAATTTATTTAAACAAGTCCTAGCTATAAACCACTGCTTTGGTCTCAATCCAACATATTCAACACAACTCGTCGGCCAGGATTGTGGAACTCTATCCAATACCATGCCTCAGGCTGACTCAACCTAAACTGTTCACGAATTAGCTCCAATGGCATCCAATCCCCTTTTGCTTGATCCCACAAGTGAGACCAAGATCTTAAACCCTTCTTGAAAAGATTCGGAGCTCAGTCGAGCAAATGGAACATCTGCAGCATTGATCGCCTTGCCCCACCAAATACCTTCGCTAAGGCTCATATCACCCTATAAGCCTCCACAGCCTTTCCACTCAAGCAGCTCAAAGCAATCTTTCCAAGCTTCCACCAGGCCTGAAACCATGTCAAATCCAAAGATTTTAATGGGAAAGTAAGAGAATAACCTCTTATACCATGAGAGTCCCACCCACATTCCAACCACCTTGCCCTT
Organism: Dipteris shenzhenensis; assembly: GCF_047967505.1. Taxonomy (NCBI): domain Eukaryota; kingdom Viridiplantae; phylum Streptophyta; class Polypodiopsida; order Gleicheniales; family Dipteridaceae; genus Dipteris; species Dipteris shenzhenensis. The sequence continues at coordinate 60,744,160 of NC_141601.1, read as the reverse complement.
ACCTCGCTCAATAAACCACCTGGTCATCTCTACCCATGGAATAGAAAGGTTGAACAACTTAGGCAACCATTTCCCAATCAAGGATGTGTTCTTGGTTGCTATATCAATGAGTCCTAGCCCCCCCTGCACCTTTGGTAGTGGACTAGGGAATGTAATGCATCCTATGCTTTCCTCCTTCCTCTACCTAGAGAAAGGCTCGTAACATCCTCTCAACCTCTGCCTAGTGAGACTTCCTGAACTTCCAAACCATGGAAACATATGTGGTGGCTACAGACAATACATGATTCATCACAATTACCCGAGCATTCTAGCCCAAAGACAACCCATGCCAATGCCTAAGTTTCTGCAATAGATTGTCCTTGAACCAACAAAATCTCTGCTTAACAGAGATACCCAGCCCGATAGGCGCTCCCAAGTATCTGGCTACCTGGCCATGAGGGGTCCATGCGATTGGTAACACCTTAGCCCATTTAGGGAGTAGATCCAAACATGTTTGCAAAGCAAAAGATTTTTGCCAACTGCAAATTGAACCCGAGGCATTTAAGCATAAGGTATGGGTGCTCTCAGGTGGTGGATAAGGAGCAGTGTGGGTTTGGGATATCTTTGAGAACATTTTGAATGTGTCTGTGGCTCTAGATTATGCATGTGCCTTCGGGCAGCAGAGCATAGTATATGCTCTCGACTTAGATAAAGCATATGACAGAGTTTGATGGGATTTTGTCACTGTTGTAATGATGAGGCTGGGCTTTGGAGAGAGGTTTGTTGGAATGATCTCTACCTTGTTTACCAATGCTTCAGCCATTCTCTGTCTTAACGGTGGTGTGGTACGTACTTTTGACCTGAAACGTTCTATCAAGCAGGGTTGTGCCATTGCCCCACTTCTTTTTGCGATTAGCACGGTACCCCTGATTAATATGATCAAAAGAGCAGTCCAACAAGGGGACTTGTAGGGGCTAAAACTACCCTCGGGTAAGCATATGTCATCTCAGCTTTTTGCTGATGATATCATGATATTTGCTTAGGAGAATGAGAAGGGGTTAGTAACACTTAGGCAGATCATAGATGTCTTCTGCAATGCCTTGGGTTCAATTTATAGGCCCGGCTCAACTTTTGTTAGCACTGCCTTCCAGGCAGCGCTATCGTTACACTTTTAAAAAAAAGTGTTCCACACCATTTTTCGCCACATGGCCCCCTTCTATTTTGGTTCTTTCTCTCTCACTCACACACACACTTTCTTTTTTTAAGAACTCTCTCTCTCTCTCTCTCTCTCTCTCTCTCAGTTTGCAAATCATTCGAACTTTCCTATACGCGGGCTTCCATCACAGGTGTCACAATTTAATCATTCATTCATCTTGACAATTGTTTTCCTTTGACAGAACCAATTGAAGGTAGTGCTCACTAGTACTTGTACTCACTTGTTGTTGTTGCAAAAGGTTTTCAATGTCTCCCCAAGAAGTGATTATTAAATGAGACATTAAAAAAAAAAGGGAGACAAATGTGAAGTGTAGCCCTAATTTCCAATCTGAAACCCTAGCAAGAGTGAAAAGGTACTAAAAAATGGTTGCACTTGATTTTTCAGCAGCCTGTGCTTCTTCTCAAGTCGCTAACCAACCTCCGTGATGTGACGATGTTGCGAAAGTAGTGGCCTGACATTCTTGGGTGCTGAAACACCGAGCTCTGAGAGGTTTCCTCTTTCTTGTTTATCGTTTTGATCGACTTGACGTACGTAGGTACGCTGAATCTGGGTTGATTCGACATAGTAGAATCAACATAGTAAAGTTGGGCTTCAGGTGTGTGTGGTTTCTTTGTTTGTTAGATGTCTTCGCGGTCGCTAGTTCCCGAGTTTTCCGATTTTGTGGCTATGTACGCCTTCTCTCCTTCTCCGTCTCTCTGCGGATACATAATCGATCGTGGATCTCCCAATGATTAAGAGTATATGTTTCAGCCTTGTCTGAATAGTATTGCGGACAGCTTAATATTGGATGAGGGAGGTAGCGTCTTGATCTATCAGGTTGGGAATGTTTTTTTCGCCTTAGCGTATGCGTTTGATCTGATTTGCCGTGTGAGTTTTCCACTTGCTCCCCAGCTAGAAGAGCTTGATTAGCTTAAACCATCTGAAAATGTTAGGGAGAATTATCAAAGGTGATTTTGAGCTTAAAAAAAGGTCTTAATAAATTGTCATAGTAGCCAGGGCTTTCTTTTCGCTTGGTTTAATTTACTCGTGAATGAAATATTGAAGCTTGCTTACGACAAGCGATACGTCGTCCTCGTTGCATCCGTATAGGGGGACAGTAACCTGCCTCGTGTGTTCTGAAATGTATTTCTTGGTGATTTAGGTAACTTAAATCGACAGTTAAACGACCAGTCACAAGTTATATCGAGAGTGAAGATCTTATCTTCACTATTTGGATCACTTCACAAGATAGAGGTCTTTTGGATATGACTAGTCTAATTAAAAATCTGTTTCCACTGATTGGATCATTCAGAAGATAGATGTCGTAATCAAATTTTGGATATCATTCACACACTAGAGTGTTAAGTGAAACACGCAGATGTACTTCCAAATAGCTAGCTAAGACGAGGGCAAAGTTTTGGTGAAGAATTTGGCTAATAGTAGTAACCCGAAGGATTCATGCCGTCCATGGCGAGCCCAAGGTGTAAGTTGCATCGCTCCCTCGCAAAGTCTGGAAATTAGCTATGACATTTTCTTCAGGACTTGAAAATATCTCAAACCTAATGGTTGTATTTTTAAATGAGAAAAGGAACAAAATTTACTCACAAAGTAGTCTAAAGAAATTGAACAAAAGAGAAGCTTAGCCTTTACAACAAAATTTGGTTTATAGCTTTAAGAGCTCTTCTAAAAAAAGTGAGCGGTTCTCTTGAAATTACTTATGAAATCCTCCTTAGACAATCTAGGAATTGGCATTTCAAACCCATTGTTGTAGGATGATGTGGTAAGCTAATAAATGAAGATTGCAAACTTAAACTTTTCTCATTTGAGTTAAGGGTCTTTACACACCAAGTCCCTACCTACACAAGTTGCTATTTTTTCCTCCACGACGAGTGGGGCCAAAGGTATGGGAGGTTCAAGTCCTACCAACCCCTAAGCAATAAATGCTTTAAACAATGTAAACCCCCATGCTCTTGGGCGAGGGCTCTTGGTTGCCCAACTTTGCCCACCCTCCTTTTTTTAAGAATCCAATAAGCTTTTTGAATGTGGCACCATGCCCTTGCAACAAAGGCTTGGTGGGTGCAACAAAGGCTTAGCGAGTGGGGATTTCGGCGGTTTGTAAAGACCCTAAGATGACAAGGTTGAGAAGATACAAAGAAGGGGATATGCTATAGAAGAAAAGAAAAATAGTGACCTTTGTAAGAAGATAACTACAAAGTTGTTGGCCCCTCGTAGTTGGCCATGGGTGTGTGAAGGGGGGAAAGAAGAGGAGGCTAGCTACACTCTTCAATCTCTTGTTTCATTATTTAAATAGGCATATCTTACAAGGAAGTTCCCAAAAGTGACATTGAAGATTAGAAAAATCGCAAAAGAAAGTGTGAATTTGGAAATACAATTAGCTATGCTTTCAAAGATATCAAGCTTTGATACTACTAGATTATAAAACTTATAGTTGTGTGCTATTAGCTTTGAATTTGCCATGGCCTTGTGAACAAACAATGTTGAAGAGCTTAACTAGGCAACATTTGGATGAAGATTGAAAATAGGAGATGCCTCAAAAAGTCGCACCATTTAAATAACAGCAACCAAAGGTTGTTTGGAAGGAGAAGTGTGATGGATCCTCACGAGTATCTAATCTTTGCATCAATAAACACACACATAAAAGTTGCCTTATATGATGATAAGCTAGATGTGATTAGATAGATAATGAACAAAGAATTAACTAGGGAGAGCAGGGGAACTCGCTTGAGGATCTAAGCGGATGTCATTTCTTTTTCAATAGAAGTTTATAAATTATAGTATGCTAGGGTATCTTTGTAAGTAATATTTTGTTGAAATTTGACTTGTGGTTATTCTATTTTGTAGTATTAAGGCCCATAATTTTGAACGAGATACTCCCATGTTTTCATAGATGACTATGTCTAGACATTGCTCCTATTTGAAGTTGTGAATAGCCAAAGGTTGCAAGCCTTCTTTGAGGCAGAAGAATAAATATTTGCAATTGCAAATCCTTAAGAATACTTATGTAGACAGAGGGCAAGAATTCTCAAGCTAAACATCAAAATTTGAGAAAGTACCAAAAGCTCAAGGAGATTTCGTTAGCCCCTTATATGAGTGGCTCATGCTTCATCTAGAAGATTTGAGATTGCCAATTAAAGCATGAGTAGTAGATGTACTTATAATAATGTCCATGGATATTAGCTCCCAAGATTGAGTAGGAATGCTTAAAGCCATTAACAACCCAAGAGTCTTTTATTTATAACGTTTCACCCTTTGACATGTGATGCATTATGCAATAGACATGTCTATTGCCTCACCTTTCTTGATACTAGGTTAGAACTCTCTTGTTATCACTTGTAAAGTAAGAGGCATTCCTTATGCCCCAAGTACTAATAATTGATGCATTTCATGCATTACTATTGAATTTTCTGTTCATGGTGGCTACTAGACCTAATCAAAGAGAGTAACGGTGTGTACACACATGAGAGGTGACAACCCACATGTGTGCTCTGACTATAAGGTTAAGGTGATAGCAACCAACTGCTCCGTGGATTGAGCAAGACAATTGTGCACTCGCGGCAACTAGCCATGAGTTGGCAGCCCATGTGTGCTTCAACTACAATGCTTGTCTAGACTTTACGCCAGTATTGAGTATACAATGGATTTGGCAGTGGCTTGACTCTGATGCTTAATTGCATGTTGTTGACTAAGCGATCTGTCCTATGTGGTCTCTGATTGACTAGCCTTGGCTTTGGCTCTGGGGAAGTATGAATATGCTTAGTGTTGATTGGCTAATCTAGACATTCAGTAGCATTCCTTGGTGCCTTGCTTGGTTTTATCTTAACTTGTGGTGTTTGGACCATGGGTCGAGGGCGTGGGGAGAGGGACCTTGTGTACACCCCATGGTTCCACTTGTTACTTGGGTCTGCACCGGGCATGGGGGTCCCAATCCCTACCTCATAACCATCATAACCGTCAACACTCGTCTCTTTAAAATATCTCAAGTCAACTAGAATCAAGCGACTCTCACTCCCTTGACATCTCACAATTCTCAAAAAACATTCGCTCTAATGTTGGCAAAATCCTCATTGGGGGGCATTCCTTACTTTGTGGAGTTTGGTTGGCTAGTTTCACCTAAGGCATAGAGAGGTCTTTGAGAATGGCAAGCTAATGATTGATCTCACGTGACTTTGAGGCTCATCTAGTTTATGAATGGCTACGAGGCTCATTTAGCACATGAAGGGCTACAATTGACACATGGTTGCATCACGGCAAGGCAACTCTAGCAATGTCCAACCAATTTGTATGTATAGGATTTGGGTTTCAAGCACGAGGTGATGGTGGTAGGCAGTTGGTTGGTTGGCTCATGCTTCTTTTGTAAATTGAGTTCCTTTGCATGATGAAGGCTCTCTTTATCTAAACTCTCAATCATATGAGAGTTGTTTGCAGGATTTCTAGCTTGTAGTAGCGAGTCTTGGTCTTCCGGTGATGGTTTGTAGGGTTCTTGGTAGTGTCATTAGCGATCTTCCTTGTAAGCATACAAACCCTGTAGGGTTGTAGCATATTTTGGTCAGTCCTTTGGTATATAGGTCACAATTTTTATCTTCTGTTTGTGTTCTACAAATGATGGTTGATATGGGTCTCCAAGCTAGTTTCTTATGCATGCTATTGAGTTTTTAACAACATGGGGGTTGGCACCTAGAAAAAATGGTAAGCACTAGTGTGCATTTTTGGACATCAAAAACAATGAAGGGAGGAACCCCTCCCCTACATCCCGATTGGATCCTTTTGTTAGGTGTGGGGAACACATTGCCCGGGGTGAGGACTGGGACATAGTCAAATAAGTGGGAAAGCCATTGGAAGGGTCTTATCCTGGAGAAGTTGGTATTTACTATAATAACAAAAGAGCACTTAGTCAATGTTGGCACTTTCAAACTAAGAAAGGGTATTCAAATAAGTAGACAAGGAAATTATCCCAGGAACCCTTAGATATCTTATATATTTTAGCAAGTTCAAAGACTTTTGGAGAAAGCTACTAAAAGGGAAAGCCCTATGGCTCCTTTAGGATCTTGCTCTGTGGGAGGCATAAGTACACATACACACACCCTTTATGATGTCCCAAACCAACCTATCGATTGATATCACAATCCCTATAACTCCATATTATTCACCACCTCATCCTTTATTATTCACCACTTTATCCCTATAACTACATATTATTCATCACCTAATCCTTTAAAAGTCCAATAAAATGATTAAAAATGAAAAATCAAAGAACCATGAAGGCCTTTAAAAAGGCATCCCCACCCATGGTTATGGTATACTTGCAAATTACTTAATGAAGCCTTTTGTAAAGGCTTTCCCATAGCTAGATCACCGACATGAACAATTCCATTCACAAGGCAAGAGACCCTATGGACGTTAAGCACTATTAGACCAAGATCTCCACCAATACTACCATGCTTGGGCATCCGTAGTCCATCCTCTAGTAAGAAATATTTCTACTCCCACTTCTAATAAATCAACACAAAATATCTCCTTTCTAATCCTTGATCAAATAATAACCTTATATGCACTTGCTTTTTGAGAGAGAGAGAGAAAGTTTGGGGGGCGGGGGGGGATACATTGTAGGAACAATACCATGGAGCCACAAATGACTGATTTAGTACACATGGGTGGGAGTTGAGAGACTACATATTATGATGTTCTCTTGTATGATCTATGAGAAGAGATGCACCCACATGACATCATCCTTGTAGAGTTTGTAGTGAGAATGCTACTAGATGTATTGTATAAGCTCATTAATTATTTGGATTGATCAAGTTCCATAAGTTATTTGTGTAGTCCGGCGGTGACTCACGTGTCATGGGGATCTTGCATGGGTACTCCTCCTAGTTACTCTGGGTTGAGAGCAATGCATGCAAATTTTATCGTCCACTAGTGTCATTCTAGTGACTCTTGGCTTGTTGCAATCGTGAATCCATAAGGAGAAGAAGAGGGAAAGAGCGAAGGAAAAGAAGAAGGGAAGAGGAGAAGAGAACATCCCATTCACGAAAGGCACTATGACGTAACAAGAGACAACTCAAAGAGGAGGAGAGCTTGTATTCCAATGTGTGCAAACTAAAGTCAATCATTTCCTTCCCCTGCCCCCTTTCTTTAAAATTAAAAAAAAAACATGTCCCACGAGCAGACATTTCTTGAACTTGTGGATATTCTCATGATGCTCGTAATACCTGATTTTACATTGACTTGCTTTCATGTTACTACTTAAATGTTTTAATAGCCCGGTGGTTGAAATCTGACGGCTAACGATAACCAATCTAAAGGGCACTAGCACTGTGCAACAAATTTTAGGATAGTAGGGCAGTAATGTAGGGATAGCATGGTAGTAGTACCAGATTAGTGCAGAATAAGTTATCACCATAGCACGGTGGTTGGTTGCACTAGAATATGAATAGCCACCAGCACGGTGGTTTGCTTCTATTATTACAAGATGAATGGATTCGTTATGGGTAACCAGCACGGTGGGAATATACTAAAAGCAAGCATGGGATGAAATATGATGATTAACGAAACGATAAACAGTCTTAAGGGCACTGTTTTAGTATAGCACTGTGCAATAAATTTTAGGATAGCATGGCAGTAGTGTAGGGATAGCACGGTAGTAGTGCAGGATAAGTTATGCCAGCACGGTGGTTGGTTTGCACTAGGATATAAACAGCCACTAGCGCGGTGGTTTGCTTCTATTATTACAAGATGAATGGATTTGTAGGATGCGTGGATTTGTTATGGGAAACCAGCACAGTCCTATCCATGGGTAATGACAAGAAGAAAAAGTTTTTCAATGGGTCCAAATGTAATTTTTTGTAAGAAGAAGGTTCATGATAAGGCCCATTCTTTTTTAAAAGAACCTTCATGAAGGAATTGTCATCATTGTGGTGAAATCGGTCATCTTGCAAAAGATTGCAAGAAGCCATGTGAAGCGGGCACCTTTGTAAGCTCAATGACACTTTTGATGGAATCCTCTAAGTGAAAGAGGAATATGCATCGTGTACATTGGCATTTTCATGCTGCATGCTATGTAATCTTATATGCAATGCTCAACATGTAAGTTTCACATGTTGGCATGAAGAGGGGATGTTGGAAATGTCTTCCTAGTGGAAGCAAGAGAGTGCATTTGTGAGGGGGTGATTAGTAAGCCAATGAGATATAGGCTCATGGATTGGGGATGAGGACCCTAATCCTAATTCTTGTATAAAAACACACATGGGGGAAGTGTGTGGTTGTGGAATAATCCAAATGTAGGGTCATTGTTTGCTTGGGTGTAGCCATTTTTGGTGAGGTTTAGGAAATTTTATGTATATAGGCCCTCTTTCATGACCCATAACTTATGCATTGCTCAACGAAATTCAAAAAACTTTGTCTTCAAGTTGTAGTACACATTCCAAACTTGAACATGAGAGCAAAAAATTATGGAATAAGGATTTGGAATGAGACCATTAAAGCATTACAAGTGCTATGTTGCATGTGAAGCATGCATCTTGAAGACTATAGGATATAGTAATTTATTCAAAAACATCAAAATTATGTTCTATACATACATGCAACCAAGTAATCATTCTAAAGTACACTACGTGAGCTTCTCCTCAAGCCAAGGACACACCTAAATGAGATCATTATGCATGGGTTAACAGGCCTCCAATGTTGTGCTAAAGTGATGCATACCCATTTGAGGGCACACTCCATTTTGAGTTGTTGGAAACCAAAACGGATTGAAAATTTGGAATCCAAACTATTGGGACTAGTGCATGGTGGTCTTAAAACATTAATAGTTGTTGGTATTGGTATCTAGATTTACCCTAAAATGGAAGAAGTTGGAAAAGTGCAATTTGTGCATATGCAAAGATGTTTTAATAAATCCAACACTATTTATGATTTTGAATTGTTTCTTTTTTCATGCACTTGCTTGCTATATGGCTTATAAGCATGCCAAAGGTCGTTGCATTTAATAATACACAACATCGAACTTGATAGAGTGCCCTTTGGCCTATTTGTGTTTTGAAGCATTTTAGGCAACATTGCACTTGTTTGGGATATCCAAGTCTGCTGTGTGTATCACCGGAGGGGGAAAAATTGACAGCTAAAATTTTGCTACTCCCATGAAGTTTGAATTTTCACACCTCCCGCCTATCAAATCTTGGAAGATTAAGTACTTGCAACCTGCCCCCGCCTTGCAAACGCCTTGCAACCCACACGCACCTCAACGTGACCTTGTGCAGACTTTGGTTTGCCACTATCTTCTTTTGGGTAAGTTGTCTTCTATTCTTTGCTTACCTCACCAGCTAGCTTCTTTGGGTTTATTCTAGACTGATTGTGGCCATGGCATCAATGGCAACATGCAGCTCGCCATGGCTTGCAAGAGAAGTAGACAGAGGCTGCGAGACAGGAAAGCCAAAAAGCCAGGTCAAGGCACAAGGAATAGAGTGCGGGTCAAGGAAAGCACTGGCACGGTATCGAATCGGCAACGGAAGACACTTTTGCAACATCTACAAAGGGAGAAACAACGAGAAGAAAGAAGACTCCTTGCAGAGCAGTAGCAAAAAGCGGTTGCAGATGCACACATTCGATCATTGCCATCGGAGCGAAGAACATGTGGGAGCATTTGAGGTAGCAACATCATGCCATTCAAGTGATTACCAGTCTCAAGTCCTCACAACCTTTAGCATGCACCCTAAAGTTCATAGAGTGACAACCCTACCAACACCTTGAGAGATGCACGCCCAAGAGGCGATGCTCTCTAACTTGAGAAATGGCCTACATAAGTGAAAGGGGTGCACAAATTAGATTAACTAGCTGCAAAGAGGGTGACATTAGCTATGTTGGTGTCCCTTGAAACAAAGGAGAAACGGCTTGGGCACACAATGTCAAAGATGTTGTAAATCAGAAGGACCAACATGGCTCCAGCGGTTGAACGTAGAGCATAAGCAATGCATGATCATCCCGATCCGAGAAGTCTATGGGCTTCAATAAAACGCAAGAGAAGGAGAGATAGCCTAAGTGCGAAATTCATTGCTACAGTGACGACGTTTTGGCATGAAAATACGAAAGAATCTCCAAATATAAAGGACATCTGTAAGAAGCAGATGGGACCCAAGGTGTTTGAGGAGCACATCATACACATGCTAGATACAACGCAGGTCAATGGTGCCTAAACCAGCTCGGTGGTTGTTTGTGATTGAGCTTTGGGATAGTTTACTTGTTTCATTTCTTAAACCAGGCTTGGACTAAATGTGATTTTCCTAAACCAGCCTGGTGGTTGGAACATCATGCAATTGTAGGTTGGTTCAACTCAATCACCAGTTATGTGATTCTCCTAAACCAGTATTGTTGAATAGACATTAGTTGTCCAACCTGGTGGCATGGTTGAGCAAAAATTAACAACAATATATTTTGCATTATAATGTTATTTTACTAAACCAGCCCGGTGGTTGGAACATCATGCAATTGTGGTTGCTTCAGCTCAATCACCAATTATGTGATTGTTATGAACCAGTGTATGGTTGAACAGACATTAGTTATTGACCAGCCCGGTGATTGAAATTATTGTGTTTCTTAGTACTTAAATTCATTAAATTTAATTTCCTGCTATTCATGTCATATACCACTGTTAAATTGTGAAATTTAGAAATGAAAAGCAATATATTATTATTTTCTTATGGTGAAATTCAGAAATGAAAAGCAATATACTTGTTATTGTCTAATATGTGAAATTGAGATGGTCAGGCTAAACCATCCCGGTGGTTGAAACTGTGACAATGTCCTAAACCATCCCGGTAGTTGAAATTGTGACTGTCCTAAACGTGTCCTAAACCAGCCCGATGGTTGCCTATCCTAAATGTGTCCTAAACCAGCTCGATGATTGAAATTGTGACTATCTTAAACCAGTGCAGTGGTTGAAAATTATTTTGCTTCATTATATACTTTAATTAGACTTTGTTTTGTATTCTTTTAGTAGTAGCAAAAAGGGGGCTCATTGTTCTGTTGTTCCCGCATGTTGGGTCAGAAGACGGAGTTGTATCTCAATTTTGTGGATCAAAATCCAGAAATTTCAATTAGGCAGAGGAGCTTTGAGCATTGCAAGCCTTGGTACATCAGGAAACTTAAAGAGAGGAATGTTTGTTGTTGCAAAACACACATTGACTTTGACCTAGCCCGACAAGCTATGAATGACTTGAGATCTGGTCATGTTGGAGCATTACTCCATGGAGATCGATGCCCATGCCTCCCCAATGAATGCGCAGTCTGTAGGCTACCTGGATGCTCATCATGTGTTGCAAGGGAGGGCAGGTTTTGTAGCCTAAGGTCTCTGTGGGAGCCAGTGGCCCTGTCCAAAGGGAGACCGGCTGACTCACATGAGTCCAGGTCAGTGCAACGCATGTACCATTTCTACATTTCAGATGATAGGGAACATAGCACCCTATTTGTGCAGCATACTTTTCTACTACATTGGGAATGGCTGAAAAAGGAAAATCCCCATGCATAAAATATAAAACAACATTGGGTGTGGTCAGATGGTGATGCCTGTCAATTTAAATCAGCACGTGGATTCTACTTCATCTCAAGGTTCAAGCCGTGACTGGTTTAGACATGATGTGGAATTTCTTTGGGTCTAGCCATGGCAAGGGTGAACATGATGGATGCAGTAATGTTATTAAGCAAGCTCTATTTAAGGTTGCTATATTTGTGCACATTAGCTATCGTCATGCACAGGCTCATGTGGATGGCATTGATAGCACCATGGACTCACACGTCATTGTGCGAGAGTATCACTTCTACATCAATGATGATGGATCGCATGATGCCCATTTTGTGCAGCACTGCTTCCTTTTGCATGATGGTTTCTTGAGGGATCGTGGTGTCACATGGCAGCAGCGTTGGATCTGGTCAAACAGTTGTGGTGGTCAGTTCAAATCTGCCAAATAGTTTTATTAATTCTGTAGATGGCACCGAGAGACAGGCATTCCGATCACATGGAGCTACTTCGAGACAGGGCATGGTAAGGGAGAGCACGATGGTGCAGGTGCTTGCATGAAGCGTGCTTTGCATCGATACTAGTTGCGTCACAGTGCCGATCACTTCAAGGATGCACATGATGTGGTGCAGTGGTGCAGCCACTAGTGCTATCTCCTTGTTTTAGTTGTGTGACGATAGGGTGGTGAGCCGTTATTTTTTGTGCATGGACATTGGGAGTATTGACATCCACTCCACGATGGTGCATTGCAGTGGAGGATCACAAGAGCATACTTGCGACTATTGGCATGAGAGCCGATCCTAAGGAGAAGCACATTACATATCATAGTTTTGGGGATCATCAGTTAATCAGATAGATTTTTATTGGGTATCACTAGTTGATTACATATTTTTGTATTCGATATGTATAGGCTCACTGTGTGAGCGTACCATTGTAATTTTCATGGACTCATATTTTGTATTTCACAATGATGGTTTTATACACGTTCATACACATCATTGTATTAGATTCTATTTTATACATGATGTCCAACACACTATTCAAAATTTTTGGACTTTCTCTCCTGGTTTGGACTTTTTTTTGGAGCATATCTTCTCCACTCAACTTCACTTAGTGAGCTCCAAAATTGGGTTTTTTAGAGTACTAAATGTGTCACTTATATACAAATATGGCCTCACTATGCTAAAAAGTCAAGTGGTGACCTCTAATTTAAAAAAAAATGACTTAGTGAAGCTATAATTCCCAAACTTGTGCATGGTGCCCCCATCCAATAACTATAATAATAATAATAGTAGTCTCCTAACTCTAGTTCAATTTTAATTTTGTTTTGAAGTTGTTACATACACAATAGATAGGGAGGTTTGAGTGGTTTTGAAATTGAGAGAGAAATTTGTAATAAAGTGTCGTGAGAAGAGTTTTTTGGAGAGATTTATGATTAAATTTTGTTTTGAAGTTGTTGCGTACGCAATAGGTAGGGAGGTTTGAGTTGTTTTGAGGTCGAGAGAGAAATTTGTAATAGATTGTTTTTTTTTTTGGAGAAGTTTTTTGGAGACATTTATGATTAAATTTTGTTTTGAAGTTGTTGTGTACGCAATAGGTAGGGAGGTTTGAGTGCTTTTGAGGTTGAGAGAGAAATTTGTAATAGATTGTTTTTTTTTTGTTGAGGAGTTTTTTGGAGAGATTTATGATTAAATTTTGTTTTGAAGTTGTTGCGTACGCAATAGGTAGGGAGGTTTGAGTGGTTTTGAGGTTGAGAGAGAAATTTGTAATAGATTTTTTTTTTTGGGAAAAATTGTTGCGTGCCCAATAGGCTAGGAGAGAAATTTCTAAAAATAGATTGTGAGAGTTTGAGGTAAAGAGGAAAATTTGTAGGAAAAAAGATTTAATGCAAAAATGGTTTTTTGAAGTTGTTGCGTACACACAAGTTTTTGAGAAAAGAATCAGATTTGAAAAAAAATTCAAATTCCACCACCTCTCCATCCAAGTACTCCCTTCCTCTCCTCCCTCCCCTCCTGCTTCCCATCCCCTCTCCTCCCGCTTCCTCTCTCCCCTCCCTTCCCCTCTCCTCCCGCTTCCTCCCTCCCCTCCCTTGCCCTCCCCTCCCCCTCCCTTCCCCTCTCCTCCCCCTTCTTCTCCCGCTTCCTCTCTCCCCTCCCTTCCCCTCTCCTCCCACTTCCCCCCTCCCTCCTCCCGCTTCCTCTCCTCCCCTTCCCCTCCCTTTCCCTCTCCTCCCCCTCCTCCCCCTTCCCCTTCCCCTCGCTTCCCCTCTCCTCCCTTCCTTCCTCCCCTCTCCTCCTGTTTCCCCCTCCCCGCCGGCCCCTTCCCCGTCGGCCCTCCCTTCCCCTCCCCCTCAGCGCCGGCCCCTCCCTTCCCTGCCTCCCCCTCCCCCTCCCTGCCAGCCCCTCCCTTCCCCTCCCCCTCCCCGCCAGCCCCTCCCTTCCCCGCCTCCCCCTCCCTGTCGCAGGCGGGAGGGAGGGAGGGGAGGGGGCCGACGGGAGGGGGAGGTGGGGATGGGGGAGGGGAGGCGGGGAAGGGGCGATGGGAGGGCGGGAGGAGAGGAGGGAGGGGGGGGAAGGGGGAGGGGAGGCGGGGAGGGGGCCGACGGGAGGGGGAGGCGGGGAAGGGGAGACGGGAGGGCGAGAGGAGTGGAGGGAGGAGAGGAGGGAGGGGGGGGTAACCCCCCAACCTATTGCGTGCACAACAGGTTGGGGGGTCAACCCCTCCTCCCTCCTCTCCTCCCGCCCCCTCCCTGCCCTCCCTTCCCCACCTCCCCTCCCCCTTCCCCACCTCCCCCTCCTATTGGCCATTAACCCCCCCTCCCTCCTCTCCTCCCGCCCTCCCGTCGCCCCCTCCCCGCTCCCCCTTCCCCGCCTCCCCTCTCGTTGGCCCCCTCCCTTCCTCCCTCCGCTCCCTTCCCCTCTCCTCTTGCTTCCCCCTCTCTTCTTCCTCTTTTTTAAGGCGGGGAGTGGTGAGGAGGACGGGAGGGGAGGGAGGAGGGAGAGGAGAGGGCAGACGGGAGGGAGGAGGCAGGCGGGGAGGCAGGAGGGAGGAGGGAGAGGAGGTAGGTGGGGAGGCGGGAGGGAGGAGGGAGAGGAGGCAGGCATGGAGGCGAGAGGGCAGGGAGGGCGCAGACGGGAGGGGGAGGCAGGAAGGAGGGGAGGGGGCTGACGAGAGGGTGCAGACGGGAGGAGGAGGCAGGGAAGAGGAAGGAAGAGGCAGGATGGCGGGAAGGTGGGATGAGAGGAGGGGGTTAACCCCCAACCTGTTGCGCACGCAACAGGTTGGGGGTTAATCCCCTCCCCTACCCTAAGCCCCCAAAGGGGTTTTAAATTTTAATTTTATTTTTTAAAGACAAAAAAAATTTAATTTAAGTTTAAAAAGAAAAAAAAAGATGAAAAAAATTAATTAACTTAATTTATTTTAAAAAATAAAAAAAGTTAAAATAAATAAAACTTAAAAAAATTTTTAAAAATGAAATTAAATTTTAAATATAAAGATAAATAAATTAATTAAAATAAAATAAAATTTAAAAATTTTAAAAAATGAAAAAATAAAATAAATTAATTTAATTTTAAAAATTAAACATAAATAAAACTTAAAACAATATTTAATTAGAAATCTATTTAATATTTTGAGTTTGAAAATCATTGTAATTCTCATTTTTTATTTTTGATTATTTTTCAGAAAACTATGGCTTCCAGTTTTGGTTCCAAGGTGTCTTTCAAATACCTGAAACATGCTTGGTATTTTATGGAGCACAAATCAAAGTATTTTTTGGTGATCACTGCAGAGAATGTGTCAAGCGTGAAATATTCTCCAGAGGCAATAAGAAATGGTAGCATGGTCTCAAACATCAACATTAAAGAAAACAATTTGATAGAAGTTGTGTATAAAGGAAAGAATGACGAGGTGGTTTACAAGTTACGAGTTACGCACAAACACTTCTTGAAGCCCTTACCAGATTCAATTGAGGGATCCCAAGAATTACTTAGTGCCTTAGAAGCATTGAAGAAAATGTGGGATGCATTTCCAAGTGGTGGTGTTGTACCTTTAGCAGCAGTAAGTGTAGTAGTAAGTACGCCATCTATAACATGTAACCCTCAAGTTGTACCGCCAATATCTGTGGTGATAACTATGGTAACTCCAGTAAGAGTAACTACAATATCTACGATAATAACTACAGTATCTCCAATTGTACCTACACCATTGACTACTGCAACTACATGAACAAGAAGGAGTGATCATGGAGCAGATTCAAGTTCTACAGCTATTCCCAGAAAGAGAGCAAAAATAACTCCTACTCGACGTGCAGATCATTCAAGTGCAGGTTATTCAAAACTAGGTGAAAAATTGGATAGCGATGAATAGGAGGATCCATAAGAAGAAGATACAAGTTTCGAAGACTTTTCTATAAGTGCGGCAGACTTACAACCTCCAGAGGATGAGGGGTACATTTGGGGATTTTCACAATTCAGCATGGCCACAATGCTTATTGATCGAGCTTCATTGTTCACAAATCAAAGAAAGCTAGATACGACATTTGCATGCAAATTGTATGAAGATATGAGGAAAACAAGAACTCCAGTTGCCACTAATATCACTCTTCGTCCTATGGCATTTAAGAGACTTCAAGAAGATGATCCTACATTGCCTAATGTCACATTTCAAAAGTGCGTGGACTTTCTTGATGCTTTTGAGAACTTTAGAAGGAGTGACTTTGTTTGTGGAGAGGCTTTGTACCAAAGTCGATATGGGACTGACATCGAGAAGAGATACATGCTGGCAAAGAATAGATTCTTGGAAAGGTGCAGGTTTGAGCCCATTGATGGGAAACACTTTTGTGAAGCTTGCAGGATCACCCTTGATGAGGGAAGAAAAGGAAACTTGCCACAGATTGAGTGGATGGAAAAGTTTCAATGGGTCATTTGTCATGTATGCATATTTAACGATGACTCGAAGTATATTCTAGAATCAAAAAGGCTAAATTCTGCTCCATTTTAGGTTGAAAAAAAGCTCTTCTCTTTCTGAGATCTTGATAAAGGCAAGGAGTTATGGGTGGGCTGTGGAAAGCCACAAACAGTGAAGGGCAGGATACCTACATCTGAGTACATGGCAAAGAGGACTTGGTTCTATAGATGCTTGAAAGGTGTTGTAAGCAATACACAAGGCATACCAAGTAATAAGGTTGAGGCAAAGGATTTGAACACTGCGTTGGGATGTTACTTGCATTGTCTTCCGCGAGGACTCAATGTTTTAGAGCATGGTGGATGTTTTCTAAGCATATGAAATAGGGAAGATATCCTTTGAGGCATATGCACATGTGCCAAGAGGGAGAGAATGCGTACATTTTTGCATCCCTACTAGTGACTACGTATGAAAAATGGTGTAGGTACTAACCAAATACGCATGTGGACTTATCTATTGGGGATGAAACTTTGCATGGCCCTTAGGCTACCCTAGAATAGATCCCTATGAGATTTGGTCTCCAACTGATTTGGTATGTGCTATGTGGAAGGTATAATGCGTACATTTTTGCAATCCCTACTAGTGACTACGTATGAAAAATGGTGCACGTACTAACCAAATACGCATGTGGACTTATCTGTTGGGGATGACTTTGCACGGCTCTTAGGCTACCCTAAACATACATATATGCAAGATTTGGTCTCCAACTGATTTGGTATGTGCGACGTGGAAGGTATAATGCGTACATTTTTGCATGCACTCCCTACTAGTGTGACTACGTATGAAAAATGGTGCACGTACTAACCAAATACGCATGTGGAATTATCTATTGGGGATGAAACTTTGCACGGCCCTTTGGCTACCCTAGACCTACATCCATACAAGATTTGGTCTCCAACTAATTTGGTATGTGCCACATGGAAGGTATAATGCATACATTTTTGCATGCACTTCTTACTAGTGACTATCTATGAAAAATTATATACATATTATATGATTTTGGGCCAATTGTACATAATCATGTATTAATGTTTGACAAATGTTACTACCATTGAGCACCATTCCATGCTAAACATTGACAATTTTTTCTTAATCTACAATTTATAAAAATTAGTGTAATAATTGCAAGCATTGATATATATGAAATTCAATATGATATTCAAAATGATAAAGTTCATAGCACGAGAGAGAGAGAGAGAGAGAGAGAGAGAGAGAGAGAGAGAGAGAGACCTTATACTTGAATACCTTTCCAATGCTTCATGTTTAGAATTACTTCACATGGCATTATTTTTACAATACCTTATATATTAGATGTGTGAATTGAGATATCTGAAATTCAAAATGATACTCCTAATTTTAAATGTTTATGTTAGATTTGAACAAACTATAAACTGAGATAAACAACGTAAGAACAACATCATGAAAGTACCAAAATGAATGTGTACATCATCATCATCATCGTGCAGAAGTGCATCCCTAAACAAGATATGTGTGAAGCATGAACAATCATCTTGAATCAGAATCTGATAACTCCACATATGATCCTCTAGTCATCCTCTGACGTGGCTCTTATATGACCAGCTGCCCAACCGTCCACTGTGTACCCTCGGACAAAGCTTCATCTCCTGGTTCAGATGGGCCAGCCTCATCTTGATGATGAGGAGGGCATGTTGCATGAGCCACCGTTGCCATCTTTGCCTCCCTCGCCTCCTCTATGTATGCGCGCCTTAGCTCCCAAAGTCGTGCATCTATAATACCTGTGCCTCAAATCTAGCTCGAGTAATCGTCTCTACATGTAGAAGACACTGGTCTTGGCCCCACCGCCCAAGCTGCTGCTCCACCCACTACTGCAATGATATCTGAAGCTCTGCCTCTTGCTCAATATAACATGCCTCCTTTGCTCGTGCCTTGTCACCTAGCATGAAATCACCATATGAGAAGCATCACGGAACACACGCTATAACCACTGAAGTATCAGCACCCTCCTGCTATAGCAAAGCTCTCTGTGCCTCCTCCCTATAGTGCTCTATCAAGACCACATGGGCAAATGGATCAATGGCCTAACGATGACTAGGATACAGATCATCCACCATGCCTAGTCCTCTATATGTGGCCACATCAATGTCAGCAAAGCATACAGGGCACATTGATCGTGCCACCATGTGGCGAGTCATGCAATGGAGATGTGCGATGTGGCCACACCCTAGTCCAAACCACCCTATGGTGTCAAAATCCTCGTGGCAAAGGACGCAAGTGGCCATAGGAAGCCTGGCTATGACTGGTGCATCTATAGGAGGGGCTGGGTACAAGGCCACACTGGGGTGGATCCTATGGCAAGATGGGTCACGACTAATATGTCTCAACTGCAAAATATAGTGCTCCACTCGATGGTAGGCTATGCATGTCCGAATCCTCTGCTCCTCCAAATCCACCTCCAACTGTCATATACGAGACTCCATATCCACCTCCAATTGTCATACACAAGACTCCATATCCACCTCCAACTGTCGTACATGAGACTCTATATCCTATCGCAATAGATGTGCGTGCCAAGAAAACATGTCATGTACATGGTGAGAATGAACCAAAAAACTTCAACAACAAAAAAATAAACTAAAATAATCAGAATAACTAACCTCGACCCTAGACTCAGCCAACAATGCCTCCAACTCTGCAATGTGTGCATCTTGAGTATCCAACTCATGTTGAGGCGGTGTAGATGTGGGAGGTGGTGCACATGTGGGAGGTGGTGTAGATGTGGGAGGCTCCGTAGGTGTGGGAGGTGGAATTGAAAGTGATCTCGAAGGGTAGAGACCATGTCGTGCAAGGATGAGGCCACTGAATGAACATCCCCCCTAATCCATCCTCCAACAGCTCGCAATGTCGGTGTAGGGATAGTGTGCATTTGTGGTGCATCACGTCTACCGAATACTTGCAATATGATGCTCCTGATGCCCCATCCTACCATGTCTTGCTCCTCGGGTACTAAGGTAGTCTACCCGATGACCAAGCACAAACTTAGCATATAGCTGCATATATAGCTGCATGGCAAATGACCTAGCTATCTAACAGTTGTGAGGCAAT
Organism: Dipteris shenzhenensis; assembly: GCF_047967505.1. NCBI lineage: Eukaryota > Viridiplantae > Streptophyta > Polypodiopsida > Gleicheniales > Dipteridaceae > Dipteris > Dipteris shenzhenensis. The sequence continues at coordinate 60,724,409 of NC_141601.1, read as the reverse complement.
CGACCACCATTCATAGCAAGATATCTTGCATAAATGTGCACTGCTATGATAGGGTGCCTACAACGTAAAATATAAAAGGGCTGCCCTAATCGTGGTCGCATCGCCTCAGTGTGACCACCCCAAAACATATCCTCTAAGGCCTGCTTGTGAGGTGACTTGTGTTCAAACAACTCTCGAATGGCTCTCCAACCCAAGCCACAACCACCGAGCCTGTGCTTGAAATGTGGGGGTTAAAGGTCACTGTGCCTTTACCCCGGTTATGTACAATACTCAAACACATATATAAATGAATGAAAAAAGAAGATTAGGGTGGTTTTGCACCCACCAAAACTATTGTGGCTCTTTGTCTCTCTCTCTCTCCTTCTTTCGTTCTTGCTTCCGTTGAGAGCACTCTCAACTGGTATCAGAGCTCGGGTGATCTAGCTGAGTGTGCGTGAATGCTTGAAGCTCAACAGCTCTGTGGGAGGAAGGAGAAGCTCTGTGGGAAGCTTTGTGGGTGACTTTACTTGCATCCGAGTGTATAGAGACCTTGGAGGAACCTTTGGAAAAGCCACTTTGGCTTTGCGAAGTGGTTTTGAGAGCCTGTTAAGAGTTTTCAAAGAAAAAGTCGTTTTTTGAGCTTTTCCCTGTTCCGTTCGATGACAGAGACTCCGTATTGACTTGTAGAGGCAACTATTGCTTGCTTTTGGTGTCCACTTCACTTCAGGAGCTTGGAAATACCTTCATTCTTGAATCTGGGATCATTTCATTGGATTTCTAACTCATTGTGTCAGTTTCTGCGTTTTTTGCCCGGGTGTTGGAACTCAAGTTTGGAGCAACCATTTGCAGATCTGTTAGTTCTGGTGGACTCAGGAGGTCCTAAAACTTCCATGTTGCTCATCATTCGCACTCCGATGGAGTTTACAAATAGCTCTATTTCCAAAAACGTTTTTCAGTTCGTGTGTTGGACCCAGTGATTAAGACCACGGTTTCCAAAACCGTCTGTCCCATTGCGTTCTGGACGCCCAAAAACCCCTACCTATCAGTTCTTTTGCAATTCGGTGGAGGATTTTCAGAGTTATAGATCTCTGTGTATTCGATTTTGTCTCTTTGTTATGCATTTTTCATTCTAAGGTTTTGAAACCTTAGATTTACGCCACATGGCAGTGGATAAGTGTTGACTCCCATTTCTCACTCATCGGTTGGGATTTTGGAGTTCTGGAAGAAGAGAGATATTTGCAGATTTTCTTGCTGAGTCCGATTATGCAATGGTGCCATGTTTTGAGGCATCTCAGGTTCTATTTTCAGTAGCGGTCATTACCATGGGACCATGATTTCTTGAGCATACCTTATGTAGATCACTCTGCTTGCAGTTTGAGCAGTGTGCGCTCATTTGTGGTGTGCATTGGGTTGCAGTGGATGATTTATAGGCCATTTGGATGCATTGCGGTCCTTATTGGATGCGCTGATAGGCCCAAATTGCCTTGTGGGATGCTATTTTTTATGAACGCTTTGCACATGGATGCTATTTTATGCTGAGGGACAACTTTGACACATTGCAGGTGATGCACTGATAGTGCTATGATCTCTTGGATGAGATATTATTGATGCATATGCCAGTGGATGGTGTTTATGCTTGAGTCATTTGGCACTTATTGGCATTTTGGATTGCCATTGCAGTTGGCATTTTCTTTTGGGCCAGATTTGCTCATATGGATGCATAGTATATGCACATGAGTCAGATGCATCTTTTGATGCTTTGAGCTTTGAGTTTTGGTGATATTTCACTCTATTGTGGCATACACATTTGGGTGCACCTAGTATATAGTGTGATTCTGTCTTACAGGCACTAGCATTTGGGATTTTGTTTCATTTGCATCATGGCATACTCTTCCATGTCTGAAAAGGAGTTTTTCAGCATTAAAAAGTTTGATGGGACAAACTTTTCTTTGTGGAAAGAACAAATAAGGGACGTGCTTATTCAAAAGAAGCAGATTAAACCCTTGGCAGGGATTGAAGCTAAGCCTGCAAATATGTCTGAGGATGATTGGAATGAGTTGGATGCATTAGCAAAGTCTACTATTAGACTTCATCTTGCAGAGTCAGTTTATTTCACAGTAGTAAATGAGCAGACTACAGAAGATCTATGGAAGAAACTGTGTGCCACTTATGAGAAGGAAACTGCCTCTAATAAAGTTTACCTCATGAAGAGGTTGTTTGAGCTGCAGATGAAGGAAGGGGTCTCCATTGCTTCTCACTTGAATGAATTCAATATTATTTTCAGCCAGCTTCAGGCTCAGAAAATGAATTTTGATGCGGAGACTAAGGCAATATTTCTCTTATGTTCATTGCCATCCTCATGGGATACCTTCCGTACAACTGTCAGTAACTCTGCACCTGGTGGAGTACTGATATTTGATGATGTTGTGGGTAGCTTGTTGGCCGAGGAGATTAGACGGAAGTCTATGGATGGCAACAAGCAGGATGCAGCCTTAAATGTGCAAAGGGGCAGATCATAGTTCAAGGGGAAGTCCCAAGAAAGAGGGAAGTCTCGTAGCAAATCCAGGGCACGGAACATTGAGTGTTACCATTGTGGCAAGAAGGGCCATATGAAAAAGGATTGCTACAAGCTGAAAAGAGAGAGCAAAAGGATAAGAAAAAGAATGCAAATTGGGGTGCAAATCAAAAGGAAGAGAGTCTAAGGGAGGACAAAGGAAAAGTGAAGATCGAGGAGATCAATGCAGTCACACATGATAGTGACAATGACGTTCTCTTCATGTCTAGTTTATCTGCAGAGTTGCTTACCACTTCAGATGATTCATATTCCCAGGATTGGATTTTGGATTCTAGTGCTTCATTCCATGTTACTCCCCATAGGGAATGGTTCTCCACTTATGACAGTGGAAAGACAGGTTGTGTGCATCTTGGAAATGACTATGCATGTGACATAGTGGGAGTAGGTGACATAAAGTTTTCTTTTGCAAATGGGTCTACATTTGTTTTGAAACATGTGAGACATGTGCCTAAGCTAATCAAGAGTCTTATTTTAGTGGGTCAGCTAGATGATGCTGGTTTTCACACCACTTTTGGCTTTCAGAGTTGGAAAATTCAGAAGGACTCTATGCTTTTGGCCAGGGGTGCCAAGTGTGGGACTTTGTATCCCTTACATGTATCAGGGGTATTTGATCATGTTGTTGCAATAACTGAGCACCCAAGCACTTCTTTGTGGCATTGCAGGTTGGGGCACATGAGCCAAAATGGAATGAAACTCTTATGCCGTTTGGGTTATGTACCGCATTTGAGTTTCTCTGATTTTGAATTTTGTCAGCGGGTGCATTCAGACGTATGTGGTCCCATGCCTACACAGTCATTAGGCGGGGCTGAATACTATGTGACATTCATTGATGATGCAACTAGGAAAGTGTGGGCTTATGCTATAGCTTGGAAGAGTGATGTGTTCTAGGTATTTCAGAAATGGCTGGCCTTGGTTGAGAATCAGTCAGGTAGAACGCTTAAATGCCTACGGATTGACAATGGTGGAGAGTATCTCTCTCATGACTTTCAGCATTTAAGAGATACACGTGGGATTAAGAGGGAGCTCACATCCCCTCATACTCCAGAGCAAAATCCAGTTGCAGAAAAGATGAACCGTACCATTCAAGAAAGGTTGCAATGCATGCTTTCCAATGCGAGTCTTTCTGGTGGTTTTTGGGCTGAGGCAATGAAGATTGCAGTGCATGTGATCAATAGATCACCTAGTAAGAGTTTGGATGGTGGTATTCCTGAAGAGGCATGGAGTGGCAAGAAGCCCTCTTACTCTCATTTGTGTATATTTGGGTGTGAGGCATATGCACATGTGCCAAAAGAGCTTCAAAAGAAGCTAGATCCTAAGTCTAGGAAATGCATCTTTTTGGGTTATGGTGAAAGTGGAGAGATGGGCTATCGTCTCTGGGATCCAGAAGCAAAGAAGATCATACGCAGCCATGATGTGGTCTTCAATGAGAAGAAGATGCATAAGGCACCCATGAGGGATGTGGAAATGAGGAGAATCACTTTTCAGGATGTGAATCCACGTGCCTATGTTGATAGACAGCAAGCTGTCCATGCACCAAATGTGCAAGAAATAGTACCACCAAGTACTCCCACAGGTATACAATCAAGGGTAGATGATGGATCATCTATTGGTGGAAATGATGAGCCAAATGTGGCTGATATGCACGTGGGACAGCAAGCTGAAAGGCCCTTGAGAAGATCTTCTAGAGTGTCTAGACCGCCTGATAAGTTTATTCCAGGGGTAGACTATGTGATGCTTACTATTTGCAGGGAGCCTTCTTGCTACAAAGAGGCTATGATGCGCGAGGATCAATGCAAGTGGGAGTATGCTATGTAATCAGAGATGAGTTCACTTATGAAGAATAAGACTTGGGACTGAGTTTCTTTGCCACATGGAAAGAAAGCATTGCCATGTAAATGGGTTTATAAAATGAAGGTCACAGGTGACGATGTGCCTAGGTACAAGACCCGTTTGGTCGCTAAAGGGTTCAAGCAAGAAAAGGGTGTGGACTTTGATGAGATATTCTCTCCATTTGTGAAGATTACCACACTTAGATGCATGCTTGGACTAGTGGCATCAGAGGATATGGAGCTTATGCAGATGGATGTCAAGACAACTTTCTTGCATGGGGATTTGCATGAGGAAATTTACATGGTGCAGCCGGAAGGCTTTGAAGAAAAGGGCAAAGAGCATTTAGTTTGCAAGCTGAAGAAGAGTCTCTATGGTCTTAAGCAAGTGCCTAGAGAATGGTATCAGAAGTTTGATGCTTTCATTCGGTCCCAGGGTTTTAGAAGGAGTGAAATTGATCACTGCCTCTACACTAAAAGGGCTAAGGATAATAGCCTGATAATCTTGGCACTATATGTGGATGATATGCTATTGGCTAGCAAGAATACTTATGAGCCACATGCATTAAAGGCCAAGTTGCATGAGGCCTTTGATATGAAGGATTTGGGATTTGCAGGTCATATTCTTGGTATGCGCATCACGTGATCAGAGTAGGAAACTCCTTTGGCTTTCACAAAAAGAATATGTTGCAAAAGTATTGCAGCGTTTCAATATGGAGGGGGGGAAGGCAGTGAGTACTCCATTGCCTCCATATGTGAAACTGAGTCATACAGATAGTCCCAAATCAGATGAGGAGAGGGCCATGATGGCCAAGGTTCCCTATGCATCAGCGGTTGGGAGTCTTATGTATGCTATGATAGCTACTAGACCAGACATTGCATTTGCAGTGGGAGTTGTTAGCCGGTATATGGCTAGGAAAGAGGCATTGGGAGGCAGTTAAGTGCATCATGAGGTACATGAAGGGTACCAAGGAGATGTGCATTTGCTTTGGTAGAGGAGACATGCATGTACTTGGGTACACAGATTCAGACTATGCAGGGCATGTGGAAAGTAGGAGATCCACTTCTGGTTATGTGTTCACCTTTGCAGGTGGTGCAGTGTCATGGATGTCTCGCGCACAGAAGTGCGTTGCTTTGTCTACCACAGAGGCTGAGTATGTTGCAGCCACAAAGGGTTGCAAGGAGGCTATATGGCTTGATCGGCTAGTGGGAGATTTGGGGATTCATACAGGTGTACCGACATTGCATAGTGATTCCATGAGTGCTATTCATCTAGCACGGAATCTGGTCTTTCATGCAAAGACCAAACACATTGAGGTCAGGTACCATTTCATCAGGGAGGTACTTGAGGACAAGCGCATAGAGCTTGTCAAGGTTCATACAGATGATTGATAACCCTGTAGATATGCTGACGAAGAGTCTACCTAGTCAGCGGTTTAAGTATTATCATGTATTGATGGGCATTGGATAGTATGCTCATTGGTTGTTCTCCCTTCAAGGCACATTGTCCTTTAAGTGGGAGGTTATGGGGGTTAAAGGTCACTATGCCTTTACCCCGGTTATGTACAATACTCAAACACATATATAAATGAATGAAAAAAGAAGATTAGGGTGGTTCTGCACCCACCAAAACTATTGTGGCTCTTTGTCTCTCTCTCTCTCCTTCTTCCGTTCTTGCTTCTGTTGAGAGCACTCTCATGAAAGGTATCCAAAACGTCCTCAAATGTGTCTAATCGACCTAGAGCATCAATGACTGAATCGAGACTCACAACCTAGTGAGGGGGTGCCCCAGCATCCTATAGTGCCCTCATCTCAGCTCTCAAAATTGCTATCTGCATATGAACAATGGTGCCAGAACCTGTGCGCTAGCGCATGCACAAAAAAACACATGGAAATTAATATTCTATTTGGGTAATGAAAATTAATATTCTATTTGGGTAATGAAAACTTTTAGCTAGCCAATTTTGATTGAATTTTTGCAAAAGCTCATGACAAGGTTTCATGGAATCACATAAGTCTTTGTATTTGTCTATGTAACTATATCCATATATAGATCTACAACCTTCCCTAGTTCCCTATTTCTATAGTTTCACATGCCACCTAAAGGGGTTGCTAGCCACATGATCTACCCTCTCCTTGCATCAGCCTCTCGCACCATATGATTTGAAAATGATGTGTAGGCGAATGTGTTGTTCAAATCATCCTATTTGTTTGATTGATTACACTTAGTCAAGTACTCCTTGATGAGGTAGGATGTCGTTGGGATCATCCTATGCACCTAACAGTAGATGTGGCTATGCCTATAATAGTGCTATGTTGCAAATGCAACACATGCACTCTTGCATGCTCCAAGTCTGCTATTGCATTTTGTGGTTGCTTTACCTGTGCTTGCTCTTGACTAATTGTTGGTTCCATTCCTGCTTGTGAGCTAGCACTTAAGTCCTTCAATAGATTATTCTCTAGTATTGGACTTGATTTTGCAGGTTCTTGAGTTGTTGGAGATCTTCTGGCACTTGAAGTGTCTGTTGATACACCTGTTTCTGCAATAACATCAAGTTGTGCCTCTTCTTGAATAGATGAGAATATTTCTATTAAGATCTCCTTATTGAGTTTAACTTCAGGCTCTATTGAAGTCACTATTTGTGCTCATTCTATAACTATCTCAATGACTTCTTCATCTGTTCTGTTATGGCTCTGGGTTTGTTCTAGAGGCTCTATACTTTTGCTGCTCTGTTGGGTTTCAGCCTCATGTGTGTCTTTGCATGGGACTTTTGACTTCTGAGTTAATGGCTTTGGCGTCCCATGTTCTTGTACTACTGATTCCTTTGTTGAAATCTTTGTTTGCTCAGATTTTGCGTTATTTGGTTCTTCTTCGTCATCTGAGTCATTGGGAAGATAACATTCTTTGCCTAGAAAGGGTTCAAAAATGTCTTCGCCTTGTACAGTGAACTGTATTGCATTTTTTTTCCAAAGTGGAATGGCATTGTAAGTCCTTTGCCATGGCAAACCAAGAATGACTGGCGTGGATTTGCTCTCCAGGCTCCATAACATAAAATCTGTGACTTATATCCACTTCATTTATAATCACTATTAGTTCACAATATCCTTTTGGCCCCTTCTTATCCCCTGCAAATGTTGATATGTTCAGTTTTGTCGGTGTTAAGGGAGGCTCGCTTGCCATGTTTTATAGGAAATATTGTTAATGTCCGCCTCGGAGTCAATAAGTGCATATTCTTTAAATAGTTCTTTTCCTAGGCATACAACAACGTATGGCCTTATTGGATCTACTTCCCCATTTGTGGTCGTCATTTGATTTAGCTTTAATTGTGTTTCTATCTATCCACTCTGTGTATTTTTGTATTTTTGAATTGGCTCTTTAGCCCCATCTTCATGAAATACAGTAACCATCTGTAGAGGGAACAAATCATAACCCTCATCATCGCAATAGGCAGTTGGAGTTGCTTCGTTTGCACACACATCCAATGTTGCAAGGATGTCCATCCACCCGTATGGTTCGAGTTCTACCTCCCTCCTCTGGAAAAGGTTCTGGAATATACGCATCGTCGCACATATCTACTTTGTTAACATCCAGTTCCTCTTCTAAATCTCCTTCTTCTGAGATTCCACACATCCAAATCTCCTTATGAGGACCAATCCATGATGGTACTAAAGGAATCCATTTTTTGTAGTAGCTAACTCAAAGTCTTCCACAGGGGTCTTCGCCACATCTCGATAGGAGTGATTAGCCAGATTTATTCTAGTGATGACCTCTTGTTGTCGTAGGTAGATATAGTTATAGCTCTAATCTAGTGATGACCTCTTGTTGTCGTAGGTAGATATAGTTATAGCTCTAATCTTGAATCATTTTGAGTTGCCGCATAAACGGTCATCCAAGAATGATATCGTAATTTAGGCTCTTCCCAAAATCTGCCACTACAAATGTATGTTCGTAATCAACTCCGCACGAGGTGACTACAATTCCTTTTAGAAGACCAATGGGTCTTTCAATATATCCCCATCAGCAACTTCATGTGCGTTTTCCTTAAAGCTGGCTTTCCCCATTTTTCCCATACCTTCTTTGTAGCAATGGCAACACCTGCACCGTTATCTAGGATAGCGGTGCAGGCTATGCCCGTCATATTCTACTGGTAGGGTCGTATTACCATCTTCGCAGTACTCTTCGCAGTACTCATTGAATTTATTTAGTGGCATTGGCTTAAAGACCTTTTTAGCTTTATCTTCTTTGATAGTAGAGACACTTTCCAAGATAGGTACAAATATACCCATCTTCTTCAAGCATTTACCTACATCCTTCCATAACTCAGGTCTCACTTTAAGTACATCAGCTAATGGCAGTGTGCACTGGGATTGGTGCAGCCAATAACGCTGACAAGTTAGCCATATCCATCATTGGAGGTGCTTCAAGCTTAAGAGAAGGCATCTTTTGAATGTCTGATTTAGCTTCATAGTCACCAAGATAATACGGTAAAGTCCTCAAGGTTTCTGCTTTGCTTTCTCCTGACATTACAGAACCTACCTCTCCATTTTTCGATCTCACTTCCAATTCTAAATTCTTTGGGTAAAAGTCAATTTCTTCTATGGGTGGTTTATGTTTGGAAGTTACATCCAAGTTTGTTCTTTGAATTGCATCATCCCATAGCTTGTTTCCCCATTCTTCTTCTACCTCTAGTACATGCGACGTTGGAAAAAGAATGGTCTCAGCTTCTTCTTTTCCAATTTCCTGGCTTCCTGTTTCATTTTCTTTTGTTCTTGGGTTTTTCTCTTGGGTTTCTTTTTGAGCTTCGTGGTGTGTGTTTGGTTGTACAGGTGGCTGATCTACAAGTGCTTGAGTGGCTTCTATGATCTTTTTATAGATTTCCAATTGTCTACTCTCTTGCACTGGATCAGGATAGGTCCTCCATCTTTCTTCTAAAGGCATGCACTCACGTCATCAAAAGTATTACGCAAAGTTAGCTCGTCTCGCTATTATGGTCCTTTTCAAATTCAGGAACGTATCAATGAGACGGCTTATAGGCTAAGGTTGCCAGCTTCTTGGCACATACACAATGCCTTTCATGTAAGCCTTCTAAAGCCTTTCAAGGGAAAACCTCCTACGGAGCCCCTTGAAGAAGAACCCCCTGAATTTGAAGAGATTGAAGAAATTTTGCAACCCGAGGCTATCCTAAGGCACGAAGACAAGTTTCTACAAAATGGTAAGGTCCTTCATAGGTATTTGGTTAAATTTAAGAATTATTCTTTTGATGATTCTAGGTGGATGATGGAGCCCCAGCTCAAAGATTCCATGCCTCTAGTCGATGCATACAACGATGAACATGGGATGCCTACTTCCCAAGGTCAAAATGTATAAACCATGGTAATAAAGACTAGTTTTTCTTCATATTGTCTTTTATGATCAAATGTGCATGCAAATGTTTTTATGACAACACACTTGCAGTGGATTCCTCCCTCAAGCACCAACCCTTAAGCACCAACAAGTACACTAGCCCTTAAGCACCAACCCTTAAGCACCAACCCTTAAGCACCAACAAGTAGACTAGCCCTCTATTGCGGAATGGTGTTTGGGCTTATGAAATGTTGTTAACAAAAGACATACACGCTTGCGGCAGACTGTGTCTCTCAACAAGCACCAGCTAGATTGGCACTCTAGCATGGAAAGGTGTTACGGCTTATGTATGATTCATACGCTTGCGGCGGGCGGCAGCTGTGTCTCTCAAGCACCCGTGTGTGGAATGGTATGAATCGCTTTAAAAGTGCATCCAAAAAGCATGCGTGTCTAATGTTAGAGAGGCAAAATGGCTCAGGAAGCTACAAAATTGATGCCATAGTCACCCTACCTCTTATGCACAACTACAATGCATCAATTTCATATCCCATGCATCAACAGGGTCCCAAATCAGAAGAAAATACCCAAGTGCTCCGATTTTCTCTAGACTCGGCCTAAAACAATCATTAGTGATGCAAGAGCTACACCAAGTAGATGGTGGAGGTCCACAATGTCTGGGCTACCCCAAGGATGCGATCAACATGTCAAAAAGGTCAAGGTTTATTAGACACGCGTGTCTAATAAAAGTGCAAAAAAATAAAAGTCTGACCACACCATTGTATTCCCCTTAGCTAGGCCATCACTAATTGACCTTCATATCTCAAAATAACTCACTAGAGGTCATTTTATCAAAGCAGAAACTCTGAAAGTCAAGAAATTTACCAAATTTGGCCTAACAACCAAAGTAAGGTTTCAGTTTTGGAATGGGTGACTCCTACCCATAGCTACTAGTGAGGGGATTCCCCAGGAGTTCTCAGAACTAGAATCGGAAGTCTAAAACTAATCCAAAAGACAAAAGGATGAAAATTAGAGTGAGAAAAGACGTTTTGGCCTCAAAACAGCCAAGAATTGAACGAAGCCAGAACTCATCAAGAAGAAGTTGTAGCCAAGAGTGGAAGTAATGCTACAGAATGGTCCAAAATGTGTCCAAAAATGCTACATGATGGTCAAGATAGGGCTCATAGGACACAAATGCACTCACGCATGCACAATGCACTCAAAAAGGAATTCTTTTCACACTACTGCATGCTATGATGCACACATGACTAACAAACTAATCTACTAATCACTAACACATTACAAAAAGCAGCAAGATATCGTGGTGAACAAGGGAGTCAAAAGCCCTAAAATGACTAATGAACACCATGATTGATCTTTTAACAGGTAGCATTCGGACCGACGAACCATTGGAAAGAAAGAGAAAGGTACCAGGAAAGCAACAAGCTGCACTTGAAGGCATGGAGCCGTATGTGCTCACAGAAGTACAGGTCATGGACACATCATACATCAAACAGGAAGACCTGGAAAATGCCGATGCTTGCATTTTCAAAGGCATTTTCTATGATAAGCTATCAAGAAAAGTGGGAGTGGTGCTACCCCTGAGAATTTCTTCAAACTTCATGAACAGGAGGAGTGCATAAGGGTCTTCAAGAAAGTAGGCCTAGATGGCTACTTTAGCCTACCACCGTGGGGGATCGATGTACAAAGAAGCTATGAACTAATGACAACCATCGATGAAGATGGCAATGCACAAATCACCTCCAAGGAGGGAGAAGATTTGGTGGTCAAAATAACTGAAGAAATTATTGTAGAAGCACTAATGCTACCACACCCACAAAGTGCAGTGAAGCTGCTGCACCATCTCAGGAGGACGACGGAGCCTGGCAAGCATGAAAACTTTAAGGATCTGAAGCTCAGGGAAGTCGCTCTTTCTCTACGACTCTACAGTCAACATTTTGCTATGGGGAAGCCACAAAAATATACACAGCCCACAACAGAAGAGTGGCTACTTTCCTAACAAAGGCTGTGCAGGAGGACAAAGAAATGCAAGGAAACTTCAGCAAAGGCATCCTCCAAGATCTGATAAGCTACAAGAAAAGCAAAGGCATTGTGCAGCACCCATACCTTGCCACGGGTCTTATGCTCATAAAAATTGCATATCATGTACTAGGGATGGCAGATGAGCTCCCTAAACCACTGTCCCAAGACACTATGTCATCTGAAATGGGACCCATAAAAGTGAAACCACTCAGTATGGTCGTTCCACCACGAGAACACTTGAAAAGAAAGCGACCATTCCCTCAAGAAGGAGGAGAACAGGAACAACAGCTAAAGTCCGAGCAACATGCAAAAGTTTATAATGCCATTCGCTGGACACAAAAAGGAAAGGAAAAGCTGGTGGATCCTAAACAGCGAACAAAGCACCGACAAGACCCTCTAAGGCAGCAGGAGGTGGAGGCAGCAACCTTCATAAGGGAAGTGCCTTCAGAAAAAAGTTTAGCCAGGTTTGAAGATGAATTACAAGCCTTATTTAAAACAAGAAGAAGAAAGAGAACAGAAGCACAAAAGGACTGAAGAAGGCCCAATAAGTCATGAAGATTCAATGGGGCAAATAAGTCCACTCCGAAGAAGCAGTCAAGAGGAAAGGTGGTTAAACAGCCCATCCCAGCGAAGGTATGACCTCCACAGCTACCATTCCACAGCTACCATGGAAACTGAAAAACCAGACAAAGAAGCAACTCAAGAAGAAAACAAAGAAGTTAATGAAGCTGTGGAAGAACAAGAGGCAGAAGCGGTGCAAGAAAAAGAAAGCCCACCACAATAGACTCCTCCACACAACAAAAGGAAACTGGGGATATAGAAGCGGTTGAGCAACATAAAGAAAAGCACATTGAAGATGAAGCCGCCACGCAGTTGGAACAAGAAAGAGGAGAAGTTAAAGAACAAGACACGACTATACCTCCTCCACAGGAAGAACAAACACAAGAAGGGGTTCAACCACTTGAAGAACAAGACACGACTATACCTCCTCCAGCACAGGAAGAACAAACACAAGAAGGGGTTCAACCACTTGAAGAACAGAAAACAACAAAACAAAGACATTTGGTGGTTGAGGGTTTGGATGGCCAAAGGTCCCCGATCCAACAAAAAGAAGTGGAGATACCACCACCACCAGTTGTAACCTTAAGAAGAAAAGCAAAATCAGAATTTGTGCCAATCATAAATCTTGCAGAGGAGCCGATCATCCTCAAACCAAAGAGCGGTATAGCAGAAACAATGAAAGAAGGATTGACGGCCCTACATACAGAGATACAAATCAAAGAACAACATGATAAGCCTGAGAGCAGCAAGGCTCCTCAGCTTATAAAACCGAAGAGCAAAAGACTGCCATGTCAGGCAGTAGTGAAGATGAGGAGGACGTCACTGACATAGCATATCACCTCAATAACATGTGGCGACACATGTGTCGGCAGATTAACAAAATTTCAAAATCCAAAGACAAAGAAAATGAAAATCTCGTCAGTATATGATAAAGGAAATTGAGCAAATAATGGAAAAGTAGCGCATAGAGGTTGTGAAAATCTCCACGAAAAGGTGGTGGTCAAAGAGAGTTTATTCGAAGCAGAGTGCCTGCGCAATAAAGAGTTCAGCGAAAGGTTAAATGAAATGCAGAAGCGCATAACAAATGCAGAAGCAGAGAAGGCAAAGGCTGAAGCACAAGCCAACATCATAAGGACGGCCTTGCAAACGGCTAATGAAAGAAGACAAGCGGCTGAGGAGACATTAAACCAATTGCTTATGGACCCCGTCCTGGTGGCTCCAACTGCTACAACCTCCGATGAAGCCCACAAACAGGAAATCACGAATATGAAAGGTTAACTAAAAGCTAAAGAAGTGCAGGTAGACATGTTAACAGCTATGTTTCTAAGTAAAGAAGATGAACTCCAAAACCAGAATTTTGAAGAGGCACAAAGAATAGTCCTTGAGAAGGACTACCAATAGGAATTGCCATCACAGGAAGTCCCCAAGGAAGGTGAAGAGTTTCTAGATCTAAATATCGAAGAAACCACCTTGGAGGAAGCAGGACCATCCATGACAGGGCAAATATCAAATGAAGACCTTGATGAGCTCACACAAGCAGAAAACGAGCTATATAATCTGCTTGAGCAAAATCTAGAGCCAATAGTCAAGGAATGTATTGACTGGGAAAAACGCATTCTCCACAGTGCTAACCTTTGTTTCTTCAAAAAAGGAGATGCGACAAAAGCATATCACAGGCCACAGCTCCCATTTCCATTGGTAAAGTTCGAAGTCCTCAAAACAAAGGAAAGGTCGACTCCAGATTGTCCAACAGAAGAGATTGGAGGATACCAACCGGTATCACTCGATGAGTTGCAGTCAGAGCGAAATTTGAAACATCAGCCGACATGGTGGCTCAACTGGCTCAACTGGCTCACAAAATACCCAAACAGTAGAACGACATATGCGAGGGCACCTAGGGAACTCCAAACAAATCCAATGTATTGCCCAGTGCGCCGTCGAAATTGGGAGGAATTTGAAAGAAGAGTATCACAAAGGCCAACTTGGCTTAATTAACCAATGCTTCCAGGACCAGAGTCTGGCCATGAACCCACAGAAAAATATATGCTCAACACTCTAGAGCAGGCCATCAACCAATTCACAGGGGTGCCTGACCTTGCATGTATAATGCTGGTTAAAATTGCAAAAATGCTCATCTTATGCATTGAAGATTTTCATATGACAATTGCAATAAAGGCACCCTGGACTCGGTTCCTGGAAGGCAAACAGGGGCTATCATGGGATTTACAACTAGTGCCTCCTCCAAGAATAATCATGGGATTATTCACGAGGCTGCAATTTGTGGCCTCCCACCACTTACAAACTTTTGAAGATGCGTTCTACACCGGGTTTTTTGAATATCAAAGCCACATTTTTGGACCCCTAGTATCAGATTTAGCACAGCAAGGCTGGTAGCCTACCAAGCCATGGAATTGAAAAACCCACTGTGCGATACACTAGAAGATGCCAGAAGGGAAAGAGACTACCAGTGGTATAGACAAGGGCTACAACGGATTAATATAGTAGAAGCTATCGATGAGCATCATTAACTAAGGTTAATGCCTAAAAAAAATAAAAAATAAATAAATAAATATTAAAAAATAATTTTCTTTTTACAGGCACAGGTACGGTAAAAGGTAACAGGTACAGGTACCAAGCACCTCCCACAACAACAAGCTTGGATGAACCAGCAACCAAGGGTGGCCAACAATCGAAGCATAAAGGTCAACCATGGATCTTCAGCATCATGTACATAAGCAATTAGAGCTACAAGCCAGGGCACTTTTTTCCCTCAGGGTTTTTTCCCCTTGGCTAAATCAGGTGTCAAAACACCAATTTTCTTTTCTTTTTCCAATCAGAAATAAGAGGCGACCACCATCCAGTGAGGAGATGTGCACGGAAGTAGCAACGCTAGGATCCCTTGACCAATGTCCCGGGATGGACATTGAAATAGGTGAGGGAGAGTGTTGCAGGGCAACAACGAATGTGGATAAAGCTACGGAAGCGGAACGGGATGAAGTGAATGAAGATGCAGAAAATGTGGAGTCAACGGGAGTGAAATGCGGGAAATCGGCATTCAACTCGTCAACTATTTTTAAAAATTTCCCCGTAAACCCACATTGTAATATTTTTGTTCCCGAAGCCCACATTGTTAAAATCCCGTGTATAATGATAAAAAAAGCCTTATAATGATTAAATCCGTGATGTAAATTGAGTATTGAGCCGACCCATGTATTAACAGGCCGAATAATGAGCCCAATTTGAACCCACTAGGTGCATGGGTGTGGAAAGGGTTTTTTAGCCTAATCTCAATTAGCTCAAGCGTGTATTCTCAAGAGAGCTCTCAAAGAGAAGAAGCGTGAGACTTTGTGAGCTCCCATTGTACTTTTCTCCACATCTAATGCAAGGCAAGGGTTCCTTTCTCCTCTGGTCTTAATCATTGATTTTCATCCTCTTTTGAGTAAATAATTAGTGTGCATGCTTATTGGAAAGTGTGTGTGTGTGTGTGATTAATCAAAGATTTATGCTCTTGTCTCTTGGTTTATGCTTAGGATTGGAGTAGCATTTAATCATTTGATCATTTGGCATCACTAATTTCATGTTTGTGTGAAGATTAGAGAGCTTAACTCTCTTTATCTTTATGCTAATGTGTATTAGGCTTTAATGTTAATGATTAGATTAAGCTCTCATCCTTGTGTATTGTTCCAATGAATGAACCCACACACCATTGCACTTCACATTGATCCAATTAGCATATGGGTTCCCTCTTGTAAGATGTGTGTAAGAGGCAATTAGGTAGCCTTCTTATTTCTTTTAGGAGTGATTACCTTAGTTGACAACCCTTCGTAGCCTCCATGCACTAATCGGGTCACTTCCCTAGTGTTGACAAATTATGTTTCCACTTGAAAGCTATGCTATGGATGTCCGTCGTCGCAGCGCTCCGCAAATAGGCCTCTACTACCTCTACCATGCTGGTTAGAGTGTATAACACAGTGTCTCTACTCTGAGATGCACTAGAACCTGTATTCAATCCAAGCTTTACTTCTTCATGCAGTAGCAACAAGGAAACTAGCTCATCCCAATCAGAAGGTTCAACTCTCACAGAAATAGATGTATTGAATGATTTGTATTCCCGAGTCCATTCAATGTGACCGCAATCATATCATCTTCGAACACCTATGATCCAATAGTGGTAAGCTGATCCACTATGGTCTTCACCTCAGTCGTATACACCTGTATGCTCCGATTACCTCCTCTAGACATGTTGTTAAACTATTGCTTCAATTGAATCTTCCTTGCATGTGTTACATTTCCATAGTGAGTATGTCCCATGCATCCTTTGGAGACTCACATCCAGTAATCTGTATTGCCATAGCATCAAAAATACATAAAGAAAACCAATGTAGCATGTTACATGTTCTCTCTGTCCATTGCTTTATGAGCTCTTCTTTGATCCTGTGTTGGTCTATCAGCCATCTCACATGGTTCATCACCTGTACATAGATCCCAATCGCCTCTGCCAACCAAAAAGGTCTTCATCCTGAACTTCCACAATGCAAAATTCTTGTTATCTAGCTTCTCTCCAACAATCTGGGTAATATTATCTTCCCTATGCATTAGCCATGATTCAATAAGTTGTATCTACCAAAAAAGTAACTTCTTTTGCAAGCCAACAGGTACGGCAGACCAAAATGATTTTTGTAAAATGCAGATTAGCAGCACCCAATAACTCCTTCAATGTCAACGCTGAGTTGTATGCGTGTCATACATGTTCCACAATATCATAAACATCTGCTAGTATGTGTAGCAGTCCACAAATAACCATACATGCACAAATCCGTGCATAAAGAGCAAGTGCTGTAACAGAAAACCTTCCTCGCAGATTCCAATCTACAAATAAAGAATGTAAAAAGCTTTATCTAGCTCCAGAAAATCCTCAAATTATGTCATACATTCACTGCTGTATGTGCGGGTTCAATACATAAACATATGAGCATCCTGTATGCATAGAACAAATCAAAGTTTGCATTTACTGTAAGCAACTAACCAAAAAATGTTACTGCATGAAATTCTAGCGCTGAATTTCAGCTTTGAATCAGGAAATCTAGCGCATGAGTGTTATGTATGTTCCTGAGCTCCTACACTGAACTGCCTTCCAGGTGTAGTACTAGACAGCTCCTGTGTGCCAACAATTTGTAGACATGTGTTGTTCTTTGTGTTTTACGACTGTTTTGAGCTATTCACAAAACTATAATGTACTGTTGCATAGGCACATTCACAATGTAATAGCATTTCACAACTTCCAGGCTCTTTCCATAGTGTGTGTGCATGCATTAACTCACACAATATGCAGGTATTATGTTGTTCTCTACAAACGAATTTCCACACAGATAATTCGTTTGCTGTAGGAACACAAAATTCTCCAAAAAATGATGACTAAGCACTCTATTGTGCTCTCTGAAGCTCCTGTATGCTCCCAAACTAGCTTTAGAACAAAGCTTGTGCAATGGCAAGCTCAAAGCTTCAGCACATACCTCTCAAGATGTAATGCCTATTCACATTGTGCAGATTTGGTCTTTCTGTGTGAAAGATAGGTTGTAGGTGGCAGGAACCAGGCATATTGGTTCAGATCTATAGGTTGTAGGTCACAAAAATATAGGTTGTTACAGGTCTTGCAGGTCATCACACAGATTGTAGATTTCAAGTGCTATTGTTTTGTTGGTTGGAGTCAGGATTTGTGGCTCAATTTTGAGTCATTGGCATAGTAAATCTTGGAAGACATGGTGTTTATGCATTTATGCATTGTTACAGCACCTGCTAGTGTGCTTGTTATATATATTTGGGCTTGTGCTAGTTGTATGTAAGCATTGTCTCATCTGGCCTTGTGGTTTGCCCTATGTATGAAACTGTGGAATGTATCTTTGTTATTACAAGGATGGAATGCAACCATTTGTGAGGGTCGAGATGAGGTTTTATTGAGTTGGGTTCACATGCTGGGTTCACATGTGCTTGTGCTATATTTTCCTCTTCTCAAAGTTTCAATGGCTACTAAAGCCATGAATCCTTACGGAGAAAAGGAGAAGATTGATGAGGCTTGGGCTTGGAACATGAGTTGAAAGTGTTCCCATAGTCTTTGTACATAGGTATGCTTGGTTATACTTTAGCATAAGCCTAATGGCTAGCATAGGAGTGCTTAAGCTTGTTGAGAGCTTGTTGAGAGTTTTCACTTGTGCTTTTCCACACTCCATTAGCCTGAAAAATGAGCAAGTTATCCCTTTTAAAAGAATTCGATTTGAGGAGGTTAAGCTGGAAGGCCAATTTTAGCATCATCATGGCCTAGAGAGAGGTAGAAGCTAGGTGTCAGGTGGGGGAAGTTGGGCGCCAATTTCCTGGAGTTCCATTGGTGGAATTGAGTCCAACTTGGACCATGAGGTGCCCCCTTTCCACTTTTGCCAATTCTTATCCATAAGCCCCTTTTGGCTGCCCCCTTTTGGCTGCCCATAAGCCGTAATTTAGCCTTTTAGGTCCCTTTAAACCCCGTGTTTGTTTCGTATAATCCTGGTAGGATCTTAGGAAAATCTTTCACATGTAGTTTTGAAGTGGAATTCACCTTTTGGCACTTCTCTTGCCTTGAATCCACTTTCATACATGACACTTTGTCCATCTAAGGGTGCTTTCATATGCTTTTTCCCATCTCGAATAATCCTTTCTAGAGAGAGAAAAGCATGATAAACCTTCTTTGGTGTAACCTTTGTACAATTCTTTAGAAGCATTATAAAGCATGCTCATAAGCCATTGTGCTTCATTGGAATCCTTACAGAGATTCCCCTTTTCATAGATTATACCTTCATTGTGTCCTTTTCATTTTGACTAAGGTGTATTCATTAATTATACCTTCATTGTGTCCTTTTCATTTGACTAAGGTGTAATCATTAATTATACCTTCATTGTGTACTTTTTATTTGACTAAGGTATAATCATATAATTATACCTTCATTGTGTCCTTTTCATTTAACTAAGGTATAATCATTAACATATAATTCCGCCGACTCTTTTTCTTGGCATCTTCCCCTCTTAAATGGCCAGTTTAAGATGAGGAAAATCATTTAGGAAAGTCGAAAATTATGACATTACCTCCCTCTTGAAAATCATAGTCGTCCTCGACTATGGTCTAGAGAGATAAGCCCTTAAGTCCATTTTCCTTTTGGGCAGAGGATCCCTTTTAGCCCCTAGACATCCTTCCACAGTGGGTGACTAGTCCACTTGGCACTTGAGAGCCGACTGGCTGCTGCAAGTATGTCTTTCATATAGCCACATGTCATCATTCCATAGTAGATGATGGTGGCAAGTCCACTTGGCACTTGGGAGAAACTTTCTGCCCGCAAGTATGACTCATTGTATGCATACACATTTAAAACATTTCAAACATAAAAGACATAGACTATAGTCAAAACACCTTGTTCATTAAAAAAACATTCATGTACATGCTTGCTTACTCTAAAAAGTCATTGTGAGCCTTATTAACAAGGGTTGATGAACTATCCTTCAATTGGATCCCTTGCATCCACCTAGCATCTTCAAAAGGATAACTTTTAAACTTAACAAGATACCTTACCATTCCTTAGGATCTTGTCTTCATGTCGTAAAAATGCTTTCTGGTTGAAGGATTTCTTCTTGACCTTTGAATTCTGGAGGGTCTTCTTCAATAGGCTCACTTGGAGGTAGTCCTTTTTGTAAGGTTTCAATAGAAATATATGAAAAGCATGGTGTGTAAGCCAACTTTTGGGTAACTTAAGTTGATAAGCCATCTCATTTATGGACTTAAGAACTTGGAAAGGACCATAGTATCTTTTAGCCAACTTTGCATAATACTTTTGTTGGCTTGTTGGTTGCCCTTGTCTATTTTTACCCGATGTATACCTTAGACAAGCCTTTGGAAATTTAGGTAAAACCCAATCATTTTCTTTGAAGGTCAAAACTTTTCTATTCTTGTTTGTAGTAGCCTTTTGCCTTTGTTGCGCAATGAATATATCTTCTTTGATCTTTTGGAAGGAATCCTTCAAATCACGACTATATTTATCTGCTGCAAAATTCTCATCATGTGTCTTTAATATCAATGGGCATTTTGGTAGAGGTAGTAGAGGCCTATTTGTGGAGTGTTGTGATGGACATCCATAGCATAGCTTTCAAGTGGAAACATAATTTGTCAACACTAGGGAAGTGACCCGATTAGTGCATGGAGGCTACGAAGGGTTGTCAATCCTAAGGTAATCACTCCTAAAAGAGCTAAGAATGCATGAAGCTACCTAATTGCCTCTTACACACATCTTACAAGAGGGAACCCATATGCTAATTGGATCAATGTGAAGTGCAATGGTGTGTGGGTTCATTCATTGGAACAATACACACGGATGAGAGCTTAATCTAATCATTAACATTAAGCCTAATACACATTAGCATAAAGATAAAGAGAGTTAAGCTCTCTAATCTTCACACAAACATGAAATTAGTGATGCCAAATGATCAAATGATTAAATGCTACTCCAATCCTAAGCATAAACCAAGAGACAAGAGCATAAATCTTTGATTAATCACACACACACACACACTTTCCAATAAGCATGCACATTGTGTCCTTTTCATTTTGACTAAGGTGGTGTAATCATTAATTATACCTTCATTGTGTACTTTTCATTTTGACTAAGGTGGTGTAATCATTAATTATACCTTCATTGTGTCCTTTTCATTTGACTAAGGTGTAATCATTAATTATACCTTCATTGTGTCCTTTTCATTTGACTAAGGTGTAATCATTAATTATACCTTCATTGTGTACTTTTCATTTGACTAAGGTATAATCATTAATTATACCTTCATTGTGTCCTTTTCATTTAACTAAGGTATAATCATTAATTATACCTTCATTGGGTCCTTTTCATTTAACTAAGGTATAATCATTAACATATAACTCCCGACTCTTTTTCTTGGCATCTTCCCCTCTTAAATGGCCTGTTTAAGATGAGGAAAATCATTTAGGAAAGTCAAAAAATTATGACATTACCTCCCTCTTGAAAACCATAGGCGTCCTCGACTATGGTCTCGACTATGGTCTAGAGAGATAAGCCCTTAAGTCCATTTTCCTTTTGGGCAGAGGATCCCTTTTAGCCCCTAGACATCCTTCCACAATGGGTGACTAGTCCACTTGGCACTTGAGAGCCGACTGGCTACCGCAAGTATGTCTTTCATATAGCCACATGTCATCATTCCACAGTAGATGATGGCAAGTCCACTTGTTGGCACTTGGGAGAAACTTTATGCCCGCAAGTATGACTCATTGTATGCATACACATTTAAAACATTTCAAACATAAAAGACATAGACTATAGTCAAAACACCTTGTTCACTAAAAAAACATTCATGTACATGCTTGCTTACTCTAAAGAGTCATTGTGAGCCTTACAAGGGTTGAACTATCCTTCAATTGGATCCCTTGCATCCACCTAGCATCTTCAAAAGGATAACTTTTAAACTTAACAAGATACCTTCTAATAACCTTACCATTCCTTAGGATCTTGTCTTCATGTCGTAAAATGCTTTCTGGTTGAAGCATTTCTTCTTGACCTTCGAATTCTGGAGGGTCTTCTTCAATAGGCTCACTTGGAGGTAGTCCTTTTTTTTGTAAGGTTTCAATAGAAATATATGAAAAGCATGGTGTGTGTAAGCCAACTTTTGGGTAACTTAAGTTGATAAGCCATCTCATTTATGGACTTAAGAACTTGGAAAGGACCATAGTATCTTTTAGCCAACTTTGCATAATACTTTTGTTGGCCCGTTGGTTGCCCTTGTCTATTTTTACCCAACGTATACCTTAGACAAGCCTTTGGAAATTTAGGTAAAACCCAATCATTTTCTTTGAAGGTCAAAACTTTTCTATGCTTGTTTGTAGTAGCCTTTTGCCTTTGTTGTGCAATGAATATATCTTCTTTGATCTTTTGGAAGGAATCCTTCAAATCACGACTATATTTATCTACTGCAAAATTCTCATCATGTGTCTTTAATATCAATGGGCATTTTGGTCTTCCTTCTATCAAAAGGTGTCTTTAATATCAATGAGTCTAGTGCCAAGATTCTCAAATAGACCCTTCCAAAAATTACAGGTCACTCTAGGGTCTCTATCTGACACAATTGAAGTAGGTAAGCCATGATACTTAAACACTTGTGATGATATGAAGAGAGTTGCCATATGATGTGCCTTAATAGTCTTTTTTGACAGGTATAAAATGAGCTTGTTTACTAAACCTGTCTACTATTGTCCAAATTCCTATGTTACCATGGATAGACTTAGGTAATCCAAAGATGAAATCCATGGATATACTCTCCCATGGTGAATTTGGAATTGGCAAAGGTTGTAGTAAGCCTTCTTGTTTCCCTCTATCATACTTTGTCTTTTGGCATACAATGCATTTTGACACATACTCATTTATGTCCATTTTCATTGTAGGCCAATAAAAGTACGTTTCCATGGCTTTCATGGTAGCTTGAATCCCTCTATGGAGCATGAGATTCATGCATTCTCTTTTCTCTAAGAGCCTTGGTTATACATAGCCTATTGTTGCCATAGAGAATATAACCATCTTGAAGAGCACATATGGTTCTTCTTTCTTCCCTAGAGCAAAAGCAGACATGACATCTCTAAAATTAGAATCAAAAGAATACTCCTCTATCATTGAAGATAGATCATTGTGAGTGGCTATTGATACTGCATTAACTTGGGGTCTCCTAGAGAGGGCATCAGCCCACTAGATTGTGTTTCCTAGGGATATGAGCAATATGAAAGTTGAATTGTGATAGAAAATTTTCCCACCTCATTTGTTTATTTGAAAGTTTCATTTGGGTCATAAAATACTTAAGACTTTGATGTGATCAGTCCTAAGAATAAAGGGTGTACCCAAAAGACAATGTTTACAATACTCTAAAGCATGTAAAACAGCTAAGAGTTCTTTTTCATAAATGCCTAGGGTCTTTTCCTCATTGTGCAACCTTCTACTTTCATATGCTATGGCATGCACTTCTTGGAGCAAAACAGCCCCAAGGCAATTACCACAAGCATCACATTGTACTTCAAATGGTTTTGAGAGAGATTAGACAAAATTAAAACAGGTTGTGTAGTGAGCTTTTGTTTCAAAGTTTCAAAGGCTTCCTTTTCTTTTGAGGTCCACACATACTTAATATGTTTCTTTATTAAGTCATGCAATGGACCAGCTACTTCTCTATAATATGCACACATAATGTGACCTAAATATCTAATCTCCTTTAAAAAGAACTCACTTTTCTTTTGATTAATATAAAGTTTATTCTCTCTCAAAATTTGAAATATTACCTGTAGTAGTAGGTGCTCCTTGTGTTCTTCCAAAGATTTGGAATAGATGGCAATGTCGTTGAAGAACACACCAG
Organism: Dipteris shenzhenensis; assembly: GCF_047967505.1. Lineage (NCBI taxonomy): Eukaryota > Viridiplantae > Streptophyta > Polypodiopsida > Gleicheniales > Dipteridaceae > Dipteris > Dipteris shenzhenensis. Next base: position 60,700,651 of record NC_141601.1, on the reverse strand, counting down.
TAAATCTCCTATGAGGCCTGAAAATTCTTTCCATCATGCGGTTGAAGGTAGCAGGAGCGTTAGTTAGACCAAAATGCATTACTAGATATTCATATAGGCCAAAGGTAGTTCTAAAGGCCGTATTTGGAATATCTTCATGCACAATTCTAATTTGATGATAGCCACTTTTAAGGTTGATTCTACTAAATGATAAGTAGAACCTTGTAGCTTATTATCAAACAAATCATCAATACGTGGCACTAGAAACCTATTCTTAACCGTAATCCTATTAAGTGCACGATAGTCTACACACATGTGGTATGTACCATCCTTCTTTTTTGCACTAATAAGACTGGTGAAAGCAAAAAGGAGATGAGCTAGGCCTTACCGTGCCTTTCTAAACTAGCTCATTTACTTGCTTTAGGATCTCCTTTTGTTGAGCTTGAGAAACTCTATAAGGAGGCTTATCAGGTGGAGAACTCCCTGGAAAGAGTTCCATGACATGATCATCATCCCTTCTTTTTGGAGGTAGCTCACTGGGAATGTCATCTATGAAAATGTCTTCATTTTCTTTGAGGAATTGAGATAACTCTAATTCCTCCTTAGAGCCTTGGCTCTCATCATAGGAAACACAATCATCATTCACAAGATCTTTGACAGAAATCATGTAAACAAAAACAAGCCTGCACAAAATTGTTGCTTTTGCTCAGTAAAGTCTATTCTTTTGTAGACGGTGGCTTTGAGATGTAAGTCCCAAAACATGTCTACATACTTTTGAATAGACTCATTGGGTGCCATCTTCAAGCTTCACGGATCATATTGCTACCCTCAAAGAGGCTCTTAAACTATTTCACTTTGATCCAAGAGTTGTGGATTGCCTAAGCAATAAGTTAAATCATGACAAAGGAGAGCATGTCCCTAATGGTCATGCCATCATTACGTTCACTAAAATGGAAGAGTGCAATTGAGTGCTTCAATAATCGCACCACCTTAAAGGAACTAATATGTGGATTGCTAAAGAGCTCACTCACACAACTCAAGCACAAAAAGCACGAGCTTCAAAAGATGCATGTAGCATGGTGGGCAGGTAAATGGGGGGTGTTTCACAATGAAAGAGTAGTCATGCAAGAGTTTTGAATTCCCAAGCTTACTATCTCTTCATATGACACCTCCCATAACCCTTAGCTTTCTCCCTCCTAGCCTAAGTTTTTTCATTTTTAGCTTGTTTCTTTTTCCTTCCAAAGGTTGTTTATAACCAAGAAAATAGTAAACCCAAGCCCTACCTTGGCCTCGAGCCATTGCACACTTGTATCACCCACTCCCTTCCATGAGAAAGACACTATTGTATTGTTGTTTCAGTACCATAGGTCATATCTGGCCTCCATGGATGTTAAAAGACGACGATATTGGCCAAAGAAAGTGAAGATGCTAGGGAGTTTGAGAAATGTCCAAGGCAAGCATGGAAAAAATTGCAAACCAGATGGTCGAATGTTATGGGGGATTTTATAGATATGCTGACATGCTATCATATGTTACAGAACTTTACATGCATAAAGGGGTACAACCCATTAAATGTGATTTACATGTGCAGTCATTTAGTGATTTGTTCACTTTAGAAACATTAGAGGCAGACCTCAATAAGATGGCTAATGGAAAAGCATGCGATACTTTGTAGTTGAATGCGGAGATGTTGAAATGGACAACTAAGGAGACGAGACTATCTATGTTACATGTGATACTTTGCAGTTGAATGTGGAGATGTTGAAATGGACAACTAAGGAGACGAGACTATCTATGTTACATGTGATACATCATGCTTTTACATATGGTTTTCCCCAAGAATGGCAGGAGAATTGGATACAACCATTGTATAAGGGAGGAGACCGTAATTTGCTCACAGACCATAATTTGCTCACAAACTACCGCATGATTATGGTCAGTTCAGCCATGGCAAAGCTATTCAGCACTATCTTGGAAATGCAATTGAGTAAATGGGCAGAAAGTAATAACAAACGAGCTTATGGACAAGCAGGTTTTCACCCTGGTCATAACACCATTAGACCATTTGGTTACTCTACACATGCTTATGGATGAGAGTCGGCGGCTTGAGGGAGCAACCTTGTATTGCTGTTTTGTGGATTTTAAGAAGGCTTTTGGAACCATACCAAGGGCTAGCTTATGGCAACGCAAACAAGAATTAGGGGTCCCAAATGATCTTTGCATGGGAATTTACAGGATATATCAACGAGTGATGTGCCGCCTCAAAGGTCGCAATGGGTTGTCACAAGTATTTGAGAGTAATATGGGGGTCAAACAAGGTTGCCCGCTCTCCCCTACATTATTTGGTTTATGCATTGATAAGCTAGAGGAAATACTTCTCACGGCTATGAATGGAGAGGAGGCCAAAAGCCCACATATTGGTATGTTTGTCATCTTGCTCCTGCTTTATGCAGATGATGTGGTCTTCTTTACATACTAGGGAACGTATGCAGCCGTTCATGGGGATTTTTTGAACGGTTTTGTCAAGATAGTGGTTTGATGGTGAATGTATCAAAAACAAAGCTAATGGCTGTGTGCACCAAGCAATCAAAGACTCCACCAAAAGTATATTATGCAGGACAGTCTATAGAGGTATTATATCTACTTTCAAATACTTGGGGATTGAGGTACCTGCGGATCACAGATGGCATACATGTGTGGAGTGGTGATTAGCAGCAGGGTATTGAAACAAATTGCAATTGTACAGATACTAAATGTTGGAAAAAATACGTTGTATGATTTTTGATGCATATGTTCTATAGACAGTATTATACAGAGTGGAAGTGTGGGGGGGGAGCATCTCCTCATCTACATGGAATGACATTGAGAAGCTAAAGAAAGCTTTTATCCGTAGACATTTGGGCATCAAAACCACCACACCATATGTACTTATGCTTTTGGAAATTGGCCGTCGGCCAATTGAGGTACATGCTATGATCTGAGTACTGAGATATGCTACGCGAGTACATCAAATAGATGATAGTAGGCTTCCCAAATGAGCATGGAATGCTAGCACACACTTATAGAAAATGTGGAAAATCAAAGTGCTCTCCAAAGGATGGGTGTTGGATATGCAAAAATGGTTTAAAGGGTGGGGAGTGGGTGGGGAGTGGATAGATATCTGGATATGGCACCAGAAGATATATGCATGGACACATTTCAATCGGACCTCTTACAAGCGTATCACAAGCAAAACATCAAAGCATGATGGGAGCAAATGGCAAACTTGCTTATTACAACATGAGATATGCAACAAGGACATGTGATGGTCTTAGGTGACTTAAATTCGCAAATTGGCCGTATGCAATTTCAGCCCATAGTGCATGATGAGCTAGACAAGGAAGAGGTTGTGGATGTAGATGCACGTTGGTGTAGACAGTTTGAGGATACAGACATTAACGCGTGCTCATGGACGTGCCTTGATGGATATGGTTAATGGTTTGCACATGTGCCGATACTGAATGGTATGAATTATTTCCCTGATACTGAAGGATACACGTGCTACTCAGCCAGTGGAGGTTCCAGTGTGGTAGACTATGCAATGGTACACACATGAATGATTTATGCATGATCAAAGAGTTCTGGTTAGGTGAAAAACATCCAGAGTCAGATCATATAGCTTTGGGCTTGACACTTGATATTTTCCACCATGGACATGCAGGGGACACAGTAGAGGTACTAGTGCATTCCATATTGATGTAGATAAGAAGCAAGCATATGCTAGTCACCTGGATAGTCTTATGAGAAATCTTACTAGGAGTACATGAGCTGATTTGAGAGATGCGATGTTAAATAAGGCTATAGAGGTTTTTGGGAAACCAAAGAGCAATCACAAAAATGTCAAAGGATTGCCACGCAAGAAATGGTTTGATGATGAATGTAAGGCTGCACATAAAAAGCTAAAAATCCTCCCTAAGGGACAAGAATGAAGTGAGGCAGAAAAATGATATAATGCTCTCACGCGTAAAAAACGACGATGATATGTAGTGGCCAAAGAAAGTGAAGATGCTAGGGAGCATGGAGAAAATTGAAAACCAGACATTCAAATGTTATGGGGGATTTTACAGATGCTGACATGCTATCATATGTTATAGAACTTTACATGCAAAAAGGGGTACAGCCCATCAAATTTGATGTATATGCATAGCCATTTAGTGCTCTGTTCACTTTAAAAACATTGGAGGCAGCCCTCAACAAGATGGTTAATGGAAAAGCATATGATACTTTGCAGTTGAATGTGGAGATGTTGAAATGGACAACAAAGCAAACGAGACTGTTTATGTTGCATGTGATACATCATGCTTTTCCATATGGTTTTCCCCAAGAATGGAAGGAGAATTGGATACAACCATTGTATAAGGGAGGAGATTGCAATTTTCTCACAAACTATCACACGATTATGGCCAGTTTAGCTATGGCAAAGCTATTCAGCACTATTTTGGAAATGCAATTGAGTAGGCAAAAAGCAATAACAAACGTGCTTATGGACAAGCAGGTTTTTGCCCTAGTCATAACACCATCATAGACCATTTGGCTACTTTACGTGTGCTTATGGATGAGAGTCGGCTTGAGGGAGCAACCTTGTATTGCTGTTTTGTGGATTTTAAGAAGGCTTTTGACACCAAACCAAGGGTTGGCTTATGGCAACGAATGTAAGAATTAGGGGTCCCAAATGATCTATGCATGGGAATTTACAGGATATACGAGTGGTGTGCCACCTCAAAGGTCGAAACGAGCTATCACAAGTATTTGAGAGTAATATGGGAGTCAAACAAGGTTGCCCGCTCTCCCCTACATTATTTGGTTTATGCATTGATAAGCTAGAGGAAATACTTCTCACGGCTATGAATGAAGAGGAAGTCAAAAGCCCACATATTGGTATGTTTGGCATCTTGCTCCTTGTTTATGCAAATGATGTGGTCTTCTTTACATATACTGGGGAATGTATGCATCAGTTCATGGGGGGATTCTTGAACGGTTTTGTCAAGATAGTGGTTTTGATGCGGTGAATGTATCAAAAACAAAGCTAATGGCTATGCGTACCAAGCAATCAAAGACCCCACCAAAAGTACATTATGCAGGATAGTCTATAGAGGTAGTATCACTTTCAAATACTTGGGGATTGAGGTCCCTGACCACAGATGGCATACATGTGTGGAGCGACAATTAGTTATAGGGAAAAGCAAGTATTATCACTTTGAAAATGATTGCAGCCATACATATACTGAATGTTGAAAAATGCATTGTATGATTTTTGATGCATATGTTCTACAAACACTATTATATGGAGTGGAAGTGTGGGGGGGGAGCATCTCCTCATCTGCATGGAACGACATTGAGAAGTTGCAGAAAGCTTTTATTTGTAGACATTTGGGCATCAAAAGCACCACACCATATGTACTTATGCTTTTGGAAACTATTGTAAAATGTTGGAAAATACGTTGTATGATTTTTGATGCATATGTTGTACAGATAGTATTATATGGAGTGGAAGTGTGGGGGGGGAAGCATCTCCTCATCTACATGGAACGACATTGAGAAGTTAGATAGCTTTTATTTATAGACATTTGGGCATCAAAATCACCACACCATATGTACTTATGCTTTTGGAAATTGACTGTCAGCCACCAATTGAGGCCAATTGAGGTACATGCTATGATTCGAGTACTGAGATATGCCACCTGAGTATGTTAAATGGATGATAGTAGGCTTCACAAAAACGGGAATGGGATGCTAGCACACGCCTACAGAAAACGTGGAAAAGTAAAGTGCTTTCAATAGGATGGGTGTTGGATATGCGAAAATGGTTTAAAGGGTGGGGAGTGGATAGACATTTAGATATGGCACCAGAAGATATATGCATGGACACATTTCAATCACGAGAGCGTATCAAGCAAAACATCAAATCAAGGGAGAAAATGGCAACCTTGCTTATTAGAGCATGCATATCTATCCTCCTTCATGTTGAGAATCCTACATGAAGGTAGAGGTGCACACACAGCCATATATAGCCAACCCGCTCTCAATGGTATTCTCAATGGTATTTAGATGGAGTATTGCACAAATTCGAACTCAATCACACACTTTATTGATCGAGACAGAGGCATGGAGTGGACAGGCATGAGAGACAAGGTTATGCAAGCTGTGTGGACTCTACAGAGTGTAGAATTAGAGGAGCACATGGTTATGACATGCCCAGCATATGCACACATACGGGCTGACTTTGATATCCCTTTACAGGGGCCACTTCACCAGTTTCTGACCACTACTCCTTTATTGAAGTTACGGGCTCTCATCAATCACATGTTACGATTTTGAGAGAACCACGCTACATAGATCATTCTTTCACTTCAACCTTTCCCCCACCATGGGGGAGGAGACTTATTGTATATCTAGAAAGGTCCCATGGGTCACAATTTGGCCTTCCACGAATGATAATAAACTACTCTAGAGGAAATTGAGCCCTTGAGGTCCTTATATACACCTTGTGGTCCCCCTCCGGGTGGCGAAAAATGAAAAATGCACAAACACATCGATAGAGTATTCAATTACACTAACAATTGAGTTTGGAATTGAATTGTACACACATAAGACAAGAGCATAATATGAAAAAGAGGTTTTTGCATTACATTTACACAACATGCGACCATCGTGATGATGGAGCCATTTTACAATTTGGCATTCACGTCAGTGAAGAAGTAGAGTCTTGATTATAATAATATATAGAAGCCCTCTTAGCAACTATGCACTCCTCTTGCACCTTCATGATTGCTCCATCTGCTTACCAATCTGAGACATAAGAACATGTCTTTAGAAACTTGGTCAAGACAAAGTAAATAATAAGCACGAAAAGTTAACCCACCTTGATTGACATGAAAGTATACATCCTTGACATCTTCATGACCCATGATAATCAAGTTCTCTCAAAGGGTCCAAAGTTTGCTAACCTGCATAGTCTCAGAGATAGCATTTGACATTATAATGGGCATGTCAAATGTGACAAGATCATCTTCATTTGAAATTATAATGGGCATGTCAAATGTGACAAGATTAGCTTCATCACTTTGTAGGGGTACCCACTTTCCACTCTTGAACATCCACCACCGCTCATAGTGGAAGTGTACATATAATGTTGATTGAGCTTTAAGATATCATATCCCCATTCCTGAAGTAGCCACTTTGCATCTGTATCTATTCCCTCGATGCATACCCTCCACAAATCCCCAAGTCTCTCCCAACAAAGATTCTAATGCTTTGAAATCAACATTTTTGCATAAAAACATGGTAGGTGTGATGGTGAATTGCAAGGTTTTAAACAAGTGCACAAAAACATGCACGGGACAACACCAACTAAGACCAACAGACCTAGAAGCCTTCCCAAATTTCAAAGAAGAGCGGATGTCACAAACCATCTTCTCCTTTACAGATAAGATGGTCTGTGGCCACTCCATGCTCACCAACGATGGCTTCTCATCATCAACAACATTGATCTCACCATAACCATCCTTGGAGGTGGGCACCACATATGTGTGTGAGTAAAAGAAGATTCTACTTCGAAGTAGCATCGAAGGTGACAACAGACCAAGAAGCATAATGGCACCAATGTCTGCATGAAGGGTTGTGAAGGTTCCAGTGAGACTTTTTATTGGCTGCTTCTCAATAGAGGTTGATGGAAATATATCTTAACAAACATAATCTCAAAATTAGAAGCAATATCATGTTCCACATATGCATACCTAATCACAAACAAATAGAATTTGTAGTGTGTAATGCCTACATAAAGAAGAAGCACCTATAATCGGATGGAAAGTCTCTCGATGTTACATGCCTCAAATGCATTTGCGGCATCAGATACACATGTTGAACAATGGCTACTGTGTACCATTCACACTATGGTTCTTGAATCCAAGTAGTCTCCCTTTCCAATGTTGATACAAGCTACCACAATTTCATACATGATGGCATCTAGTTGGCTGTAGGTTGCATGAATACCCAAGCACCTTTCTAGAACACCTACAAAATGCATTCACCATCAGAGTCTCTAGTATTATGCAAGCAAACTGCTTCTATCTCATCCTTTAGCCTCCTAGGTGTAGAGGAGTTTGACATGGTTATTGGTGGGCTATGGAAGTGGATGCCACAAGGCACAAAAGGATGTTTTAAATAGATGCCACAAGTGTTGTGGCTATGGGGAGCTTTGAGGTTGAGAGAGTTTCAAAAGATGCAGTGGCCATTAGGAGCGGCCATTAGGAGCTTGGGGATGGAGTGCTCTGAAAGGTGTGGTTGAAGGTGTTGGTGGCTATGGATGTGTATGCCACAAGGTCGGAGAGGATATTTTAAATGGATTTCATAGGTGCCTTTGAGTCCCATTCGATGAAATGACATGAAACTTTCCAACATATCTTCCTAGATTTCTCCTATGAGCTTAGGCCCTTCCTTGAATATAGGTGGTATTGGCCTGTTCAACCGTAAAAATTCCCCATTAAGTATGTGGGTAGCTGTTTGATAGAGATCTAAATCCCTTTTTTTTCTCAATGTATTTTGCAACAACTATCAAGTCACCTCGGGATTTTCTCTCTGACCCTACTACCATGACTAAATGCTCATCATAGGAGTCCATCGATTTAGCCTTAATGATTACAATATCTAGTCCAATTTGCAATTCCCTGATCTGAGCCTAGACTGCCAAATTTTCCCTTACTACTTCAAAGGTGTTCTTAAAACCTTCCAGTCCTTCTGTGAATTCCTCTTCAAGGTTTCCTCTTTAAGTTCTATCAATCTTTCTTGTTCATGCTCGAGTGCCATATTTGTGACTGTGGGGTAGGTAGGTAGCTTTCTGTTACTCTCTAGATTTTGTTGTAATTTAGTTAAGGCAACTTCTAAATCCCAGATATAGATTTGATGCTCTTTTTCATATGCCTTTAAAGGCTCTTTATATACTTGGGCCTCCCCTTCTTGCTCTTTGAATTTCAAGTTTTCTTCTTGTAGAGTTCTTATCAAATTTATGCATTCATTTGTTGGAGTTTACTCTTAGGTGGTTGGTAGCTTTTAACTTTATGCTCCTCCCTTACTTTTTGTGCTTTAGCTCTTCAATATTCCAATTCGAGGAGCTGGTGCTTGGTGGGCTGAATTGCTACTCATTCTTGAGCTTCCAATACTTCTTCAATCATAGGTTTTGGTCTAGAACTTGCTTGTGCTATTTCTTTTGAGTAGCCTTCATCACTTTTTGTTAAGCTAGCTTAGCCTAAGTGATCTCTTTTTGGAAATTAGTCATGGCTAACAGGGCTTTGTTTCATGCATTAGCAACAACAACTAGAGTTAAAATTGCTTAGACGAGCTTGACCTTGGCATCGCCATGTCCAAATCCTCCTTCTCTACCCTTTTTAGTGTTTCCTCCTCCTCTTCCCTATTTAGTGTTTCCTCCTCCTCTACCCTTTTTAGTGTTTCCTCCTCATCTACCCTTTTTAGTGTTTCCTCCTCCTCTACCCTTTTTAGTGTTTCCAACTCTATGGCCAAGGCCTCCTCTGCTTGTGTCTTGAGCACACCTATTTTAAGATCATCGAAGGTGTTTTGCCAGAGTTGTAGGTTTTTTGTATTAGTCTTCTCCCTATGTTCCAAGGCTTCTTTTTCCTCCTGTGCCTTGTTTCTAGAATTGTTGATGATTCCACTACCATTGCTCTAAATTTGTCACACTATTTTTTCTAGGCCTCAACATTCTTTTGCGGTGCATGCATCTTTTCTTGTAATTTCGATGTAGTTTGAGTGGCCATTGTCTTCTTGTGTTTCATTTCTAGCTGCATTTTCTTGGAGATTTCATTGTGTGCACATGCTTGCTCATCCTTCTTTCTTTAGTTGCTGGGTCAGCTCCTTTACTTTCTCCTCCTTCTCTTTTAAGGATTATCATAGTTAGTGGTACCATTCCTATCAGTGCATGTTGCCTGGTTCAATGCAAATACAGGTGTACACTATCCAATTACATTTTTGTGCCTTTATCAATATCCTCTATCAACTTTTGTAGTTATTTCATTATATCTAATAACATGTTTAGTACATCAACTAGTGTGTAAGCAGGTTTGGAGCTGCCCATAATAACCAAATATATCTTTTGGGCCATGCTTGTGTCTAAGACTCTTCTTTGGTCTTTTGGTGGTTGCTTTTTCACTTTCAGAGGGTTTCTGGGGGGTTTCTGGTGATATCAATTTCAACCCTCTCCGGAATCTCTTTAAGGGGATAGTTGGGGGGTTGACTTTCCTCCATTGGCTATTTTACAGATTGTAGCCCCTAGGATTCCTTCCCCACCTCCTGGGGTATTATTGCCTACTTGAGAGCTATCTCTTGTGCCGCCTTGTTCTATGCTAAAGGGGCCTTTCAACCTTGGTTTCTTTTTTCTATTGTATTTTTTAAGTCCCTCTAGAAGATCCATTTCCCTTTCCATCTCTTCCAATTGTATGAAATTTATCATTCTCTTCTATGTTTGTGAAGGTTACACCAATGGCTCCTCATTGTGGTGGGCCTGACTGCCATCTACTTGAGCCTTTGACTGTCAATGGCTTCTTCCGTTGCTCTACAGGATGTGTCAGACTCTTTGTCCTTTCTTTGACTCTCCTTGACCTACTCTCTCAGTAGTTTGGTGGACTCGTCTCATCGGCACCTACTAATGATGTGAGATGGGCTTGTATCACTATTGCTCCTCCTTGTGTAAGTGCAGCGCTTTCCCTTCTCCTGAGGTTTTCTAAGTAGATAGTTGCCCAATTCATATCGTGCCCTTTCTCTACAACTAACAACTTGTTGTAATTCTTGGCAAACATATCCTTTGTTTTGGCTATTAGTGCTATGTTTAGCAAATAGAATTGAAATTGGATCCTCCTATCCGAGTTTGCCATATATTTTACCTAGTGCATTTTCCCTTTTTTGGAAACTTCTATAGCCACCACTATGGGTATCCTTTTTTTGCCACAATATCTTCTTTGTTAGGCAAGCCCAACAACTATTTTACCAGGCACTCACTTTCTTCCTGGCAAAATTAGGGTATCTATCTCAACAAAATTTTGCAGTAGCAAAAGCAGCTTTTCTGTCCCTTCTATTGCCACTAGGGCTTCCTAATTCTACATGATCATTTACTTGAACCCTAGATTCATGGCCCCCCCAACATTCTTTTCCTTGCTTAAATCTGGGAAGAACGAAGACTTCACAGGTTGTTGTAGAGTTTTAGTGGTTACCTTTTCCTTGCCAAGGGCTTGCTTCATTATTTTGCCATGGTGTAAGTGTCATCATGTGATTTATCCTCATAATTCATTTTTCTCTCGTAATCTAGTCTTGGCACTTTGTTTCACTCTTGATCAATTGTGTTGTGATTTTGCGTTTAGTATCGCTAATCTCAAGACATTCTTGATTGCCTCCTTCAATGGTTTCCTTGTCTATGTGATTTGTGTAATCATCAGTTGCATCTCCTTGATCTTGCATTATGATGACACGTCTTTTCACCATTTGCATTGTTTCCATTTTACTACTTTATTTTTAATTTTTTCTACTTCTGTTGTTCAATTATTCGCCCTGAGATTTTCAATGCTTTCTTACTCTTCTAGCCTCCTCTTTGTGAGCCATTTTTTGTCTATGGGCTGTGTGGGGCATCTTCCTCAATTTCCAAAGGGGTGTTGTAGAATCTTAACCAGTAGCCCTTCATTTTGTTGGCACATAATGAGCCACGGAATTCTTCAAGGTGTATGTACCTGGTGCCACTTATTCATCTATGATGCAAGGCCCAATCCATCTTAACTTTACTTTTTTGGGGTGCTTTCCCATTCCTGAGTTGAATATTAGGAACTTATCTCCTTTCAGAAAGAGCTTGCCTTTTCCATATCTATTTGGCAATGCCTTTTTCCTTTGATTTATTGCTTTCTTCATGCATACATTTTCTTGCCTCACTTCTTCTAATAGCTTGAGCAAGCCTTCAATCCTCTATTTCCCTAGATTCGTCCATGAGAAGTTTTTCTTGAATTTCTATTCTCAAGCTGGGCATCTCAAGCTGGGCACTAAGAATTCCATGGGAACTATGGCCTCCAACCCATATGCGAATGGTGTCATTCCGCTTGCCCATTACATTATGGATGATAAGCTATGGACTTCTTGTGTATTATCATGTGCTTTGTTGTGAGTTCATTTTGATAAATAACCAGTTTGATGGGGCATCCAAACCTGGTCATAAAGTTTTGGTACAAAAACTTGGCTACTTCCCCTATAGTATCTCCTCGGGCAGAGAGCCATGGCTTCTGGGAATCCAGTCCCTATTTCATGAATGTCTCTAGTGGTGGTATTGGGTGTATGGGCATCCGGTCCTTGTCATTAGGTTGTTTTATTCTCTAGCATATATCATAGAGTTTTGTGAAATTATGTACATCCTTACCTAGTATTGGCCACCATAGCCCTGTCTATTGTATTTTCCTTTGGGTGATTTCTCTTCCTTGATGGCCTCTTGCCAACCCTTGATAAGCCTTCCTTAGTATTTGGTCTTTATCATGCTTTGGGACACACCTTCCGAGTACCTAATCTATGCCTCTTTTATAGAGTATGCCTACAAAAATTGTGAAATTTATGCTCCTTAAAGCTAGGTGCCTCCTCTTGTCCTTTGACCATTCTGGTGGGAATTGGTAGTCCATTAGGAAGTTCCTCATGTTTTTGTATTTTGCATCAGTTGTCTTCTTTCTTCCTAGTGATAGTAAAGAGGTTAGCATCCAATAATTTGTTGATTATGCCAATTTTGGGTTCTAACTTTCGTCATTAGACGACAAGAAGTCAACGAAGACATTTTTGTTACCCAGCTTGTACTGTATGACAAAATCAAATTCCTATAGTATGAGCATCCACCTGGCCATTTTTCCAATTAAAAAGGCCTTGTTAACTATATATATTATAGCCTAATGGTCTATATGAAGCACAAAAGTGTTGCCCAATTGGTAGTGCTTGAATTTATTTACAACATAGATCATACCCAGAGCCTCTCTCTCTATGGTATTGTAATTTTTCTCAATTCTTGTCAAGTTGCTAGTACACTAGTTGGTGTATCTAGTATCTTTTTCTTGCATTAGTGTGCTTCTTAGAGCCTTATCTGATGCATCTATGTAGTCACATATGAAAGATTTTTGTCCAATCCAAGTTGGCTATGATGGGCATAGACATGAGCATCTTCTTTAGTTTTTGGAGTGCTTGCTAGCATTCTTGGGTCCAACAAAACACTATGCTCTTTTTGGTTAGGTGGTACACAGAACCACCCCCTCGAGCCCTGTGGTGGTGTGAGCAGGCATGGTGCCTAGTGGTGTGGTGAGTGAAGGTTGGGACTATGCCTCATCATCTGTCTTCCTCCTCGAAACTATACCATATCAATGAGAAGGCCTTGAAGAGTTAGGAAACCTTTTTAGATGTGAAATATACCATAGTGAAGTGCTCTATCTTCAACTTTGCCATAGTGAGTTAGGAAACCTTTTTAGATGTGAAATATACCATAGTGAAATATACCATAGTGAAGTGCAACCCATGGTCACATTGGCTTCATGCAACGTGTGCATTATAGCCATTTTTTCCAACCCTGATCAGGGGTGGTTTCTCATTATTGTGAGGTAAGTCAACAAAGATTGGAGTTCCCAAGTCCCAACAGAGCTCCATAGTAGCCCAAAATGGCTCATTTGTGATGACCATTTGTGTCGTGTGAATTAGCACACCAATTGTGTTGACCATTTGTGTCATGTGAATGAGCACACCAATTCTTTTACGGTGGGTAGGGGACAATTGGGTAGCGGGGACAGGCAATTTATGTCTTCTGCATGAAGTATAGTAGGCTAAAATGCAAATATTTCAACATTCATGTGATGTAGCTCTAAAGAGAAAATGTACACACTGTATTCACCAATCATGATAGTATCATAGTTTTATACAATGTATGATATGCACATTCAAAGCTCTTGGTGTGTAGTGCTACTATTGGGATAGTTGCATGGCAGACTAGCACTACATGTTTAATGTTACTCTGTGTATTCTAATTATCTTCTCCTAATATGGTGTGGTTTCGGGGAAGACGGAAGATGAGGCATAGTCCCAACCTTGACTCACTGTGCTAGGCACCATCACGGTGGCCCATAATAGGGTTGCGGTGGGGGGATGCTATGCTATGCATGAGCGGTATGCCAAAATGGTTGGAGTCACCCATAGCCCCTCGAGCACCCAGGAGTGCATTATGGCTTGGAAATGACCGGTGGTTGTTGGAGTGGCCCCATGGCTTGGAAATGGCCCATGGTTGGATTCGGTGTGAGTGTGGCTAGAAAATTCTTTGGCTTATAACTTCCACGTGTTCAGAGGGCATTTTGGGAGCTTGATCAGCCGAATTCGAGGCTGCAATGGTGCCAATGGAATGCAAGTGAAAGATCATGGAATGCATGCATGAGGAACCTACAGTTTGGGACCATGTGCTATAGGCAGATTTGCCTTGTGAGGAGCCACCTTGGGCAGTATGACGTACTCCAAGGTGAGCAAGGTGAATCAGTTTGGGCTTGATGGGGGGCAACAACTGGGGTAGAGACATGGACTCAAGACGACTCCAAATGGTGGATAAACTCTAGAATGAGCCGAACCACAAGGCAAACCACATAAGGCACTACCTCAACATGATTTTGCACAAGGGAGGCGATCAAACAGCGCCATCACCTCAGCATTGATGAGTGAGGTCTCAAGTGTAGGCCACTCTCGGGGTCCAGTTGGGACCCAAGCTGCAGCTCCAAGAGGGGATGCGTAACACTTGGTATCAAAGAAGGATTAGACAGACAACATCCTCCGCTTGGCTCATATGAAGGCTAACATGGAATTCGGCCTAGAAGAGGCCATAGCCCAAGATCTCATCGTCCATGTTCATCAACCGGTTTAAGCGAGGCAATCAAAGCACCGCCTAGTTGCAAGAAGGCAAATTATGGCAGTGCAATGAAGCTAGCCATAGATCATGTAAGTGGATGAGGGCACCAATGATTGACCCTCAAGCTATGAAAAGCAAACTTGTGGTAGATCGGCTGGAGTTGGCAAGCACCTCAATGAGAAGGAGGCAAGTGGACCTATGATCAATGTGGCTTTGGATGGAGGCAAGTGGACCTGAACACTAGACTTGGCTAGGCTTGGTGGGTGGCAAAGCAAAAGCTACTCAGATGTATGGCCTTGGGGTCATGAAGATGCTCAAGGAGGTCAAAGCACTGCACTTCAAGCTCAAGTGGCATGAACTTTGGGTCAAGGTGTTAGCCGACATAACTTTTGGATGCAAGCAGTAGCACTTTAGGCTCAAGTGGCATGAGCCCCAAGTCAAAGTGGCAATTTGGCCTAACATTCAGAATGCAACATAGTTGTGAAGCTCAATTAGTGTATAAGGGAGTGTGGATTTGTGGGTCACAAATGGCCTACAAGTATCACAAGTGGCAAGGCACTTCTTTGTTGTGTGTAAGCTAAAGGTCCTCGAAAACTCATGGTTTGCATGCACTTAGACAAGAGGAAAGTTCGCACCAACCACCCTGCAGGCAAGAGGCTTGAAACAAGAGTACTCCCCTATTGAAGTTGGGGCAGCTACTAGCACTGCTCAACCATGGAACATGAGTTTGCACCCTAGAGGGATAGCATGCGAGGAGTAGTCCCCCACGAGTTGTTGTGACCCTACTAGTGTGAAGACTATCTCTACCTTGGTAGGCAAACAAAAGAGGGTGTACCATGCAAGATAATGTATCTCAAGAAGACAAGGATGCAATGAAGTCGTGTGAGCTTATAATACTTGGAATGGGATGGGTAAATTAAGTGATAAGAATATCTAGGGTGTGGAATGGGATGCAACCTTGGACATGGTGACTTGATGTAAGAAAATGTGGGAGCCAACCACCAAACTAGTTATGCTAAGAACATGGAGGCTAGTCTCTCAATAGTCAGGCCTGAGGCTAAGCCAACACTTCTTCACTTTCCTAGAGAGATGAGACTCTTCTACACAAAAAGTGTCCCTGGGGGGGGTGGTCACCAAGTGAGCTACAAAGGAGCATGCTAGAGTAGAACCGCGCTTGAAAATCAGTGTGGGTGTGGAGGCAGCACCCTCACCCCCTTGAGTAAGGGACCTTGTGCAATAGGTGGATGCAGATGGCTAGTCCTTGGCTTAGCAAAGACTTGGGTAAGCTTGGAAGATTGGCAAGCCCCCACTTAAGAAGCGATGCAAGATGGCTACTAAAAGGTTAAAGATTGCAGGGGTTAGGGAGAACTTGCATGAAAATGCGGCATAGGGAGACCAAAACCCACTCCTAGAGCGAAAGAGCAACATGCAAGATCCACACAAGCAACATCTAATGGTGTAGCTCCAGTCTCACCTCATGATAGGGTAGGGCTAAATATACCTATCATTGCCACACATCAATAAGTCTGGCTAGATAGATAGAATCAAGCCCTAGAAGAAAGCAACACCCTGAGACTCAAACCGGGTGACCAATCCATTTGAGGGAAGCAGCACCCCGAGATTCAGCCCACGCAACCAATTCGTCTGAGCAACAATACCCCCAAGACTCATACTGTGGGTGATCAATCCATTTGAGGCCAACACCTTGTGATTCGGACCAGGTTACCTACACTATCCATCTCAAGAGACAACACCCCAAGATTCAGACTAGCTTACCAAATTCATCTGAGGAGGCAACACCCCAGGATTCGTGGGTCACCAATCTATCTACCCCTTCGATGGGATGTACCACCAAGCGAAGTCGGGGACGCCATGTGATGGGGTGGACCGTGCATGAAGATGAAGCCGGGGACCTCATACAATGAGCTGCACTGTGCATAAGGATGAAACCGCGAGGACCTCGTATAGTGAGGTGGATTGTGCACCTCCCCCCCAAGGCAACAAGAGATGGGAGGCACCCCAAAAGCAAGGAGTGCCTCCCTTTGAAGAAGGCAAGCATCAACAAGCATCAACAAGTGAAGCCGAGGACCACATTCAGTGTGGTGGATCGTGTACCCAGTGAAGCCGAGGACCTCATCTAATGAAGTGTATTATACACCCAAGTGCCCCTAGGAAGAGGTCACTAAGAGAAGGTGCAAGACATTGCAAAGTCGGTCAAGGAGAAATTATGGATGTATGGTGACCAAGGCACTGAAGTTACAGAAGACAGTAGGGATGAAGTGTTGCATAAAATGCCGTGTTATGTAGGTCCCTACGAAGCTCAGTCAGATGTTGTGTATCTGAATTCACACAGGAGAACGGAAATGCCAAAGTTGGATACACAAAGTCTACAAGAGTTAATGTCCACGCCAGTGAGGTGTACCTTAACGTTAGCAGAGTTATTGAAGATGAAACCTCAAATGTGGAAAGATGTGGGAAAGTGCTTAGAGAAAATGGGAGTGATAGCTTCGGAAGAGGCTCTTACGAAACAAGCACAGGACTTGGAAAAGCCCAAGCAGCGATCGAAGCCGGTACCTCTGAATAAAGTAGGGGAGTACTGTGAAGGTGAAGATGGAAATACTACCTTGCCAATAGAGTACGGAGGTGTAAAAACCACTGCTATTCTAGATAGTGGGGCAGGTGTTGCCATTGCTACTAAGTCGGTTTGGGAGAAATGGGGAAAACCAGCTCTTCGACAAACGCGCTTAAAGCTACAGTTAGCTGATGGACACATTGAGAGGCCCATTGGTCTCTTAGAGCAATTAGTAGTTACTTCATGTGGAATAGAATATGAGCATACGTTTGCAGTAGTAGATTTTGGTACGAAGAATAACTATGATGTTATTCTCGGTAGACCATTCATGCGTCAAATGAAAATGTTGCAGGATTGGGGCTACAACTACATCTACTTGCGGCATATGGGTAATACCACACGAGTAAATTTGCTAAACCACAGCTATAGGGATGTCAATAGGACTCCAGTGGAGGATTTCGAGTCAGCAAACAGCTGTAGAGACTTCACTGATGTCTTGGAACAGACCAAAACAGGCCGACTTATGGGCTTGTGGAGCTTCAGAGTGCAACAGCCATGACAAAAATGAGTGGAAAGGAGACAGATCGTATGAAGATTCTGAATATGTTCCAGACCCTTTCCCTGAAGAGCAGTTAGAACCATTGGAGTGGGTGCAAATTCTGGCCACATTAGATGTGTGTGTAAACGAAGCCACTCCGACTAAGTTTTGTGATGATGAAGGGTATGATATTATTCCCTTTAATATGGTCAGAGCAGCCACACAGAGCAGCCACATAGCGAGGACGAGAGAAAGAGCAAAACGCAGGAGTTAGAGGAACAGATCCAGTGTCTAAGGATCAGAGATGTAGATGCTCGAAGTTCCGCTATACAGAAACCAGAAAGACCATGGATAGTGAGCAGGAAGATGAAGTGTTTCAAGATGCTCTTTCTGTGATGCTTGACTTGAGTTTGGAAGCGGATGATGAAAAGTCAAGTGAAGAAGAAGTGAGTAGCCATGAGCATGACAGGAATTATGACTTTCCTAATCGCAAGTTTAGGAAACAAGGCTACATTAGACGAAAACAAGAGAAACATGTGCAAAACAGAAAGCCTATGCCAGAAGTGAAGGGTAAAACAGCTTATCTAAGGTTGGTGAAGGCAGAGGATTGCATAAGTGACGCGGTCATGAGAAACATCTCACGACAAAGCAGCCAGCCTAAACAAAAAAACAAAACGAAGGTAGAACCTAAGAAAAGAATGACTAAGTTAGAGCGGAAAAAGTTATATCAGGACATGAGAAGTTCCCTTAACTGAGAGTGGACAACAGATACAGAGAGTGAAGAGGAAACAGATTCGCAACATGATAAGATGAGCGTACCCTCTCACTATAAAAAGTATATTGTACAAGACCGCAGGATCGTAATTGAGAAGCCTGTGAGAGAGCAAAAGGAGCCAGGAACATCTTTTGATGGCCCTGAAGATGCCAAGAAGGTAGACTTAGCTGAGTCAGGTGAAGAGTCACAAGGCCTGTGTACATTGCTACGGATCTTTCACCTGAGGAGGAAGAAGTCTTAACCAAGACACTTAAGCAGTACAGGGATGTCTTTGCGTGTGGTCGTATAAAGATTTGAAAGGGGTAGATCCTTACATCTGTCACAGCACATCATTCCTTTAAAGCCTGATGCAAAACCATGCAGACAACGCCCATACTTTTACAATGAGACTTTCGCTAGGAAGATCAAAGAAGAGATAGATAGGCTTAAGGAAGCAGAGTTTATTTATGAGATAGAACATACTGAATGGGTATCGCCCATAGTTGTAGTTCCAAAAAAGAATGGAAAGCTACGTGTATGCGTCAATCTCAAGAAAGTAAATGCTGCAACTATAAGAGACAACTATCCTCTTCCAATTACTGTTACTGATCATGTTTTAGAAAGAGTAGCTGGGAAAAAGGCCTATAGTTTTCTAGATGGCTTTTCAGGTTACAATCAACTTGCAATCAAGTTGGAGGATCAGTATAAGACGACGTTCGCCATGGAGTGGGGCATATATGCTTACCGAGTGATGCCATTTGGGCTCACCAATGCACCTGCAACATTCCAAAGGCTCATGTCTCATGCATTCAAGGAATATCTGTGAGTGTTTCTGGAAGTTTATATGGATGATTTGTGTGTTCATTCAGTACTTCGTGAGGATCATATTCAACAATTGATCAAGGTATTTGAAAAATGTCGCACTTATCGCATATGTTTAAATCCGGAAAAATGTGTCTTTATGGTCTGTCAAGGTAAAATCTTGGGCCATATAGTATCTGCGAATGGCATAACAACGGATATGGATAAGATAAAAGTCATCATTGACATGCCGAGACCTATGAATGTAAAGCAGGTTCAATCATTTATGGGGCATTGTGGATATTATCGCAAGTTTATCTACATGTATGCTGTCATTACTAGACCTCTTTACGGATTGATAGTGTCCTTTGTGTGGACTGAAGACTGTGAGGAATCATTTCAGAAGCTTAAGCAAGCATTAATCTCTGCGCACCAGTGCTAAAATCGCCAGATTGGACAAAGATTTTTCATGTGCATGTGTTGATGCTTCTGCTTATGCAATTGGGTGTATATTGGCACAGCCAGGAGAAGGGAACATGGATTTTCCAATTTCCTATGCTAGTAGACAGCTAAACACCGCAGAAAAGAACTATACAACAACAGAAAGAGAAGGGTTAGGAATGATTTATGCTGTGAAGAAATTCAGGCATTATCTCCTAGCTAACAAGTTTGTGTTCTTTGTTGATCATCAAGCTTTGTTATACTTGGTGAATAAACCCTGTAACACCGGAAGGATTGTTAGATGGTTTATCATTTTGTTAGAGTTTGATTTCACTGTGGTAGTAAAGAAAGGGACAACTCATCAACAAGAGCTGACAGACTGTTAAATGGTGAATCACCTACAGGCATAGAGGATGATCTCCCGGATGCTTATCTGTTTAACATTGAAATGATCCCAAAATGGATTGAAACTTTAATACCTTTCCTATCCATTGGGCAATTAAAGATTGAAGATGAGTTTGTGGATCAGTGCTTGATCGAACAATGCTCTCAATACCAGCTTTTAAGTGGAAGGCTGTACAAACAAGGAAGAGAGGGAGTTTTACGTTTATGTATAGAACCCTCTGATATCCCCACTTATTTACGGATAGCTCATACGGATGTTGGGATGCATCATGGTAAGTCACGAACATACCAAAACCTAATGCATCTAGGAGTATACTGGCCAACATCCAACAATGAAGTTGGATGTTCATGAGCTAATTAGCCGATGTCCGAGGTGTACACACAGTGAAACCTCCAGTTGAATATGGAACATTATTTCAGGTGACTATAGCACCGCACTAGGGTAGATATTTGCTAGAATACTTACAACAGAAACCCTTTCCTGAAAACATGTCAAAAACAAGACGAAGGGCTATACAAGTGGAAGCACGAGAATATCAGCTTATTGGCAACCAGCTATACAAGCGGAAGCACGAGAATATCAGCTTATTGGCGACCAGCTATACAAGCGATGCAAGGATAATCAGCTGAGACTCTGTGTTTCCGAGAGTGAGTATATACCGGTATTGCAAGAGGCACATTCCGGGATAACAGGTGGCCATTTTTCCGCTGATAGGACAGCAAAAAGATCATTATGTTTGCTAGACTGTGGTGGCCAACCATGTTCATGGACGCTGAGGAGTATGTCAAACGATGTGACGAGTGCCAGCGGACCAAGATTCCTATCAAAAAAGATGAGATGCCAATGAGACCTATGATGGGGGCCAGAGCATTTGCTAAATGGGGTATAGATTTTGTTGGACCCATTTCACCGTCGGCCCTACAGATCACATTCAGAGTACATCATAGTCGCTACAGACTATTTAACCAAATGGGTTGAGGCTCAAGCTACACGTAAGAACGATGCAAGGACTACAGTGCAATTCCTGTGTATGAATGTGTTTTTACGTGTTATGGTCTACCAATTGAAATAGTGAGTGATAGAGGGACACATTTTGTGAACGAGGTGATAGAGTGTTTACTTGATGAATTTTTGGTCATCCATCGCAAATCTTCCCCCTATCATCCACAAGCAAATGGCGAAGCTGAAAGCACAAACAAGATCCTATGCACAGTTCTTACTAAAATTGTAAATGATCATCGTTCGGATTGGGATCAACGGTTGCACTCAGCCGTTTTTTGGGCATATCGAGTGGCATACAAAACAGTTTTAGGAACTACACCTTTCAATATGGTGTACGGACTTAATGCTATTCTGCCTATTGAATTTTTGTTGCCAACTCTACGTGTTGCACAACAACTAGAATGGACGGGTCATGAATGGTCGACACGACTTGATGATCTGGAAAATCTGGGTGAAACAAGATTAAGAGTTGTTACAACGATTATGCTCAAAAGCGTCGTATGAAAGAATTCCATGATCGTCGTGTTAAATCTAAGGAATTCTTGCCTGGAGACTATGTCTTGGTTTATACTCTTAACAAAAGACTAAGAAATTAAAGAAGCATGGAATGGGGCCATTTGTGATTCATTCCATATCACCAAGTGGAGCCATTAAACTTGCTACATGAGATGGTCAAGAAATGCCCAACTGGATTAGTGGTTGTAGATTAAAGAAATATCATGTGCCACTAACCGTTGAGATGTTGGAAAGAGTTCATGCAGCCAAGTATAGGGCCAGCAAATATGAAGAGAAGGTTCAGCAAGCTCAAGCTGAAGCTAAGGAAAGAGAAGCCAAAAGAAATAGAAAGCAGCAAGAGCAAAAAGAGAAAAAAATGTTGAAGCTCTTTACAATCAAAAGTGTCCAAGAAGACGAAGCAGAGATGGATCCTTACATTTCTGTTGAAGTGGGTTCAGAGCGACTAAAGTTCCAAGCTTAAGTTGACTCAGGAGCGCATCTGAATGTTGTGAGTTGGAATATCTTTACAAGGTTGAAAAATCAAGAGATCCAACAGCAGCAAAGGGTGATAATAGGGTTTAATGGTTCGACTAGCACGTCGTCAGGATATACTGAGTTACAGATCTATGTCAAAGGATTGCCTTGCAAGCACAACTTCTTTGTGCTACCGCCTGACGCACTTGCTCAACTTGTGCTTGGAACACCCTGGCAGAGAACCTATCAAGCCTATATACACTGGGCCAAAAATCAAGTGTACTACACTGCAGAAGACAGAGTGCGCTACGTTCCCTTCGTCGCTTATGAAGAGCACTGCTACTTGCCCAACACAAGTGAAGCATCATCGTCCAATGTCGATGAGCAAATGCAAGAAAAGGATGGAGTTGCTGTAGAACAGAAAGATAGCTTGCACAAGTCACAAGGACAGGGCTCAGCTGCTTCACCACCTAAGCCACCTAAGGCTTCAACCACTCTTAACAAGGGAGGACAACCAATGCGGAAAAGAATTGAAATTTGTCTGGAGACCAAAGAAACAGCCAGAGCAATCAAGTTCTCAACGACTATTCAATGTTGGTCAACTTATCTTGCAGATTTGGATTCCAAAGCATACGCCACGACAGCCAAATAATCAGATTTGGGTTCCAAAACACTTGCTTCAAGATGGGACGCACAAGTCTAGCGGAACAAAGGACAGATCAAATCCCATCAATCATTGGGTTCCAAAAGAACAGCCAGAAGTCAGATATGTTTGTAAGTGGATTCCCAAGCAAAAAGAAGTTCCAGTCTACCAGAACAATGCTAATGTGTGGAAGTCGAACAAGAACAAAGTTCCAACCAACGCAATTGTATACAAATGGGTACCAAAGGTTATATCAAAAGTTAACCCATTGACAAATAGAATGGAACAAAAATCAGAGCGAACAGGTAAAATCAGGTATGAGTGGCGACAAAAACAAAGCTCATTCATTCAACCGTCACACAGGCCACAAATTACCATTCTTCAACGAGTGGCATTATTGCAACAATTGCTACATGGAGCAATGTCGCTTACGCTGCACCAGACAAACCTCATCGTCGAATGCCCTTAAGCATCTCGCTTAAGGCCTTCCTTCTAGCACAGCATTAATTTTTTCTATGCATTGCTGTGAACGCATATAGGGCCACATTACAAGGCCATGCATTTGGCACATATGTTTTAGCCCATGCACATACTCCAGGAGCCACACATCGTCCTGGAGGACTCAGACTAGGAGGGGAGGAGGTATTCACATGCGAACTCCAAACGATAAAACAGGGTATTGTTTTTTTTTATTTTCGAGAAGTTTTTGAAAATTATTGCTTTTTTCTTGAATTTTCTTGGAATTTTGCTTTTCTTGCCGCCCTGAGAAAGCCCTGAGAAAGTGTAAAGATGAGAATAAGGGACAAATGTCAAAGATGAGCCCTTAGGTGTGCGTAATATGTAAATTATTGTACATATTTAGTTTCTATTAATTTTTCTAGTTTTTTCTACTAACTTATTAGTATTTGTAAATATTTTTAGTTAATTTACATTATTTTATTATTTTTCTTCAATTTTAGCTATTAAAAAAAAAAAAAAAAAACAGGGATATCTTGACTCAGACACCCCCTGCAAGTTCAGACGGATTCAAAAACAGAGCCCAAATGAGAAAGTTACGACCAAAAAAATTAAAATGCGGAAACCATTTTTTAAGTCAAAATGGCCAACTTTGCAAAAAGTGAAGAAACAGGGTCATACGGTGTCTGTTTACAGAGTTTTTCGACTCGTTGGTCGTCTAACACAGGTTTTAGGACTAATGGTAAAGTGTCAGCCATAGGTAAGTCGGGGCCCACAGGTATGTATAGCCTAAGTCTCTCTTAATTTCTCATTTCTACTATTTACAAAGAAGAAGAGAGAAAGAAGCTTTTGTGACCGCGAACTTCCAGCGCCTCCCACGTCCTGCACACAGCACCATTCGACACCAGCCATGAGAGGTAGGTTCTATACCTATTAAAGATTGTTTTTGAATGCACGGATAAAGTATGTGAAGCCGGGGTAGGGTGCATTACCGCGAGCACGACGCTAGGTTAGGTCAACCATGCGGGTAGTTAGTTGCTCCAAATCACACACAAATCATAGGGGGCACTAAACTAACATACTAGACAACACCTAGATGCTCAAACACATAAAAGAGATGCACTGGGAAACCCTAAGGTGAAAATCGCGATTTTCATCTTGCATCTCCCCACAGAAAGCCCAGAAACTCACAAGGGGGTTTGGTAACATAAAGACCAACATTCTTTAAGCCTCCTTCACCAAGGATAGGATCAATAGAGTGCAAATGAGGCCAAAGTAGCCCGAAGGCTGCAAATGGTCATTTCGGCCATAATACTTAGAAAATTGATCCTATGGCCATAAGAGCTAGAGAGCAGGTGCAATTAAAGACCAGGGGCAGGTGGATAATGCCACACAAGTATAGTGAGCAAGGCCAAGGCAGCGTATAGCTAAATGAGTGAGATTGCTTACAACAAAGTGTCGTATCCAACAACGAACAACACAGGATATGCAACAATGCCTTAGAATATGTTCATTTAAGTTGTTTAACATGTGTGAATGCTTGCATGTGTATTTAAAGTTCATTTAGCAGCATTAGGTAGAAAATCGCGATTTTCTCCTAGGGGCCTAGCTAAAGATTAAGACATTGACCAAGACCACATGCACAGCTTCAAGCAAGCATGGTGAGACCACACCAATGAACAAATGGTAAATGAAGCACTTTGGTGCATGTTAGACCATATTTTCTACATTCAGAGTCAGAAGTGCCCAACACAGGTGCAAAGTCCAAAATTTTCAACTCTAAAGCTTAGGAACCATGTGTGTGAAGTATGCCTGAAGCCATGTTGCAAAAAAAATAAGAGGATGAAGCATGGGGTGAAAATCACGATTTTCATCCCTTGAGCACCAGAAAGTTGAAGAGCTAACCATAGACCTTACCAAGAGTTTAGACATGATAAGAGTGAGGCATCTAGTGAAAATCATAGAGAAAATGTATGCTAGTATGCACAGATGCAGCAAAAAAGCTCATTATTGAAGTCTAAAGCTCATTAACAAGGGTTAAACAATGCCCAAGAGTTAACATGGGATTTAATAAGGGTCTAACTAACCTAGAGGAAGGTGCTCATATAAACTAACATGCATTTCATCAAGACAAATAGAAGGTAGGTGAAAATCGCGATTTTTGCCATTCTACATGCTTTTTTGAAGGTCAGCACATGTTTCTAGGTTTTGTGGATTGGGGTGATGGACTAGAAGACACAATAACACTCACATGAAGAGAAAAGTCAAAATAGGAGACGTGAGGAGAAAATCGCGATTTTCTCTCTCAGCAGTGTAGAATATGTCAAAATCTCACAAAATCTTACAGGTGAGCTCAAGAGGTTGCTAGGGCATCAGGTGTGAAGTTTCAAGCTAAATGAAGTAGTAGAACCCAGAGGTAGGGGAGAATCGCGATTTTCTCCCTGAAGTCAGAATTTTCACTTTAAATTAGCATTGACTATACAGGTTCGGCATAGCCTCTACAAAGCATATATCAAATTAGAGGGTGGTGCAAGTACAGAGGTCAAGGAAAGAGCAGAAGAACTGATTTCAGGCTTAGGATTAAATCGCGGTTTTCTGCTTAGGACTGCATAAGTGTGCTTGAATGCATGTGTGCTTATTTGCCATGATTGAATGACTTAATGAATATAGCTCTAGACAAGGCACTTACCTTGTGGATCTTGGGTACACGCAGGAAGCATGCCACCAACGCAAACTCCTCCGAAGAAATGGAGTCAGAAGAAGAAGCTCGAGGTGCTGCCTCCATACACTCTATTGAAGGACTCCATTAGAGAGACCAAGAGCTACATCGAGCGTGGCATGCTCTTGCAAGAAGGCGCTGCCTTATTCGAAGGAATTTACAAAGATGACGCCGTCAACAAGGTGGTCATCCCCCTAGTCCCAGAAGAAGCTTATCGGGCCTTTGGACGTGCTTCAGTGGGCACAGAGCTCGAGGTGGTGGATCTCCACAACCTCTTCCAAAAGTTTCCTTGTGGGGTGGATATCAGAAGGGCCCATGAATTGTATTCAAGCATTAAAGAAGATGGCTCAGCTGAAATCACTGACTTCACAGAGTCTTCAGCAGAGAGCACTGAAAAGGTTCAGGTGCTCTCATCACTAAAGACATCATCGCTGCAGCTCTCAGCCTGTCAGCTGAGGGGGTCTCCTTCAAAGAAAACAAGAATCTGGGCTTCAAAGTGTTTACAAAGAAAGGGTCAGCTGCAACCTTCGCAAACATGACCAGGTAAGACATGGTGCTCCCAACCAGAATGTTCATGCAATTCTACATGTTCGAAGACAAGAGGCCGGGGAGGTTCACAACGCCCAATCACACAGTCGCCATTAATTTCTCTTGGGCCGCCGCCAACCCAATGCCAGTCAATTTCGACTACGCTGAGTATATCCTGGAGCTATTGACAAAGAAAAAGAGGCAGACAAAAATATCATATCTGGGCGCACCAGAAGTACTAACAAGGATAGCATACCAGGCTATCGGCAAGGCAGATAAATTGCCTCATGCCCCTTCCCAGGTGATATGGCTCGAGGGAGCAGAAGAGGAAGAAATTTCTGTTATGCAGACTGCACTGCTCCTCGACTTCGAACAAAAAGAAAATATGAAGAAGAACTCAAAGCTGCCCAGGAAGCTGAAACTGAGCGCCAAAAAGAGGCTAAGGACGTTAAAGGAAAAAAACCCATGTCAAGCGCACAAATGGCGCAAGAAGAATTTGCCCAGAGAGAAGCCCGAACGAAGAGAAAGGAGGAGGAGTTCAAGAAGAGAAGAGTAGAGAAGGGGGACTTCAAAGAAAAGCGGGTACCCGAGGGCATTCGTTCCGGGCCACGAACCAAAAACCCCCAACAGTTCCAATCGTTTGAAGAGGTTTGGGAGGAATATGAAACGTTCATCAAATCACCCTCATCTTCAACGCCATCTGAATTCAAAGAGGAATCATCCTCCGCCGATGACTCTCCTCCCTCTTCTCCCCCCTCAAAGTGCCATCCAGCGAGCGACGGGGACGATGATGAGCCCCCACCACTCAAAAGAAAGCCCAGAGCAATCGGGTTAACTTCACAAGCAGACCAGCAGACTACGCTGGAAGAAGATAATAGCTCTTACGAAGTTAAAGAACAAACACACAATGAAGAAGAGGAGACACTTAAAGAAGAGGAGACATCATTTCCTCCACCGCTTCCCTCCTCACCTATGTCGCCACCACCCCCACCACCACAGGACTTGGAGCTGGCCGAAAAGCAAATGGACATGGCTCACTCGAAAAACCTGCCTGGCTGGGAAGATATGCAGAGTTATGAAGACCAAATTCATGCTCTTGCCAGCAGCCAGATGCACAGGATCGCCAAGGCCAAGATGATGGACTACCATCACTTGCAAGCTCAAGTTCAGAAGGCCGAAGAAGAGCTCGAAGCTCCTAATCAACAAAAAAATAAACAGGAATTTGATCTTCGAGTAGCAAAAACAATGCAAAACGAGTATAAAGATCAAATTGAGACGCTCAATGAAATCATTGCCGCATTGTCAGGCCAGGCGCAGAGGTCGGTACATCAACTGCCCCTGAAAATCAAAGAGCTAGAACGCGCACTGAAAGTAGAAGAGCGCATGAGGCAGAGCGCATGAGGCGAGATGCCACAGCATCTGCGATCGCCCAAGAAGAGGAATTATCAGAAGAAAATGCACGGCTGCAAGCTCAGATCGAGGAGTTGCAACGACAACTACAGCAGTGCAGGCCACAAATGTCTCCTGTAAGGCAACCGGACTCAGAAGATGATGATGAACAGGGACATTGTGAGCCAGAGGCACCCTCCTCGATCTCGGCACCAAAGACTTCGACAAACCCTACGGCGCAGAGCTCCCAGCAACACAGGTCTACCTATGGCAACAAGAGGCCATCACTAGGATTAATCTGGCCAATCACTCCTATCGAGTTGTGGCGAAGACCCCTGTAGAAGACTTTGAGTCAGCAACAACTACGAAAATTGAGTCCTCATTACCATCCTGGATTGGTCCTCACATAAGGAGATTTGGATGTGTGGAATTTCTGAAGAAGGGAGTTCTGAAAAGAGTCTGGATGTTAATAAGATAGATTTGTGCGATGATGCATACATTCCAGAACCTTTTCCAGAAGCAGAACTCGAACCATACGGGTGGATGGACATCCTTGCAACATTGGATGTATGTGCAAACGAAGAAACTCCAACTGCTTGTTGCGATGATGAGGGTTATGACTTGTTCCCTCTACAGATGATAATTGTACTTCATGATGAAGAGGCTAAAGAGCCAATACAAAAACATAACAACACACAGAGTGGACAGATAAAGATAAATCAAATGACGTCCACAGATGGGGAAGTAGATCCAATAAGGCCATACGTTATTGTACGCCTAGGGAAAGAACTATTCAAGGAATATGCACTTATAGATTCCGGGGCGCGGACATTAATAATATTTCCTATGAAACATGGCAAGCGATCAACAAGCCTCCCTTGACACCAACGAAACTAAATATCTCAACATTTGCAGGGGACAAGAAAGGACCAAAAGGGTACTTTAAGCTAACTGTGATAATCAATGAAGTGGATGTAAGTCATAGGTTTTATGTTATGGAGCCTGGAGAGCAGATCACGCCAGTTATTCTCGGCTTGCCATGGCAAAGGACTTACAATGCTATTCCACTTCGGGTAAAGAATGCAATACAGCTCACTGTACAGGGAAAAGAAGTTCATGAACCCTTTCTAGGCGAGCGAAGAGTGCTACCTTCCTGACACAGATGATGAAGAGGATCAACAAAATGACGAATCTGATCAAATCAAGACTCAAACCAAGGAATCAAAAGAACAAGGACACGAGACAACAAAGCCACAAACTCAGCAATCAAAAGTCTCATGCAATACAACACAAGGTGTCTGGATACCCAAGAAGCTTAAAGAAGCACAGGACGGGTGTTCGCGTAGATATGGATACCGAAAAGGTCGCTGGATACTTTTTTAGATAGTCTTCATGCTGGAATGTGCCTGGGTGGAAACAATGAAAGGTGCTTAATGCATGTGCCCAAGGATGCATTTTCAGAAATTATTAAAACAATATGTGCAGGAGAAGAGTTATGATGGGTGCTTTCAAAAGTAAATCTAGCACATGAAGTACTTATAGCACTCCAATAGCTGCCATTACTCTCAAAAGGGCTTTTGAGGTCGAGGTTTCTCCACTCTCCTGACTGTTTGTGCACGTGTACGTGAGTATTTTTCTCCCACTCCATCGACACGTAAAATAATAGACTTAGACTCTTATGCTCATCTTATCCAGCATGAGCGACCCAGCATGAGCGACTCACTTAATAGCTCAACTCTCTAGCTTGAGCATAGCTTGCATTCCAAATGATGAAAAGAAATAATCTTTAGGAGCATGCAAGCTATATCACAAAGTAAATATGACTTGAAGTTCTGGGACTGATGCGTTGCTCATTTGATGGCTTGGCTGCCCGACTCTTGACTCTTATGCCTACCAACACATTTTGGTTGGTGGCGATTTGACTGTTTGTTGCTTTGTGTCTTGAAGTACACAGATATGTCTTTATAGCTTTGAGCAGGATTTTCTTTGTAATAGATTGACTTGATTTGAGGCTTGAAGGTCATTCTGTGATGGCTTAGCTGATAGGAACATGCTGAGGATGTCAGCACTGCATTTTCCTACTTAATAAGACACGCGTGTCTAATACTTCTTGCTGTGTTGGACATGCTGACCATACCAGCATGTTGCCCATCCCTTGTAGACTCCAACCATATACTTGGTTTGGCTCTAGCATCACTTTTCTGTTGTATTTGATCAAGTCTTTTGGTTCTTGAGTTCTGTGTTTCAGGGGGCAGGGGAAGGGGCTAGTTAATTAATTACACTTAGAAGCTTATGCATACAAGCTTCCTTCTCAATTACATATGCTCTACTCCTTTTCTCCGCCGCTAGTTCTCTTTGCCTATATGGTATTTGAGGGCTTGAGAAGAGGAAAACGCGGGAGCTTAAGCCTCCCTAAGCTCCGATGATGCCATGGCTATGGAGATCCTAAGTTATAAAGATCCTATATTGTATTTCGCTCAAGCTATGACTCTTTGAGAGCTTGAAGCACAAAGAATACAAAAGCCTTTCGAGGGGGGGCCGGCCTCATGAACTCGGCCCTCATTGCTGTGTCGTGTTTGAGTCTTTTGAAGTCTTGTTGTTGTTATTTCAATTGCTATGTCTCTTTTGCTACAATTGTTGCATAACATGTCCATTAAGTAAATCTAAAAGTGCCAAACACTTAACACCCAGTGGCTTCTTCGAGGCCTGATAAAATGTACACCATGCATCAATATGTGAGATACATGTTGCTACGTGGGCATTGTGTCTATACAAAAAAATGAGTGGCCTTAGTGCTTGGGCATTGGTGTGTAAAAAATACTCGCATTTTTCCCTTCGTGTGAACTAGTCCTTAGAGCCAAAAGGCCAAGTTTTCCGGTTGATGAATTCATAACTGTGCCTTCAAAATCCAAGTTGGGCTCAACGATTATCCGACTTGGCCAAAGACTTGAAATCATTGGAATCAAAGATTTGAAATGAAACGAAGCTCAAGCTGTTGACCTTTCTTTACTCGGCGAGGCCTTTGGTGCGAATGAACCCTTAGTTATGGGGACTGCTCTTATTGGATGCGGTTTGGATTCCTGGGATTCTCGGCGGAGAGGAGACGAGACTTTTTGTTTTGTCCAGCGCGAGCCGTTCTCGGGAGTCGGACTCGGGAGGAGCAATTCTTTTATTAATCTTGTGACTCGGACTCCGGAGGACTCCGGGGTTTTTTCCAATTTCCAAAGCACAACGGTTGACAGCTTGCCAGCTTTGGTGAGTGAGTCGTACTTTTTAAGGCTGCTTTTTGCCAGAGTTCTCGAGGCGTAGACACGTCACACTGACTCACACACCGTGTGTGCACAGTGAAGCCAATGCTTCAGCCAGGGAATCAGCCTTCTGGTGGGGTGACTGCAGCAGTGCAAATTGCAAATTTCGTAAACGCTTTGAAGGGTACTTGAAGCTTTCAGTGCCTTTCACGTGCAAGGGTTGGCGGGAGGAGTCAAGACTCTTGCCTCTGGAGACTCTTGGACTTTGGTGATGAGACGGTGACTGGCTAGTAGTCAGGGTCTGAGATCAGCAGTGATTCAGTGAAGATTGAAAATATATTAGAGGAGGGTCAGGCAGGCATCCTTCATGGCAGCATTGGCAGGGTTCGGGAAATTTAGAAGTCCTTAAAAATAAAGGCTTTTGAAAATAGAATAGAACCTTTTTCCTGGCATCTTCCCCTCTTAAATGGCCAGTTTAGGATGAGGAAAATCATTTAGGAAAGTCAGAAAATTATGACATTACCTCCCTCTTGAAAATCATAGTCGACTATGGTCTAGAGAGATAAGCCCTTACTAAGTTCATTTTCCTTTTGGGTAGAGGATCTCTTTTAGCCCCTAGACATCCTTCCACAATGGGTGACTAGTCCACTTGGCACTTGAGAGCCGACTGGCTGCCGCAGGTATGTCTTTCATATAGCCACATGTCATCATTCCACAGTAGATGGCAAGTCCCGTAGGTATGTCTTTCATATAGCCACATGTCATCATTCCACAGTAGATGGCAAGTCTACTTGGCACTTGGGAGAAACTTTCTGCCGCAAAAGTATGACTCATTGTATGCATACACATTTAAAACATTTCAAACATAAAAGACATAGACTATAGTCAAAACACCTTGTTCATTAAAAAAAAAAACATTCATGTACATGCTTGCTTACTCTAAAGAGTCATTGTAAGCCTTAACAAGGGTTGAACTATCCTTTAATTGGATCCCTTGCATCCACCTATAGCATCTTCAAAAGGATAACTTTTAAACTTAACAAGATACCTTCTTGTCTTCATGTCATAAGATGCTTTCTGGTTGAAGGATTTCTTCTTGACCTTCGAATTCTGGAGGGTCTTCTTCAATAGGCTCACTTGGAGGTAGTCCTTTGTAAGGTTTTAATAGGCTTATATGAAAAGCATTGTGTATAAGCCAACTTTTGGGTAACTTAAGTTGATAAGCCATCTCATTTATGGACTTAAGAACTTGGAAAGGGCCTGACGAAATGGCAAGTTGGTATGCTGATGTAAAGCATGATATTGGGGCTGATGTGAAGGAAAATGTAGTGATAGAAAAAGCAGGTTCATCTTCACAGGTTTTGAGTGGACCACAAGGATCATCTAGTACTAATGCTGTTGAGAATCCATGGAGTGGCAGGTTGCGTGAAAGAGAAAGCCCTGCTAGCTCATCTAATGTATCAAGAAAGGGTAAAGAAAAGGTAAATGATGCCCCAAACTTGCCAAATTTGAGTGCAGGTTTTGATGATGTAGAAGGACACTCAAGTGGTTCTGATCATAGTCTTGATGAGGAGTTTGGTATACCCTCTGTGAAGACTCTAGGTGTTAAAAAGGCATTAGAAGGCATGCATTCAAAGTTGAGAAGGTCTTCTAGAGTCAAGAATCCTGTGCAACGGCTGATGTATGATGGTTATGTGGCACATCACTATGCATATATGGCAAAGGTTGTGTAGGATGAAGAACCCACTTGTTTTGATGATGCTGTTGGAAATGTAAAATGGGAGAAAGCCATGGATGAGGAGATGGCTGCACTTTATGCAAATGAGACATGGGATTTGGTCCCTTTGCCAGAAAGCAAGAATGTGATTGGCTGCAAATGGGTGTACAAAGTGAAGCATAACAGTGATGGCAGTGTGAGCAGGTACAAGGCTAGACTAGTAGCCAAAGGTTATGCACAGACCTATGGTATAGATTATGAGGAGACGTTCAGCCCCGTAGCTAAGATGGCTACAGTTCATGTTATTATTGTAGTGGGCTGCATCAAAGAATTGGATGTTACATCAGATGGATGTAAAGAATGCATTCTTGCATGGTGACTTGCAAGAAGAGGTGTATATGGAGCAGCCACAGGGTTATGAGGATGCGAGGCATCCACATTATGTATGCAAGCTTAAGAAAGCTTTGTATGGGCTGAAGCAAGCACCAAGAGCATGGCATGCGAGGATTGTGTCATACTTAGTTTCCATAGGTTTCTATATGGGCTGATGCAGATCATTCACTGTATGTGCGGAAGAATGAGCATGGCATTGTCATCATATGTATTTATGTGGATGATTTGATTGTTGGAGGTGATGATGATGAGGCTGAGGTAGCGCATGTGAAAACTCTCATGAAGTAGGAATTTGACATGAAAGATCTAGGGGAGCTGCGTTACTTCTTGGGCATTGAGATAGTGCGCACAAATAGTGCGCACAAAAGAAGGCATATTGCTATCACAGAGACAATATGCATTGGATATGTTATCCAAATATGGTATGGCTGATTGTAAGCCTATTTCGATGCCCCTAGATCAAAATTTGAAGTTGAGGGCTGATGAGGGTCAAGTGCTTGAGGATGTTACCATGTATCCGAAGATTGTGGTGGGTAGCTTGATCTACTTGACTATCTCGCGGCCGGATTTGAGTTACACAGTTGGCTTGGAGAGTCAGTTTATGCAGCTTCCTTGGATGTAGTGAGGCGGCGCACATTGCGCTATGTGAGTGCTACTTTGGATTATGCACTCTTTTATGAGGCTGACACACGGAGTTGTAGTTGTATGGCTACACAGATGCGGATTGGGCTGGTAGCATGAGTGACAGACGATCTACCAGCGGATTTATGTTCTCACTTGGGAGTGCTGCTGTCACATGGAGCAGCAAGAAGCAACCCACGGTTGCTTTGTCGAGTACAGAGGCAGAGTACAGGGGTGCTGCAGTAGCGGCGTGTGAGGTAGCATGGCTAGAGATGCTACTAGCTGATTTGGGGATACAGGTACAGGTACCAGTTGTTATTGTGACAACATTAGCAGCGTCGTACAGTTGGCATGGAACAAACCCAATGTTCCATGCGCGGACGAAGCACATTGAGGTGCATTACCACTTCATCAGGGAGAGGGTCTTGGACGGTGACATAGACCTCACATATGTTGAGGGGGAGTGTTGAGATATCAAGCTCATCCCATGGTCCCATGGTCCACCTGGCTGATTCCCCAACCACCACTGACACCGACATTCATCACTGGCACGTGGTAGCGGATACGAGGATCTTCGCCAGTGATACTGTAGCTGGACTTCACCGACAGGTCTACCTACCGAGAGAGTGATGGCATACTTATCTTGCCAGCTCACTCCAGCTCACTCACTAGCGGTTTCACATTGACCGTTGTACATACACTACTTATGTTGTAGTCTCTTTTATGGTTGTAGACTTTCTGTATTACTCTAGATTATTGTGGTGAAGAAGAAGAAGAAGATTTCAGCCTCCTTCCTTGTGTGCTCTCTTCTAGGGTTTGTGTGTGTGTGTGCTTGCAAGAGCTCAAGCTCTCCCTTCCTCTTTCTCTTTACATTATTGGTACTCTCTTTCTACATGTTCCTCTTTGTTGTCTCTATATATTCTTATAGATCATTCATATTTTTTGAGAATAAATATTTTGAAAGTACAAAGTTGTTTCACACATTTCAAGGGGATTTTGAAGGTATTTCACTCTTATGAAAGAGTTTTTCATACAACAAGCTTGGTTATTAAGGGGATTTCAAAGAAAGTAGTTCACCCTTATGAAAAAGTTTTTCATATACAACAAGCTTGGTTTTCCTGGCTTTTTTGAAAAAAAAATAAAGCACTTTTTTCAATTTTCAAAAACAAAACTTTCTTCGCTCTCATTTCAAGGGCCATTTGTGGTGGGGTGGTAAAGCCCATTATGTCAACCCTAAAAAAGTGGGCCGCCAGACACCATTCTTTGTAGTCTAACTAATAAGGACTCTCTAGTCACTCATTGTGACCTTAAAGGTATAATTCTCGGCAAAGTCGACAATAGACATCACCACATCATCTGGCAAATTCTTCAAGCATTCTTTGAATTGAGAATTTTGCCAATAACTTCGAAAGATATGAGGGATGAACACATTCAAATGCTGTAAAAACCCTGGGATAATGTCTTTCGCAGGTGTCTCCTTGTATACTTGTTTTATGCGCTTCCTTATTCGACCTCTTCCTATGTCCTCTGTGACATACTCAAAAGTTTTCCACTTTACCAGTTCTTGATTTGCTACATCAAGCTCACGAGGACAAAATAAAGGTTTCGGACACTGCTTACACGTTCGCAGTAAAGCATGCAAGCTTGTGCCACACTCAGCTGACTCTTCCTTTAGGCATACTGCCAACCTCCACAATTCTGACACTGAAGAAAAGGTGGGTGCATAGGCACTACACTTTTCCTCCTCATTTGGCCTGCAAATCATACACAAGCAATCACATGCATCTCCATGTATTGATTTTGTGTCGATCCTTAAGGAATTCACAGCAAGCCACATTAAATCAATTCTTGTATGGTAAACACAACAACATGGGTTTCTCTCCTTAAGCTTTCTAACAAAAAAAGGCTTCAGGCTTTGAAAAGCGCAAAATCCAATGTCAATTGAGGGATGTTGCTCTTTGAAGTTCATGAAGAATTCTACCTGCATCAGCAGAACAAAAAGTACAAAATGAAGAATTAGTAAGTATGAACTCCGATACTAACAGTACTTTCAGTAATTATAATGGTGATATTGCTAGTACTAACAGTACTATTAGACTAATCATAATAATAATCTTAATTTGATCCAGAGAAAAAAAATTAAAGAGGTTGGTGGTACTGCTTGGAGAGGTTGGATCTGCCAATTTAGTAAAGTGTAGCTGCTTACAGATTTACATAAGAATATTCAGAATATTCAGAGATGAACTTTAATGGCTTGAGTGAGAAAGTTTGGATATGCATTCTAGTTTTATTCTAGTTATGACAATATTCAATGAAACAGCTCATTAAAAAAAAAAGGTAAAGGCACTTTGAATCATGCTTAAAGTAGAAGCATTTGATGTAGATATACCTCGGTAAGCTCCAAGTAATGGGAGGGATGAAATCTGTAGTTTTTTCGACTTATCCACTACCAGCAAACATCCTTCTATGGGTACACCGTACCATGCTTTCACCCACATGTGCTACATTTACTTTTAAAAGAACCTATCATCATAACTCTTCTCTTGCACAGCATATTGTTTTTATTGCATAATCTGTGAATGCATACTAGGGTGTTCCATCCTTGAACACATGCATTAAGCACTTTTAATTGCTTCCACCCATGCACAATCACAGCATGAACCATCTACAGGATACTCCAACAAACTGTACATATTCAATAAGATCGACAAGCCAGGGCACTTTTTTCCCACTGGGTTTTTTCCCCTCGGCCAAATCAGGTGAAGCACCAAAGTTGTTTCCTTTTCTAGTCAAAATAAACTCAACACACTCTTCAGAACAACTTCCCTCCATCGAGCAGATCCACATTTAAGCAGTGCCACCAAGTCTCTTTGACCACCAATGTCGAGGGACGGACATTGAAATAGGTGTGGGGGAGTGTTGCGGGGGGCAACAACTACGGCTATGGATGCGGAATGGAACGGAAAAGATAAAGAGAGGTTACAGGAGCGGTTACGGGAACAGATGCGGGAACCCACATTGCCCACATTGCTACGGGAACCATTTTTTGAAGCTAAAGGCTTACCCGCATAATTCAATTGTAATTCCCCTCAATTTAATCACTTAAGTGGGGCCAAGAGCTTCCAATTTGTACAAGATTTGAACCCACAACCTCATAGCCTAGGTATATAAGTGAAAAGACCCTCTATTATAAGTAAACCTTTTGTTAATGTGAAGAGAGGGAGTACGTGTGTTACAGCTTATCCAAACCTACTTGTGAAGGAAGTTCTAAAGCTTGTGGAGCTTGGGCATTGCTTGCCATTGTGATTTTGATCAGTTGTGAGTATTCTATTGATGCTTATCTTTTGATTAATGTCTAATTTGTGCAGATTTAGTTCTCTTTTTTCTCTTGATTAGTAAGCTTGATGAGGGATTTAGGGACTTATTTGCATTGCTTTTGACTACCAAGTAGCTTAGGGAGCTTCTCCTTAGTATCCTAGAGACTGTGCTTGACTCAAATCTCAGATTTCTGGCCCTGGCGATAAGAAGTTCGCGATTTCTATACATGCAGATATCGGTGATTTGAGGCCATAACGTTGTTCCCTAGTGCAATGTGTGTATGCTCACCAAGTTTCGCAGCTATTCGTCGATGTTTGCTCATTGAAATAGCTTGTGTGAGCTAGTAGGAAAGTGTGTTGTGTTTGTGCTTAACGGCTTGGACTCCTGTCAATTGGTTATGTTGACAGTTGTACTATGTTACTTGTAGACTCCATAGTGCCTGACAACCACTATGTCACCTCCATGCACTAATCGGGTCACGTCCCTTGTATTGACATTTTTATGTTAGTGCACGCAAAGCTATACTCTGACGTCCGCCGCCGTCATGGCGAGCCGCTAACACCTTGCCTCAGTCATGAGACACATTTACGAGACAACCATAAGTAATTCAATTCCTGCAGGTGGATTGACTAGTGCAAATGTTGAATCTAGTCTACTTATAGAAGAGGTTAATCGGAAAAACAATGTAGGAAGTAGCAAGTCTTCTAGTGCTATGGTTGTCAAAGCCAAGTCTTAGGATAGACAAAAAACCCAACAATAGGGGTAAATCTAGAAGCAAGTCCCGTGCAGGCGTCCCGTGCAGGCAATAGTAAGAAAGATGTGGAATGTTTTTATTACGGTAAAAAGGGCCACTTAAAGAAGGATTGTTACAAGTGGAAATGTGAACATGGGGATGGTAAGAAGAAAGAAAAAGAAGATGCAAAAGACAAACCAAAGTCAAATGTAAAGATTGAGGAGTTGAATGCAACA
This sequence comes from Dipteris shenzhenensis, assembly GCF_047967505.1. Lineage (NCBI taxonomy): Eukaryota > Viridiplantae > Streptophyta > Polypodiopsida > Gleicheniales > Dipteridaceae > Dipteris > Dipteris shenzhenensis. The sequence goes on along the minus strand of NC_141601.1, from coordinate 60,662,253 downwards.
CATGTAAAGTGTAGCTCTAGTGATGATCACATGTGTGATGATGCTCCCATTAGTGCAGCTAGTGGAGAGCTTGGAGATGTGTTGCTTGCCTCTTCATTTGATGAAGTTTTCTTGATCACTCATGAGGTGAGTATGCCTATGGATTGGGTGCTTGATAGTGGTGCTTCGTTTCATGTTGCGCCTCATAGGTCTCATGGTTTCATGACTATGATGCATACTCTTGTCAAGATTGTAGATGGCCACTCTATGCAGATCCTTGGCATTGGGAACATTCAATTGGCCATGTCAAATGCTACTACATTTGTCTTACATCGTGTATGTCATGTGCCAGCTCTTGCAAAAGAGCTTGATTAGCGTCAGATAGTTGGACTCACTTGGTTTTCATGTATCTTTTGGTGATGGATGTTGGAAGCTGACAAAGGGAAATCTTGTTTTGGCAAAGGGATTTAAGAGCAGTACATTGTATTCTCTTTTAGTTGCTAGTGTTGTTGATCACATTGTTGGGATCATTGAGCAACCCCCAGCATCATTATGGCATCAACGTTTGGGGCATATGTCACTAAAAGGCATGAGAAACTTGGCACATTCTGATTACATTCCTGTTTCTAATTTCAGTGGCTTTGATTTTTGTGAGCATTGCATTTATGGTTGTCATGCTCGGTCTACGCATAAGAAGAATGTTTCACACAGAAAAGAGGAGAAGCTAGCACTTGTGCACAGTGATGTATGTGAGCTGATGCCTAATGCTTCTCTTGGAGGTGCTATGTATTTTGTTACATTTATTGATGATGCTAGCAAGAAAGTATGGGCATAACCCATTCATAATAAAGAAATGGTGTTTGATGTATTCAAGCAATGGGTTGCTCTTGTTGAGAACCAAACTGGTGGTGGATGTAAGTTAAAGTGCTTACATATGGACAATGGGGGAGAGTTTACATCTCACGCTTTCACTTTGTTTTGTGTTGTGATGAGAAGGGTATATGATGTCACCAATTAAGTTTTTATACATACAAATATGTTTTTATTTGTATTATTGTGAAGAGCATAAAGCTGTGATTCCAAAACTATTCACGGTTCTAAAATCGAAAAATGTTATGTGCTTGCCCTTGAAGGTTTAAGGTTATAAGTGATTGTAAGGTTATTTATAGCAAGCCAAAATGAGAGGTAGCTAATAAAAGAAGCCAAAAGCATGCTAAAAGAGGGAAAGAAGGGCGTTCATTCCAAAGAAGTCTCCCTCTTGATAAAAAAAGCTGTCGTCGCACCTGTTAGACAGCCCTTCACGAAAACGGCCATAACTTGAGCTTCGGTTGTCAGAATCGCGCAACCTAGGACTCAAAACGAAGCTCTCTTTGAGCTCCATGTGGTAGCATTTATGTATTTTAAAGAAGTTTGTCATGTTTTGCGAGTGTCGTCTCTTTCTCTCTCTCTCTCTCTCTTTGATGTTTTGATGATTTAAGCATGCGTCTATGAATCTCTTGTGTTTTCTCAATACAATTGATGCTTTTTGTGAGTGGTGATAGTTGATATTTCCACGATTACATTACATTGGTATCAGATCATAGGCTGGCTTCTTCTTCTATGGAGGAGCTCGATCTAAAGAACTCCACCATCTCCAAAGAAAGCGATTCAAAGACCTCCAGAGATAAGGGAGCCATAGTCGAGGATGACTATGATTTCAAGGGAGAGGTAATGTCACCAATTAAGTTTTTGTACATACAAGTATGTTTTTATTTGTATTATTGTGAAGAGCATAAAGCCGTGATTCCAAAACTATGCTCGGTTCTAAAATCAAATATGTTATGTGCTTGCCCTTGAAGGTTTAAGGTTATGTGTGATTGTAAGGTTATTTATAGCAAGCCAAAATTAAAGGTGGCTAATAAAAGAAGCCAAAAGCATGCTAAAAGAGGGGAAGAAGGGAGTTCATTCCAGAGAAGTCTCCCTCTTGATAAAAAAGCTATTGTTGCACCTGTTAGTAGATAGCCCTTCACAAAAATGACCATAACTTGAGCTCCAATTGTCAGAATCGCGCAAACCAGGACTCAAAACAAAGCTCTCTTCGAGCTCTACGTGTCTATGGTAGCATTTAAAGAAGTTAGTCATGTTCTGCAATAACATGTTTGTTTGCCTTTCTTGAACAGGAGGAGCGAAGATTATTGAGAAGATGGAGAATCGAGAGAAGATAGCGAGATGCAAGCTTGTTGGTCTTGCATGGCTCTTGTGGTTCTTGAGGATCAAAAAGAAAGTAGCAAAAAGGTGCATGAGAGGGCATGCAAAGAAGGCTACTCAAGGAATTGCTCGCAAGAGCATGATGGTGATCAAAAGAACACCAAGGACACAGTGTTGAGGGCCGGATTTATGAGACCGACCCCCCCTCTAAAGGACTTGTATTAAGGTGAAGACCTCTTCACAAGGCTTTGGAAGCTTTGGTCACATGGTTTTGGCTCTTGAGAGTGCATCGTTGCAATGAAAAGAGAAGAAGAGAGAGACCTATCTTCCCCTCTCAAGCCCCATTGTTGTCACTCGTAGGTGATAGGGATACTGCAGGGAGGGTGATGAAGCATGAACTAAAGAGAGTAGAGTTGATACATACAAGCTCTTAGGGTCAGCTTGGTGTCCTAAGAGAAGTCCTATGCACTCTACAAGAGTCTTGGAGTACTCATGTAGAGTTGTTGCATGAGAGGCTTGGGTGTAGATTCCAGTAGAGTCTGGATACCTCAAGCATGCACACCCAAAAAGGGTGTGCATGCTTGAGGTATCCCTCTCCACACTCAAAGAGGGTGTGGAGAGGTGTTTATATAGGCTCGAGGGAGAGTCTAGAGTGCTCACAAGCCTCACACACAAGAGAGGTAGGGCTTTTCTTGCATGCATGCAAAAATCCATGATAATCTCTCAAACGGTGCCGAGTTTGGAAAAAGTTTCTTTAGTAACCATGCACACAACGACGTTCCCCTTGTCCTATGCGGGTAGATTCTAAAAATAGCCACGAAAAACTAGGGTCCCTTTGTTGGTTCTTTTCATGGGGTTATTTTTGACCTCTCCTTTATGCCTTGGGCCGCCTCAAGCTTCCCCCTTGGCCTGAGCCTTATCCCTTGTAATTTGAGCCTTAGCTCCCTTGCCATGACCTTAATTTAACCCATAGTTTGAGCCTTAGCTCCCTTGCCATGACCTTAATTGAACCATAGTTTGAGCCTTAGCTCCCTTGCCATGACCTTAATTTAACCATAGTTTGACCTTTATTGAATTATCCCGCGCACGTATGACTTCAGAATGAAATCTTGATCCTGGGAGGATTCTCTAGACTCTTGTGAACTCCCACCGGCTTCCATATTGGCCTTGTAGCACTTTAAATTCGTGAGTCTAGTCTCATCAAAGCTTCCATCTTTTAGCTCTCGTGATAGTAAATATTGCTAGGCTGATCAGTTCCCGACAATATTTACAAACCATCATGCTCTTGCGAGCAAGTCCTTGAGTAGCCTTCTTTGCATGCCCTCTCATGCACCCTTTTGCTACTTTTTTTTTTATCCTCATGAACCACAAGAGCCATGCAAGTCCAACAAGCTTGCATCTTGCCATCTTCTCTCAATTCTCTATCTTCTCAGCAATCTTCGTTCCTGTTCAAGTTCCTGTTCAAGAACCTGTCGAACAAAGGCGAATAAACATGCTATTGAAAAACATGATTAACTTCTTTAGAATATATAGATGTTACCATAAACATGTAGAGCTCGAAGAGAGCTTCGTTTTGAGTCCTGGGTTGCATGATTTTGACAACCAGAGCTCAAAAACTGGAGCTCAAGTTATGGCCGTTTTCGTGTTGGACCCTCCCACAGGTGCGATGACAGTTTTTTCATATATAGGGAGACTTCCCTGGAATGAATGTGAATGACTTTCTTCCTCTCTTTTAGCATGCTTTTGGCTTCTTTTATTAGCCACCTCTCATTTTGGCTTGCTATAAATAACCTTACAATCACACATAACCTTAAACCTTCAAGGGCAAGCACATAACATATCCGATTTTAGAACCGAGCATAGTTTTGGAGTCACGACTTTATGCTCTTCACAATAATACAAATAAAAACATATTTATATGTACAAAAACTTAATTGGTGACATTACCTCTCCCTTGAAATCATAGTCGTCCTCGACTATCCCTTACCTCTGGAGGTCTTTGAATCCCTTTCTTTGGAGATGGTGGAGTCCTTTAGATTGGGCTCCTCCATAGAAGAAGCCAGCTTGTGCTCTAATACCAATGTAATGGAATTGAACATAAACTCATCATATATGCAGAATCTATATGCACTTTTAGAGTCATTGAGTATGAGAGAGAGAGAGAGAGAGAGATACACAAAGAGACAAGGACACAATGTTGAGGGCCGGATTTATGAGGCCACCCCCCCCTCTAAAGGACTTGTATTAAGATGAACTTGTTACAAGACCTCTTCACAAGGCTTTGGAAGCTTTGGTCACATGGTTTTGGCTCTTTGAGAGTGCGTCATTGCAGTGAAAAGAGAAGAAGAGAGAGTCCTATCTCCCCCTCCCAAGCCTCGTTGTCACTCGTAGGTGATAGGGATACTATAGGGAGGGTGAAGCATGAACTAAGGAGAGTAGAGTTAATGCATTCAAGCCCTTAGGGTTAGCTTGGTGTCCTAAGAGAAGTCCTATGCACTCTACAAGAGTCTTGGAGTACTCATGTAGAGTTGGTGCATGAGAGGCTTGGGTGTAGATTCCAGGAGAGTCTAGATACCTCAAGCATGCACACCCAAAGAGGGTGTGGAGAGGTGTTTATATAGGCTCGAGGGAGAGTCTAAAGCTCTCACAAGCCTCACACACAAGAGAGGTAGAGCTTTTCTTACATGCATGCAAAAATCCGTGATTATCTCTCAAACGGCGCCGAATTTGGAAAAAGTTTCTTCAGTAACCATGCGCATAACAATGTCCCCATTGTCCCTCGTGGTGGGAAGATTCTAAAAATAGCCACAAAAAACCGGGGTCCCTTTGTTGGTTCTTTTCGTGGGGTTTTTTCTTTTTGTTTTTGTGTTTTCTTTTCTTTTCTTTTTATTTTGTTTTTCCTTTTTGTTTTTGTAATCGTTTGCATTCTTTGTTATTGTTTTTTTTTTTTCGTTTTCGAGTGGGTATTGGTGTTGTGTGTCCATTTTTTGTTTTCGTGTCGTTTTTTTTTTTTTTTTTTCTAAATTTATTTGTTTGTTTGTTTTTTTTCTCTTTTGTGTTTAAAAAACAAAATGTGTCGTGTTGTGTGGGTGTGTTTTTCATGTTGTGTGGGGGTGTGTTTTTTTTTTTTTTAAATAAATAAAAAGAAAATTCATTTCTGTGGAGCTGTGTTTTTGTTTTTGTTTTTGTTTTTTTTGTGTGTTTTTATTTTGGTTGGGTTGGGGTTATGAAAGGTATGTATGTGCGTAAGCGTATGTGTATATGACCCGTTCTCGTAATAACAACGAAACCAAGAGGACGACGATGTTGGTGTTTTTGTCCCGGCAACAACGGAACCAAAATGATGCGTGTGTAAAAAAAAACAGCAGTGACCTGAAGAGCGAAAATTGACATGCAAAATTCAATCCACGGAATTGAATAGGATAGTTGAGAGACCCCCTTAGTGTGAGCTTGGTGAGCGGCCATGACTCCAATGGTGTATCGGCGTGATAGTACGCATGTACGTGTTCTTCATCATTCGGAAAGCATCGACAACCAACGTCCCCACGTCCCCACACTTAAAAGTAGCCTTGTTCTGCAAAAGAACCAACCAGTGAGCATAAAAACGGACACCCAGGGAGGTGACATCACGTGGGTGGGAGAGTGGTGCCTAGGGATGTGAAGATACCGAACATCAAATTGGGGGAAATAGATGCTAAGGGTAGGAGGGAATGAGTAGAGTGAGTTCCTGGTGAGGTTTGTATGGATGAAGGGGATTTGATGATGAGGAATGATCCGTACTAAGCCAATTAGTTGTTGTCTTGCTGCAAGATAATGATCGTCGCTGGAGAGGCTTGTCAAGGGAAAATGAAACCTACCAAAGGGTGTGAGCACCTTTTCTTTGGCAGGGGGTTCTTGTGAGAGGGAGTGACCTCCTTTTCCCTCACAAGGTTTTTTTTTTTTTCCTTTTTTCTTTTTTTTCTTTTCTTTTCTTTTTTTTTTTTTTTTTTTTTTCATTTCATTTCTGACTTAAGCAAAGAATGCTAGATCCAAAAAGAGCTTCCACCACCATGGTTGGAGAGATACTTTCGGGGGTTTAGGGTAAAACAAAAAGATATAGCTGCCACAAATGATAGACCATAAAATGCACACAAGGATGAGTTTGATATGAAATCCCCATCCTTGCTGTGATTGTCATGATTCTTCTGGAGAGTAATACTTCTTCAGGCGATAGCCATTGATGAGAAAGGGGTCTTCAGTCTTATCCAAGACTTGGAGGAACCATTTGAGAACACCTGGACTACTCGAAATGGTCCCATCCATCTTTGTTGGAGTTTTCCAGGGATCTTGCCATAACGAGAATCATAAGCCAAGACCAACTCATCTTTTTGAAACACTTTGGTTTTGATGAATCCATCATGGTAGGCCTTTCTTTGAAGTTGAGTGGCTTCCATACATTGCAAAGACATTCGTCTAATTTCATCAAGGCATTCTAGATGCAACAACCTTCTTTCCAAGGATGCCTGATCACCAAGTCGTTCTGACAAAGCAACCCGTAAGGAAGGAAGCTCAAGCTCTATTGGAAAAATGGCCTCTGTGCCATAAACAAGTTGAAATGGAGTTTGTCTTGTGGTGACTTTATGTGCAATTCTGTAAGCCCAAAGTGCTTCGAGCAATCTTTCATCCCAATCCCTTTTGTGGGCAGCCACAGTTTTAGTAATTGAGCAGAGAATCCTGTTAGCGACTTCCACTTGGCCATTGGCCCGAGGATAGTAAGGGGTAGATTTTCGATGCCGAATTTTGTAGAGATCGGATAACTCCACAATGATTTGGTTGACAAAATGACTTCCTCTGTCACTGACGAGTTCTAATGGACTCCCAAACCTGGTGATGATGTTTTCATACAAAAATAGGGCAACATTTGCTCCATCAGCTGTCTTCATTGCCTTTGCTTCACACCACTTTGTAACATAATCTGTACACACCAAGATATATTGATTGTGACGCTTTTTGGTTGGCTCAAAAGGACCCACAAAATCTATACCCCACTTTTCAAAGGGTTTCAAAGGTAGAATGGGATTAAGAGGCATTGCTCCTGTTTTGGTGGGCTTCCCCATTCGTTGACAAACATCACATTGACGGCAATAATTGAAAGAATCTTTGTGAAGTGTGGGCCACCAATACCCTGCAAGAAGAATCTTCCTTGCAGTCTCATCACCTGCAAAGTGGCCGCCACATGGCTCATCATGGCATGCTTTTAAGACTAATCCTGTCTCAAAATGATCAAGACATCGACGGAGGACACCATCCTTTCCTTGTTTATATAAAGCACCCCCTAGCAAAGTGTAAGGGGCGGCTTCAAGAAGCAACTTCTTTCTATCCCTTTTGCTAGAAGATGGTGGAAACTGTTGAGTAGCCAAAAGGTTAGCAATGTCTGCATACCAGGGGGTTGTGGTTTCCACAAGAAACAATGAAGCATCTGGAAAATCTGGATCCAAAATGTCCTCCTCCTCATCTTGTGGGATTCTGGATAGGTGGTCAGCAAGAACATATACTTTCCCTGGTTTGGTGATTACCTCAAAATCAAATTCTTGAAATAGAAGTAGCCACCTCATGGCGCGACCTTTGACATCAGGCTTGTTGAGAGAAGGAAGGTGAGGGCTTCATGATCCACATAAAATTTAAAATGTGTTGCCAAAAGGTAGTGTTGAAACTTTTCCAGGGCAAAGACCATGGCTAAGCATTCAAGGTCTGTAATTGTATAATTCCTTTCACTGTCAGACACCCTTCGACTTGCATAATATATAGGTTGATCCACCTTGGAAAATGCTTTCTGACACAAAACTGCACCAAGGCCTTCAATTGAAGCATCTGTATGCACATGAAATTCTTTTAACCAATCAGGAGGAATGAGGATAGGAGCATGAAATAAGCATTTTTTAAGCTCCAAAAAGGCTGCTTCACACTCACAGGGGTCCAAATGAATTGGGCATCATGTCGAAGTAATTTGTGCAAAGGGGAGGCTTTCTTAGCAAACTGCTCAATAAACCTTCTGTAGTACCCAACATGCCCTAAGAAACCTCTCAATTGTCTGAGGGAAGTGGGTGATGGGAGAGATGCAATCTTCGTGACTTTGGCAGGGTCAGTGGCCAACCCTTGTTGGGAAATGACATGCCCCAATAGAATGCCTGAGGATGCCCCAAAAACACACTTCTCAGGATTGAGGGATATTCCAAACTCTCTGCATTTGTCAAAACATTGTTGCAAGTAATCCAAGTGATCTATCTTCTTTCCAAAAACACAAAAGTCATCCAAGTACACCTCAATGAATTTGTGAAGAAACTCTTGAAAGGCTGCCATCATGACTCTCTGAAAAGTAGCAGGGGCATTGCATAATCCAAAAGGCATAACCCTATAGGCGTATGTACCCCAATCTGTTGTGAAGGTGGTTTTGGCTTGATCCTTCTCAGCAATTGAAACCTGGTTGTAACCACTAAAACCATCTAGGAAGGAATACATTTCCTGACCCCCAACTGTATCTAGTAATTGATCTGTGAAAGGAAGGGGGAAATGATCTCTCTTAGTTTTGTGATTTAGCTTCCTGAAATCTACACAAATTCTCAACTTTCCATTCTTCTTAGGTACCACCACAATTGGAGAAACCCATTCACTATTGGCAACTGGGTAGATGAAATCTGCTTCCGCTTTAACAATTCTACCTTTACAAGGGTTGTGTAGTTTGGATTCATCCTTCTCTGCCTTTGTCGAACTGGTTTAGTGTCAGGTTCTAAATCAATATAATGTTGACACATCAAAGGGGAAATTCCTTGTAAATCAGAATAAGACCATGCAAAAACATCAAGATTTTGCTGCAATAAAGTGCCAAAATTTGCCAAATCTTGTGAAGTTAATGATTTGCCCACTTTGAAACTTCTTGGGGTTCCATCTGAAGCCTTCACAATAAGCACTTGAGATCCATCTATTTCTTTAATGAATGTTCCTTTGAGGGGTGATGGGTTAAGTTCATACTCCCTTGGAGGAGGGCCATTGTCTTCTTCGTTGGATTCATCATCTTCAAGAACATCTTTGGCTTCAACCCACTCCTCTTGTGATTTCCCTTTTTCAAGTGTTGATAAGACTATGGGATGATGAATTTGAGATTGGTCCCCTTTGAGTGGTGGTAATTCCTTTTGCTTATGAACCTTGCCCAACATTTTTGTATCCTCTTGTGATTGTGAAGGATCCTTGACTTCCAATGGAATCTTCTCTAGGGTCGTCACATAAGCTGGTAAGCTGGTACCGAATTGAGCCATTCTTCGATCTCTTGGTCAGACTTGGCTTCATATTGAGTTGTTGAACCACTAGGAGCCATATACTCCCCAAAGAAAGTGGAATTTACTGGAATATCCTGAGAAGGTGTGGTTAATGAGAAAGCTGCTTCATTGTGGGATGGTTTAGTTGGCAACACCCACCTTGGTCTTTGAACTTCGTCTGAGCTGCTGGTGGTGGAGGTATCAAAACCTGCACTACTCTTCATGGTTGTAGAATCCTGATCTCTGAATCCATTGTATAATTGGAGGACAACTTTGTCAGATCCTTTTCCAATTGTAAGGATGCCTTGGAACCAATCTGTCTTCGCTTTTGCCTGGTATAGCCAAGTGCATCCTAGGAGAAGAGGGAAGGATGATCCATAGGATGCTGGGCGCACCACTAAATGAGATAGATCATAATCTTTTCCTGCAATGGTGGTCTTCACACTGGAAAGAATACCAAGAGGCTTGACTCGACTTTGATCCGCCATTCGAATGACCCAATTTGTGGGCTAGACCCTTTAGATCCAGCTCTTTCATTGTTACTTCTGTCATCAAGTTAACTGCAGACCCACCATCAATTAAAGCATCTGAAATGAAACAACCTTCTATCCACACGCCCACTTCAGGGGTGCCAGGATCATTTAAAGATTCTATGGAATTGACAACTTTGTTGATTTCCATTGGTTGTGGTTCTTTGATGTTGTTTGTTGATGTTGATCCAGATGACTTCTTTAATCCTCGTCGCTGGGAAAGAAGATTTTTGAAACGTCTTCTGCAAGATGGAGACAAGAGAAGTAATTGCCTAAAGGTGAGGTTTGGGTGAAAGGTATCAAGATCACCAACAAGATCATACTCCTTGATGGGATCAAAAGGTTTTTGGAGAATTTGAGTTGGGGTGTCCCGTCTTTGTGTTTGGAGTATCCAAGGCTTCATCCATCATGACCACAACTTTAGGGGGTATGTTTTCTCTTCCTGTTATTGGAGGAGTCAAGTTTGAAAACCTAACTTGTTTTGGTAGTGAATCCACTGGTTTGTTGGAAGAACCCTTGCTGGCCCTTGTTACCACAGCTACCTGCAGCTCTTCCAACTCCACTAAGTTAGCACTTGGTTCATTGATTTCCTCAATTTTTTCTTTCCCTTTTGAAGTTGCAGGGTTTGGACAATCCTTTGCTATGTGGCCTTCTCTTTGACAGTTTCCACATAAGGGTGTGTATCCTTTTTGCTTTCTTGTATTGGGACAATTTGGAGAAATGTGTCCAGGCTCCCCACATCTATAACATTCCACTTGTGCTCTTAAATTAGAGGGGCTTGCTCTATCCCTGTAGCTTTGTGCTGGAAATCTACGAGGACCAAAGTTTGGACCAAATCTTTGTGGTTTTGGACCAATATCATGTGTTGTCAATTTTGACTCCAAGAAATTGAATCTGCTTTCTTCTTCTTGCTTCTTCCGTTCATGCATCTGCTTCAAAGAGCAAATTTCCTCTGTATGATTCCTTTTTAAGCAATAAGAACAAAAAGCTCCCGGAACTGAAGGTTTCCTTGTGCATTCTGTAGCTAAATGACCTAGTTGATGACATTTTCCGCACCAAGTGTTAGCTCTTAAAGTATCACCCATTGGCCTCATGGACGGCATTGTTGTTGCATTATTCACATTCACTGATCTCATATGCTCCAACAAAGCTACCATCATCTCATTTTTCATATTGGCAAGGGAAGTTGCAAAGTATCCCTTATTGGGGATTTCTATTGTTGCTGGCTTCAGGTGTTTCTGTAATAACAACATAAACTGGCTTCTGAGAGATGGCATGTTGTTTGTCGGCATTGAAGATGGTGAGGGATTGGGAACCTGCTGATTTGAGTTCCAAGTAGGTTGCATCCATTGTGGAGGTTGAGTCATCATAGGAGCTTGTGGTTGAGGTTGACTCCAAGAGGGTGCCCAAGCTGTTGCATATGGGTTTTGAAGTGGCTGTTGTTGACACATTGTGGAGAAGCTAGAATTTGGATTTGGGTAAGTGTTCCCTTGTGAGGGAATGGGTAACACTCCTCGTCCCAAGGATTGGGAAATTCTTGTCTCCACATCATCATGTAGCCTTGCTGCAGCAATAGCATCTCTCAAGTTAGCAGGTCTCTGTAACTCCACATGCTTTCTCAAGTCAGGTTGCAAGCCACGGATAAAAGCTCCTTTTTGTAGCCCTTCATCTAAATGGTGATCTCCCCAACGCTTTAAAATGGACTCCATTCGGGAAACATAAGACTCCACTTTCTCTCCTTCCACTTGCATGAGATTCATGAATTCATCTCTCATTCGATCAATAAACCCTTCACGGCGGAAATGTATCAAGAACTCCTGCTTTAAATCATCCCAATCATTAAACCTTGCATTTGCTTGTCTCTCATACCACTGGAACGCCGCGCCCTTTAATGTGGCGGGGAAAATGGCTAGCCAATGCTCGGGGGTTCTGACATTGTTGGCTATGCTGGAAACAAGGAATTCTGCAACATGAAGATCAGGATCTTCAGTATAATCTCCTCTGAAAATAGGAAGTGGGACGACATTGACAGGGCGATCATGAACATCTCCTGCCCCAATACGGATTGGGATATCACCAAGTGGTGCACCTGGTGGAATAGCCATTATTGGAAAAAGGAAGCGAAGTCCTTTAAATGCCACGTGAAATCCTTCTTCTCTGCTTTGAGCTAGCCTTACTCTTTCGCGTCGGATTCTTCTTTGATCCCTTGCTCTTACTTGATCCCTTATTTGTGCCTGCATCCTGTGATGTTCCTCATTGATTGATGGTTTAAGGGGCTTTAACATAGAAGCCAATTGCTCATTCTCCTCTTCTTGTGTTGTCCAGCTACTAAACTCTTGACATAATCTTTGCGCAAATTCCTGATTATCCTCAGCTTCTATCCTGTCATCAAGTGTCTTTTGTACTAGTAAATGTAATCCCTAAAATGTTTTGATCAAAAATTCATCAGTGATCTCTGGATAAGCTTGTTCTTCCTCTGTTTCCCAATTATAAAATTCTTGTAGCAATTCCTGAGCAAAACTGTAATAATCATCCTTCTGCAAACCATGCTTGAAATTCCGATAGCCATTCCTCCATTATGGCATATCATGCTTACTCTGTATTGGTTAGTGGTTTATAAGGTGATGCTTTTTCTCATCACAGGGCTTCCACTTCTTCCCACTTCCTTTTTGACTTGGCACTTTAAGGAAGTGAATTGAAAAAAACTCATCAAACTTCTTCACTTCTTCCATTTCGAACAAAACCCCATAATCCCCATAAGACCCAATGCAAGAATGCATGCATCTCCCTATGTGCATGTGTGTGCCTATATGCTCAAATTAAGGTGCAAGAAGGAGTGCGGGAAATGTAAAGAAGAGGGAGCTCGTAATTTGCCTGGCTTAGGAAAATAAGATGGTTCTCTTGATTTTCTGTGTTTCAATAATTTGATGATGGTTGATTTCCCCGGCTGCGCACCAAAAATGGGGCTCGCAAAGCGAGATGATAAACCAGGGAAACATAATCAAGAAAATCTATCTTACACATCATCAAATGATTGAAACATGAAACTTTTATTTTGATTTGATTGAGCACAGCTTTAATTTATTTCCCTCCCACGGATTTTTAAAATCATAAGAGATTGATATTTGTTTGTGACAAGATAATTGAATTGTTTGGAGATGAGACATCATTCTTGATTTCATTGATTTGATTTGATACATCTTTGAATAAATTCATAAAGAATCCATTCATAATTGAATTTGTAAGTCTCTTTCTTTGTCATTGCTTTGTCTTTGTCTTCTTTGTTAAATCTCATTAAAGATAAGATTTAATCTTGAACTTGTGAACCATCTTCATAAAAGCTTAAGGTAGGCTTGTGTGGCTTGTGAATAAAGAGGAAGAAGATGTATTTCCATAAGGTGGAAACAATCTTTCACTTTGCATGACTTAATTCTTCTTCTCTCTTCATGTGCTCTTGCATTCCCTTCTCTTGAGTCCTCTTCTTTTTAAAATGAGCTCACATCTCCTCTATTTATAGGTTCCAAAGGGGATGTGAAGAGTTGTATTCTTGGGAGACTTGAAAAGGTGACTCTGAAATCTGCAACTCTTCAATTCTCAATTGTGAGAGACTCAAATGTATCAATATATTAAGTCTTTCCCTTCTCAAGTGTAAGAAATAGTGAAAAATAGTGAAGAATAGTGAGAAAATAGTGAAAAATAGGGAGTTGATAGGGAAAAATAGGGAGTTTAAGTTGAGGAAATAGGCAAGGAAGGGAAAAGGAAAGGAAGAAAGAAGAACACTTTTGTGTGTATGTCTGACAAATCACAAGGAAATATTGTCACTGATAAGCATATGGAAGGAAAATAGGGAAGAATAGTGAAGGAATAGGGAGTTTATAGTGAGTTTCAGCAGGGGAGGGACTTAGAATATTTTTGGACTAGAATTTACAAAAGATATGTTTGGAGGATTGTTATGTAGATATGATGAATATGTGTTGAATGGGAGAAGACCATGAAATAAGAATGAAATCTATAAATACGTGCGCGAGGGAGGTGCTCACTCGTGCACGGGGGGACATTGCACCCAATACTGTGTCGTTATCATCGTTCTCTTCTTTGTTGTAACAGATCTGCGTGTAAAACTCTAACAATGGTATCAGAGCGTGGGACTGCAGCAAAAGAAGGTGCGGCGTGAAAGCAATGTGCGCGACCAAGCCCCCACCACCCGATTCCGTACAGGAGTACAACATATCGAACATGGGGAACAAGTTTCGAGAAGATAAGCTTCGCCCAAAGTGGAATGTACTTTTTGACTATTTTGAGCACATAAGAAAGAAATCTATAAATACGTGCACGAGGGAGGTGCTCACTCACGCACGGGGGGAGATTGCACCCAATACTGTGTCGTTATCATCGTTCTCTTCTTTGCTGTAATAGATCCACGCCCCATTTTTCCCAAATTGCCTTAGTTGCTATACTTATTCCCGCTCCACTGTCGAGAATAGCAACCGATTTAATACACGAAATCTCGACTGGCAAAGTGGTGTTCCCATCATCCTTTCCTTGGTATTCCCCGACTTTGTTCACTGGAATACTAGTCTGGGCTTTCTCCTGTGATGGTATGCGAGGTAACCTATGCAATGCTTCTCTAAGCTCCTTGTGATCATTCCACAACCCTTGATCATCCAAGAGTGTTGCCACTCTATTCCACATTTCCGGTCTTAACTTAAGGAAATCCCCTAATGGTATCATACACGTGATTGGGGCTGACATGAGAGCATGAAGGTTTGTACCATCAAAATCCATAGTCCTTTGTCTTTTCAGAGTCGGGACTTTACGGATCATTGAGCGACGTTCGTACTCCCCTTGGTATGATGGCAAGGTATCTAACGTACACTTGCTCTGTTCAGACTCTATCGTTAGCTCATTAAATCTAGTGGCATTATGTGATGTCTCTTGCATATTAGCCTTTTTCACAATGGGTCCCACTCTTTTAATTTGCCAATTGAATATTCTTACAAAACCTTTTCCAAGGATCTGTCTTTTCTCTCCCCACATCCTCTTGCAGTTCTTTGGCATCCCTAAAAACTAATGCTTTGAAATGATTATCTTTAAAAAGGAAGGGGCTTGTGACTACTAGTCTTTTACATGAAAAGTAAAATACAATTTTGAGAATGGTCTTAAATAGACTGTACCAGTTTGCACCATAGTTATCATAGTTCAATAATACATTCTTTTGTTTCACTAGACATGTAGTCCTCACCCAACACATCCTTTGTTCAAAACACATAGATTATACATTATACATCGAAATATTTCATATTATACACAACAACCTTCACCTGATTCTGTACAGCACGAGTGAGCACCATCTTAACTTGTTTCCCCATTCTTCATCTACTTCAGGTACATGTGATGTCGGAAAAAGGAAAAAAATAATTATACATATATATATATATATATACTCTTTGGATGGCACATCGACAGACAGTTGTCAATTTGCTGCTCTAGCAGGAAGAGGAAATTTCGGATTGTAATTTTGAGCATAGGGCTGTGATCCACACACCTAGGCCATCATCTGATATAAATCTGGCCCTATTTCGAGCTGTTGATGTGCCAACTGTCGATGTGCCAAACAGAGAGCAGGTGGTGAGTTCATAGCTAATTTGACTTTTGCAGGTTGTCCAAATCAGGAATACAAGACCTGTTATCAAACTACAACTTTAGAAAAGTTGAAATTTCTCAAAAAAATTGAACAAAATCGACCAACAGTGCTTCTACTGCTCTAACTGTCCAGTGAACCTATTTTGGCTATGAAGTCAATTTTCAGTGTTTTTTAGTGCAAAATAGGGCTAAGGGAAGCAAAACAACTATGGGCCACACACTATATGTTGTCGACGAGCGCTGACCAACTCCATCCAAACCAAGCCGCAAATGCCGAGGGCTCTTTTGCAAAATCTAGCCAAGTCTCTTTGATGTGTTTCCATGCCATGCAAACTGCAGGAATGCATTGCACACCATCCGTGGAGCAATTTTGGGAGTGCCAAGACATAAGGTTGCAGTTGATTTACACCTGAACATGTGTTGAATGTGCGATATTAGTGGAAAATGCCTCAAGACCTTCTTTGGCATAGTTTCCCCTCAAAGATCTTTACGATATCTGTCAGCGCCACACTTTGGACATTTTTCCAAGTTCTCATACTCCCTTTGAAAGAGGACACAGTCGTTGGGGCAACCATGTGCGGAATTATAGTCTACGCCCAACTTTCGGAGTATCTTTCTTGCATCATCTCTGGAGCTCGGCATTGTATTCTGAGACGGCAATATGTGATTCTTCAAAAGCCTACACGTCACACCACGTTGAACATCGAGCAAGCATTGTAAAGATGCAATAGTTGTTTGTTTAAAACATGCACACACATTACCTGAATAGCTCTGTGACGCTTTTATCACTCCAACCAAATGACCCTTGAAGGTTTAGCAACGTAAGAACTGTCTTCAGATGGGAAATCCTCGAGCCTTCATATAAGGGTGTATGAGCCTCTTGCTTCATACCCTCAGCCCCACAGGATCACTTGCCTCAAAAATTGCCTCGAGCATGTCATCCATCTCTTGTTCGAGCATCTCCACGTGTGGATATTTGTTGGCATTCACATCAAGAGCCATAGGCATAGCATTTTGCAATCCTTTAGTGCTCGCCACTTGGTTGGACCGCATGCGAACCCGCCTAACAGGTTGCAGGATTCTTGTGGCTTCCCCAATGTTGGAGTCATAGCCCACATATAAATTTAAAGATACACACAGTCTTTAGACATCCACGTGCTATGATCAATTTACTGATGAAATATGTTGTGCAACCACTTGATCAATAATGGTGGGATTAAACCGTCCGTATTCCTCCACATGCTGCATCATTACACGACGTTGTCGTAGCACCGCCCATTTGCACTGGTGCAAGGACATAACACTGGGTCCACCAGCTCTAAGGTGCGCACATGCATGCGCTACATGAGGCCTTCCCTTCATCTCATCTCCCCTACCGGGAATATGAGGGCCTTCTCAGAGCGGAGGGGCCCAACCTTAATCTATTTGTAAGGATTTGGCGCTGAGTCAGCTAGGCGTGCAAAAGGCAGGAGCTTTTGGCGCCCAAATCCGACGTGGGTTCAATTTATTGGTTTGGGCACAATGGCGGTCTGTAACCGGCCAAAACCCTAGGTTGATTTCGAACACTTCGAACTGCAGAGTCGTGATCTCGTTCTCATTCTCAGGTGTCATGGCATTGCTGAGGCGGATTCTAGCCTCCAGTGCCCGTATCCAGTTTCGGCTTCTCTCATCCTCGGCCCGCCACACCTATGCTTCACCACAGGGGGGTGGCTTCCGGGACATCACCACAGGCATGCTTCACCACCGGGATGCCTTCTCTCTCCGTCGACTTCTCACATCTTCCTCTACCCCATCCTCCTCCGCAGTCGTTCCTCCCCCTACCGACCCACCCCAAGGGTCCTCCGCAGGCCGAGGGGAAGGAGGATCTTGTACGTTTTTTGAAGTATCTGGCTAGGTTGAAGTTCCTGTCTGCAGTTCTGGGCTTTCTTTTCACGGTGGTGGCTGTGGATGAATGTTACTGTGTATATCTGGCATGCCGGGGAGATGCCCCAAGCATGTATCATGGGGAAGATTTGTGGATCCCTTCTACAAATATGGATACTAAAGCTCTGCTGGACGATGTTCCAAAAGGATATTTCTATATGGTGGTTGGATGTCCTGGAATCGGTAAGACTACACAGTTATGTGATGCTGCAAGGGATAGGGGAGCAGCAATTTATCTTGACGGGGCTGCACAACAGTCTTTCAAAGCCATACAGGCGACTATCAATCAAAGGTACAGAAGTCTTCGTCTCAGTTTTATGTCATGGATGCGTCCTGAGTCAGGACTGAAAATCCTTAGCGAATTGTCTTTCTGGGTCAAACTATTTAGACGAAAGCACCTGGTCTTCATAGTTGACCATATTGATAAGCTGACTGAAGCAGATGTTTTACAGCTATTTTCATGGGCGAAGACGCAAGCTGATGGTAAGCGCATCAGGGTAATCTTGGTGGGGTCTGAGCAGAGTACCAGGCTAATTTCCAACAGTGATACCAGAACCAGAGGTAAACTTGTGCTGTGTTATCCTCCAAGCGCTCATGAGACAAGGGAGGCTCTGAGAAAGTTCATGAGTACCCAACCAGATATGTATAACCTGGATGTTGAGAAGTGTCTCTACCTCCTAGGGACATGCCCAACTGAGTATCAGGGTGAAAATTTCCTCGCCACAGAAGAGTATATAATGAAGCAGTTCACAGCAAAGCATGCCAGATTTGAGTGGCAAGGCAGGGATTTCCGTGATGTAGATTTTTGGTTCGCGCTTTTAGTGGCAGGATCTAATGGCGTGTCATTGGTGGAAGACGTGGGATTGGGGGAAAACGGGTCTCTCCAAGAGACGCAGTACTATGTCCCTGACATAGACAAGGTACTGTCTGAGCCCTGCATTCTTTATTATGAGGATAAGGTGTACTTTATCTCCGGCTGCAGCCGGGAAATGCATGCCGCTTTGGTGCTTAAAGCCTATGAAAGGCAGGTCCGGAGCTCCTCTGCAGAAGTCAAAAGGCTCTCTGCAGGAGTCACAAGCCTCTGGTTTATGAAACTGGCAAGAGAAAAAGAAAAGTTGGCGACGGCAAAGGAGAGGATTGCGAAAATTCAAGAGTGCATGTCTAGTAAGTCATATGAGGCTTATGGCCCTTTATAGCAGACAGAAGGACCATTAAGACTGAGTCGGTGTGAGTGGTGTATGTGAGACACCAGCAGAGGGGAAAGGGAACAAGAGTACATGAGGTGGAAGAGCACATAGAGTTCAATGTGTGATGCATGTAAGTTTGCCCCCTGGCACGTGTTTTTTTTGGGATAGATATCTCTGTCTCCTTGGGTTGCACATGTTTTTTTTTTTTTCGGGATAGATATTTCTATGAGATATCCTTGGGACAATCAAGCTTGACATCTTTCTTGGATGTTTGGTATAATGTTAAACGTGGTGCAATTTGATGGCTTCACTTGTTATAGGCTTATTTAATCATTCATATGTATGACTTGGCTTTCATTTTGGGATGTTGGGGCAGTGTTTTCTACATCATCATGACTGATTTCAACTTTTGGAATGTTTAAAATGATAAAAAGTAAGTTCATCTTTGGTATTTCAGCTTTTGGAACGTTTAGAATGATAAAAAGTAAGTTTTACAGAAGTGGGGAGCTGAAAAACCCACTTAATTCAATGTGGCTTGGTCCATCTTAAAGTAGGGGTTGATGTTCTAACTCAAAGTAAACTTTGTTTAGTCTTTAAGTTTGATTTGTAACTCTTTCTTGCTCCAATTGATTATAGAGTTAGTTTAGTTCTTTCCTATGTTTGTGTTTCTTTGTTGACATAGAGTAGTCTTGGAGTGCTAGACTCTATCATGACTGAGTATGCCCATCACCTTCGGAGAGTGATAGGAACTCAATTAGTGGTTTTATAAAGTATATTCTTTTAAAATAACCTTACACAAATCTGCACCTACTCTTGGGCACTGATGACGTGAGTGGAGATGTCGTAGCTTATTGTCCACGCTATGCATGATAGAGTTGATGAACCTACACTTCATGTCTGGACGAACATTGGAGTTAAAGGTTGCACTTTGGAGTCCTATTCTTTTTAAAGTTTAGCTTAATGTTTTGTTCTTGTTTGTAAGTGCTCTAGGACTAGAGTTTATAGTTCTTTGTTTTGCTATTTTGTGTTATTGATTAGCATAGCAGTAGAGTAGTTGTAAGTTCTTATTATTAATGATCAAGTCTTTGTATGATTGTGTGTGTGTGTCTGTTTATGTTTATTTTTGGAAGGTTCCTTTGATTAGGTAATTGTTTTGTAAAAGTTTTCGTTTTCTAGTTTTTGTTGTTTTGTTTGTTTTGTTTTGTATTTGTTTTGCATCTTTATTTTTGTTTTTGTCTTTTTTAAATTTTTATTAATTTTAATAAATAAATAAATATATTTTAGGTATTGTTTTTTGTTTTTTGTTAATGTCTTAGTTAAGAGTCTTCTTTTGATATCTTTCGGCTTTGATAAAGCTATTCGTCAGCGTTGGACTCCCGACGTGTCCTCTTCTACAAATGCCAGTTGAAGTTTTAACGGTAAGACTTCGCTAATGATTCATATCCGAGTTGTTCCATTAATGTCTCAAGTATCCATAGCGACGGCTTGCATCACTTATTTTTAACTTTGAAGCAAGAAGCAATGCAAAAAGCCATACGTGACTAACATTCATCCGTTTTTGTCACTTTTCTTGACTAACCTTTTGAAGCAATCGACTTGTGAACGGATTTTTCATGACTACAATTGACTGTCATTTTTGCTAACCTTACTTGTGCAGTAACACCACCACCACCAAAAGACAAACTCGGACACTCTCAACACTACACTTTCAAGCATGTCCGAGTTTAGACAGGGGGGATTGTTTCAGTAGAAACAGTGAGCTTAATGAAGCAAAAAAGGCAGATTAAAGAAGGAGAGAGTAGAAGAGAAGAGTATGGACGGCGGACTGACGGAAGTGGTAAAGGTAGAAGTGGGAAATGGGTCAACATCTTTTGAATCTTGTGTCTAAGCCTTTATGCCAAAGTGCATTATAATATATTTTAGCCGGATGTGGGCTCGAAAGAGTTCCAACTTGTAATTATGTAAGCCGTGCTAATGAAACATGAAATAACATAGTATGTGGCAGTGGTGTTCGAATTTTGTAATCATCACACTGCTTCTTTGTCCCCTTAGCTATCTTAATCATATGTAATGCTCTATTGTTCTTACCCTTGCCCTCACTAGCAGAAGGTAAAGTAGAGGGATAAGGGGCCGCTGGGCGAGGTGTACGTGTCCATGAGGATTTCTAGCCGCCACCCTAAGGGAATTTCTTGCCATCCTCAAGAACTAAAGCTAACTCTACGGCCTCGTTCGAAGTAGCATATTTTTCTTTTCGTACCAGGGGCCAATTGGTTCTCATATGCTCAAGATATGGTGGCTTGAAATT
The DNA here is from genome assembly GCF_047967505.1 of Dipteris shenzhenensis. Taxonomy (NCBI): domain Eukaryota; kingdom Viridiplantae; phylum Streptophyta; class Polypodiopsida; order Gleicheniales; family Dipteridaceae; genus Dipteris; species Dipteris shenzhenensis. The sequence goes on along the minus strand of NC_141601.1, from coordinate 60,641,207 downwards.
GAATAGTTGAAGAGGGTGATGTGCTAAAAATTCCGTTGCAATGGAAATTTGGAGAGAATGATGGGGAGGCTCTCAGAGCTTGGAAAATGGGAGGAAATAATCCCACATGAGAGAAAAAGGTCAAGGACCTCTGGGCTATAAGAAGCAAAGGGAGCACACACTTCTCCCACACAAAAGAGTGTGTAGAAGGCTCTCTTGCTCCTCACGCTGGCTCCTTGTGGGCGTTGCTTGGGCTGCCGTGCGTGGTTTTCTTGACGTCCATGAGTTGACTTCTGTGATGGACTTGTCCTCTTGCTCCCACATGCCTAGAGAGAGAAATACTATCTATTAGAGAGAGATGTACCTCCTGGACATCTTTTGAGGAAGAAAAGTGACCTTTGAAAGTGACCCCAAAGAGAAAGAGTGGAGAGAGAAGATAACCCAAGCTTTCATTAAAGCTTCATGAGGAAGATGCACGCTCAAATACCAAGTGTAAGAGGGCAAATTAGAAGTTGTGTGTGCTACTCACCTCCCAACCAATATAGCCCATGAGTTTCCAAAAATGAGAGACCCTTAAGCATCTTCTCACCTCCCACTCTAGGAAAAGGTAAAAGTGCTCTCTTAGCCCCCATTCCCGCACTCCTTGGCTAACCCCTAAGCTACAGACCTTGGCCCACTTGGTCCTTGCCCTTGCACACACTATAAGCTACAGACCTTGGCCCACTATAAGCTACAGACCTTGGCCCACTATAAAGAGAAAGAGAAAATCGTGTAAAGCTTAAAAATTCATCAAAATAAAATTTTGATGGCAATTATCATGAGTGCATGACTCTTTTTGTAATGATTTATATTTAATTAGGGTGACCTTTTTGATAAGTAATTTGAATTTATTTAGGATTTCTCTCTCTACACACACACATACTCGGACACTTGGACACAAATATTGTTTTCTTTCACACCTCTCTCTCTCTCTCTATATATATATATATAATATATATATATATATATATATATATGTTGCTACACTCTTCAATGGAAGATGCACACACGATAGTTATTTAACGATGTTATTGACAAAGGGATTTAGATGTACATCCTTGGTCTTATTTCATTTTCGAAGAAATTTCAAACTTTGTGTTAAAGATGCTACACTTTCTATTGTATAGTTAGTGGTCACATACATGGTGATAATATATGCTAAGAGAACAACCATTTTGGCAAATACACTAGAAGGACAAGTTTAGTAGAGCTATGTTCTTTGAAGTTGAACACTTCATTTACAATTTATTACACATTGAGTTTCCCATCAATATATTTAAAGTTCCATGGCTTGGTAATCGCCCTTTAAGGTACTAGCTTCTATATGAATTTCAATCACCTATTGCTTGGTTCTCTTACAATCCTACACATCGATCGATCACTCGCATGATGGTTGTAGACTACATGCGATGAATTTCTATATGATCGATCGCATGATGGTTGGAGACTAGATCTTTAAAGTATAGAGTCTAAAACCTCACCCTTTGAAAAATAATATAAAAACTACATTAAACTCTTGTTTTCTCTTTTTTTTAAATATATGATTTTAAAAAATAAACTGTACATGTTTTTACAATTAAATAAAAACTTCCCTAATTTGAAAAATAATGTAAAAACTATTTTAATCTCTTTTTTTAAATTAAAAAAATAGATGATTTTAAAATACAAAAATATATACATTTTGACATTTAATTTAAAACTTCACTAACTTCAAAAATAATATAAAAACTACTTTAAACTCTTGTTTTCCTTTTTTTTATAAATGATTTTTAAAAACAAAATTTAAACATTTTTATTTAAATAAAAACTTCACTAATTTGAAAAATAACATAAAAACTACTTTAATCTCTTTTTTTTTAAATATATGAAATATATACGTTTTGACATTTAAATAAAAACTTCACTAATTTGAAAAATAATATAAAAACTACTTTAAACACTAGTTTTCTTCTTTTTTTATAGATAATTTTTAAAAACAAAATTTAAACATTTTATATTTAAATAAAAACTTCACTAATTTGAAAAATAACATAAAAACTACTTTAATCTCTTTTTTTTAAAAAGATGATTTTAAAATACAAAATATATACGTTTTGATATTTAATTTAAAACTTCACTAACTTGAAAAATAAGATAAAAACTACTTTAAAATCTTGTTTTCTTTTTTTTAAAAGATGATTTTTAATAACAAAATTTAAACATTTTTATATTTAATTAAAAACTTCACTAATTTAAAAAATAACATAAAAACTACTTTAATCTCTCTTTTTTTTAATAGATAATTTTAAAAAATAAAATATATACGTCTTGACATTCAAATAAAAACTTCATTAACTTAAAAAATAACATAAAAGCTACTTTAAACTCTTGTTTTCTTTTCTTTTGATAGATGATTTTTAAAAACAAAATTTAAACATTTTTATATTTAAATAAAAAATTCAATAACATAAAAACTACTTTAATCTCTTTTTTTTAATAGATGATTTAAAAAATAAAATATATATGTTTTGACATTTTAAATAAAAACTTCACTAATTTGAAAAATAATATAAAAACTACTTTAAACTCCTGTTTTCTTTTTTTAAAAGATGATTTTTGAAAACAAAATTTAAACATTTTTATATTTAAATAAAAACTTTGTTAATTTAAAAAATAACATAAAAACTATTTTAATCCTTTTTTTAATAGATGCTTTTAAAAAATAAAACATATACATTTTGACATTTAAATAAAAGCTTCAGTCATTTAAAAAATAATTTAAAAAAACTTTAAAATGCTTTTTAAATTTTCAAATATTTTATAATTAAATTACATTTTCATATAAACTAAAATTTAAATAAATTTTTGCAAAAAAAAATTGCTACACTTAAAAAAACCTTACCTGGAATCTCCCACTCCGTCCATCTCTATCGCTCTGTCGATCTTCGTCCGTCGTTCTTCATTGCTCCAGCAATTCTGTCAATTTCGATGAGGAGGAGCTCGATGGAGGTTTGAATAATGAGGGGCTCAATCGAGGTCCCTCTCTTTATATAGGAAAATTTAGGGTTTCAAAATACCACGATCGTGGTATTTCACACAAACATATCATGCCATGCATTGCCATGTCTATACATGCATATGTGGTTGTCCACGTGCATTACCACGATCGTGGTATTTGTGCCATGTATAATCCTAGATGTTTCTCCATGTAAGGAAATCATTCCATGTCAAGTCTAGCCACTAGCCATGTAGGATGCCACATACCTCGATCGTGGTATTTAGCATGCCTCCATGTCATTGGTCTAGCATACCACAATCGAGGTATGTGGACTTGCCACAATACCTCAATCGTGGTATGTCAGCTGCTGCTACTGCCAGCGCACTGCGCTGAATTCAGCTCCCACACCTACACGTCCCCTAAAGCCCTTGCTATAGTCTTGGAGGCGTGCGTTGAGTTGCACACACTAAATGCACTGGCCGCACATGCCAAAAACCTTCCATGCTCCAGTCCTTGCACCTCCCCTCACGGATCATGCGGTGTCATGTCTGTCCAAACCCGCAGCACCTGTGTGCTCTAAGCCTCTAAGTTCGAACTACCTCTAAATGGCTAAGCCTCAGTACTATAGCTGCCAGTCTTGCCACAGTGCAAGGCCACTATCCTCTTCTCATCGCTGTTTCCATCCACATACGTTGGTGATTGGATGTACACAACCAACGAGGCTCGTACCCAATGTGGATCTCTCCATCACCTCAAGCCCTCGATGGATTCATAGGTCTTTAATGCTCACACTCTCTCTTTCATACGTTTTTTAACCTCCTTCTCTCTTTCCAGTTCACGGACTTTGTAAATCTCTTCTTTACCTCACTAGTTTCCTTTAGCTATTTAATTTCCCCCTTTCTCGAATTCCTTTCTAATTACTCTCTTATTTCCCTAACACTTCCCTTTTTCTTTTCTCCTGAAATCACCCCCCCCCCCCCTTTTTTCAAATTAATAATATTATTTTTTCACCTCCTTAGCCCATTTAATTATTGTTTCTTCTCTTTACCTTACCTTTAGATTATTTTCTCTTTTTAACCTCTTCTAAACCCCCTTGTTTAAATCCCTTTCTCCATAACCATACTTTTAAACTTTCCATATTCATTTACATCCACATCCCTTTAATTAACCCCCCCCCCTCTTTTTCTTTTAAATTGTATTAAAATCCCCCCATCCCTTCCCCCCTTTTTTTAATCCCCTTTATTTTACATTAATTACTTTTCCCCCCCATACAAAGGTTCTTAATTTCTCTCTTTAAACCTCTATACTAATTGTATTACCCAAACAAATCTTGTTTTTTACATTTAATCTTGATAAGTTGATGGGCAAGGTGTTGATTTTTATTGTGACTCCGATAACAAGGGAGGGGTGTTTATGTCACTAGTCTTCCCAATTAAAGTTAAAACTAGTTCTCACTATTTTGCTTGTTGGATGGTGGAAAGTAGGCAGATTCCCCTCTTCAATCAAAATGATGTTGCCAATGAGCTCAACTCCTCACATTTCCTTTTTCTTAAGAAAATTGTTCACCCTCTAGTGATGCTACTTCATTCTTAGTGGATGTTTGTTTTAAAGTTATCAATAAACATTTCTCATTCTTACTCTAAATTGTCTTCTTTTCACTATGGAAAGGGGTGTTGTAAATGTCTTCTAAACACACACACGTTCCCCTGCAACTTTGGACGGTTGCACATAGGACTTTTAAGTCATCAAGGCCTTTCTTTGGCTTTTTGACTCCCTGATCTAACTTAGTTCTCCTTTTCTCCCTTCTTTTCAGAAACATTATTAATCAAAGACCCTCAATAACCCACTTCGTGTTGCCTCTCCCGCTTCTCAAGATGTACTCTCCTGTTTCCAAGTTTTTGAGTTCTTTTCTTATATTAGGACTCACGATCTCAACGCTCTTGCAAAAAACTCCCCCTTACTCATCAAAACCCTCTCCTTCAATGATTGGGTTAAACTTCTGAAATTCTCCTGCACTGAAACGGATGGCGCTCTTGCAAGACTTCAAAGAGTCACTTCTAATCTTTATGTAATTGACCTCAATGATACTACTGCTCTTAATGAGTATCACTCCATTATCCCCAGCCTCGCCAACAACATACTCATCCTCAACGGTGCTTTTCCCCTCCACATCCCATTGGCCTTGCCCCTCCCAACAGCACTTTTCACTTCATCAACCTTGACCTCCTCTCCCCTATGGATAAAGCTTCCTTTGAGACCCTCTCCTAGTCTCACTCCCAGCGTCCTCAACCCCTCGATGACAAGGAACTTAAGAACTTCGCTTCACGTGTACCACTTCTCCCTTCCAGATACATCGAAATGAAGGCCCTTTTGCTTGATCACAAAATTCGATGCCTTGATAATCTCAGCTTCCTTGCCCCTTTCTCCATTCAGTCTCTCACCTTCATTTGTAACCTCTCTTCCAAAGAGGTGGAGCAATGCAAAAATAACGTGTGGAGTTAAAGGCAGTGCTGTACCTTAACCCTGGTTATGTACAATACTCAAACACATATATATATGGATTAAATAGAAGATTAGGGTGTTTTGCGCCCACTAAAACTTGTGTCTCTCAAGCTCCCTTTCACCCTCTCAACTTTCGTTGTGTCCTCACAATTGGTATCAGAGCTTGGCAGTAGAGCCTGGCGGTAGCGTGAGTAGCCCGGTGCAGCCTCTAGCCCGGAGAGAGAGTGGTGCATCCCAAAGATCCTTGTTCAGCAGCAGGAGGAGCTACATATTTTGGAGCTGCTATAGCAGTTGGAGAGAAAGGGGCAAAATCCTCTTGGGCATTTGTTTTGCTGGGCTGCAAAGTTGAAGGCACAGGATGTAAGCAAATCTTCTTAGACACACATATGTAGCGGCACAAATATCCAGAGTTAGAGATCGAATTTTGACTTGAAGTCTTCAAGGAAGTTGTAGATCAGATTGAGAGCTACATTTTCACTTTTAACATCTCTGTCATCCGAGTTTTCAGCGAAAAGTTACAACTCTTACAAAAAGTGACGAAATTCATTTTCTACGAGGATTGCATGTGTTGGATCTCCATATCCAAGCCAACATTTGCAATTTTGACACTCCCAGTGGATCCAGAGTGGCCCAAAACTTCTACTTGAGAAGCTGCTTCCGGTTCCGTGAACTTTTGAAGCTCCGCCAAGTCTTCTAAAGTGACAAATAGAATTTGGATCACTTTCATGGATTGTAGCAAATGCAATGGTGCTTCATTCCATGTTACTCCCCATAGGGAATGGTTCTCCACTTATGACAATGGAAAGACAGGTTGTGTGCATCTTGGAAATAATTATGCATGTGACATAGTGGGAGCAGGTGACATAAAGTTTTCTTTTGCAAATAGGTCTGCATTTGTTTTGAAAAATGTGAGACACATGCCTAAGTTAACCAAGAGTCTTATTTCATGGGTCAGCTAGATGATGCTGGTTTTCAGACCACTTTTGGCTTTCAGAGTTGGAAAATTCAGAAGGGCTCTATGGTTTTGGCCTGGGGTGCCAAGTGTGGAACTTTTTATCCCTTACATGTGTTAATGGTGTCTGATCATGTTGTTGTAATAACTGAGCAGCCAAGTACTTCTATGTGGCATTGCAGGTTGGGGCATATGAGCCAGAATGGAATGAAACTCTTATGCCATTTAGGTTATGAACCGCATTTGAGTTTTTTTTATTTTGAATGTTGTGAGCACTATCTCTATGGAAAGCATAATAAATCAGCCCATAAAAGAAGGGGAAAGAAAGAGCTTGAAAGGCTTGATTTGGTGCATTCAGACATATGTGGTCCCATGCCTACATGGTCATTCGGCGGGGCTGAATACTATGTGACATTCATTGATGATGCAACTAGGAAAATGTGGGCTTGTGCTATAGCTCGGAAGAGCGATGTGTTCTAGGTATTTCAAAAATGGTTGGCTGTGGCTGAAAATCAGTCAAGTAGAATGCTTAAATGCCAATGGACTGATAATGGTGGAGAGTATATCTCTCATGACTTTCAGCATTTATGTGATACATGTGGGATTAAGAGGGAGCTCACATCCCCTCGTACTCCAGAGCAAAATCCAGTTGCAGGAACAGATGAACCGCACCATTCAGGAAAGGTTGCAATGTATGCTTTCCAATGCAAGTCTTTCTGGTGGTTTTTGGGCTAAGGCAATGAAGACTGTAGTGCATGTGATCAATAGATCACCTAGTAGGAGTTTGGATGGTGGTATTCCTAAAGAGGCATGGAGTGGCAAGAAGCCCTCTTACTCTCATTTGCGTATATTTGGGTGTGAGGCATATGCACATGTGCCAAAAGAGCTTCAGAAGAAGCTAGATCCTAAGTCTAGGAAATGCATCTTTCTGGGTTATGGTAAAAGTGTAGAGATGGGCTATATCCAAAAGCAAAGAAAATCATACGAGGCCATGATGTGGTCTTTAATGAGAAGAAGATGCATAAGACACCCATGAGGGATGTGGAAATGAGGAGAATCACTTTCTAGGATGTGAATCCACCCGCATATGTTGATACATAGCAAGTTGTCCATGCACCGAATGTGCAGGAAATGGTTCCACTAGGTACTCCCACAGGTACACAATCAAGGGCAAATGATGGATCATCTATTAGTGGTAGTGATGAGCCAAATGTGGCTGATATACAGGTGGGACAGCAAGCTGAAATGCCCTTGAGAAGCACATCTAGAGTGTCTAGACCGCTTGAGAGATTTGTTCCAAGGGTAGACTATGTGATGCTTACTGATTGCAGGGAGCCTTCTTACTACAGAGAGGCTATGATGCACGAGGATCAGTGCAAGTGGGAGTATGCTATGCAATCAGAGATGAGTTTACTCATAAAGAATAAGACTTGGGACTTGGTTTCTTTGCCACATGGAAAGAAAGCATTGCCATGTAATGGGTCTACAAGATGGATGTCATATAGGTGATGATGTGCCTAAGTACAAGGCCCGTTTGGTTGCTCAAGGGTTCAAGCAAGAGAAGGGTGTGGACTTTGATGAGATATTCTCTCTAGTTGTGAAGATGACCACACCTAGATGTGTACTTGGACTTGTGGCAATAGAGGATATGGAGTTTATGCAGATGGATGTAAAGACAACTTTCTTGCATGGGGATTTGCATGAGGAAATTTACATGATACAACCGGAAGGCTTTGAAGAAAATGGCAAAGAGCATTTGGTTTGCAAGCTAAAAAAGAGTCTCTATGGCCTTAAGCAAGCACCTAGAGAATGGTATCACAAGTTTGATGTCTTCATTCGGTCCCAAGGTTTCAGAAGAAGTGAGATTGATGACTGCCTCTACACTAAAAGGGCTCAGGAAAATAGCCTAATATTCCTGGCACTTTCTGTGGATGATATGTTATTGGTGAGCTTAATGCATTGAAGGCCAAGTTGCATGAGGCCTTTGACATGAAGGGTTTTGGACCTGCAAGTCATATTCTTGGTATGCGCATCACGCGTGACCGGAGTAGGAAACTCCTTTGGCTTTCACAGAAGGAGTATGTTACAAAAGTGTTGCAGCATTTCAATATGGAGGGGGGGAAGGCAGTAAGTACTCCATTGCCTCCATATATGAAACTGAGTCAGGTAGATAGTCCCAAATCAGATGAGGAGAGGGCCATGATGGCCAAGGTTCCTTATGCATCAGCAGTTATGCATTAGCGGTTGGGAGTCTTATGTATGCTATGATAGCTCTACTAGACTGGACATTGCATTTGTAGTGGGAGTTGTTAGCTGTGGTATATGGCTACTCCAGGAAAGAGGCATTGGGAGACATTTAAGTGCATCATGAGGTATATAAAGGGTACCAAGGAGGTGTGTATTTGCTTTGGCTGAGGAGAGATACGTGTATTTGGGTACACAGATTTCGACTATGCAGGGCATGTGGATAGCAAGAGATCCACTTCTGGTTATGTGTTCACCTTTGTAGGTGGTGTAGTGTCGTGGATGTCTGATGCATAGAAGTGCATCGCTTTGTCTACCACAGAGGCCGAGTATGTTGCAGCCATAGAGGGTTGCAAGGAGGCTATATGGCTTGATTGGCTAGTGAGAGATTTGGGGATTCATACAGGTGTACCGACATTGCATAGTGATTCCATGAGTGCTATTCAGCTAGCACAGAATCTGTTATTCAAGCTAGCTCTCATTGCTAGACCCAATCAAAAGGTATCCCCATGGGCTTCTCTTCTTTACCTCTTTGGTGCCACCTTTACCTGACTTCCTTCGAATTCAAGTTCATAAAGAAACTAGCATGTCTTGGCCATTCCCACTTCCTCCCTCTCTTTCTTCTTACTTTTAGGTATGTTGACGACATCCTCTTCATCAATAATCCCATCATTACTAAATTTCTTGACCCCTCTAGACCTCTCACTGATGATGACCCTCTTACAATCTACCCACTTCACATCATCTCCTTCAAATGTAGCCTGATCTCCTCTTTTATTGACACCAACCAAAATCTCATAGGACTCTCTTGCACCTTTTTAAACACTCACATCTCTTTTTCCCCCCGTTTTCTCAGAGAATTTTTTTCTACATTTGTTTGGAAGAAAAAACTCCTCAACTTTCCCATCGTCTCCCTTATCTACTACCATAGCAACTGACCATTCTCCTCCTCTTACAAAGTCTGCCTAGCCTTCATTCTCCCTATCCTTTACTCATGTTCTAATGAATTTGAAGCCTTTTTTCATATCTCATTACTTATTGACATTTGTAAAGACAACGACTTCCTCCCCCGCAGAATCAAAAAAACTATTTACGACTACATTGCCTTGAACTCCTTTCCACATCTTAAATTAAATTTACACACACTTCCTTCCCTTTTCGGGTAGACAATAGGCACTCAGTGATGACCTACTATCTCACTCTTAAATTTACACACACTCAGTGATGACCTACTATCTCACCTTGTTGTGATGTACTGTACCGGGCCAAAGGCGGGTACACACACACACACACACACTTCCTATTCCTTTCCCCCTTTACATTCGATTTACCCTATTCCCCTTATTTTCCTTATTAATTTTCCCTTTTACTAGTACTTTCTCCCAATTTCTCCCTAATTTCCTTTTGTAAAGAAAATTAGTAAAATTTTCCCTTATTTTTCTTTTGCTTTTTTAACTCCCATTTTTTTCCCAATTTTCTCCCTTACTATCTTGCTATCCTTTTAATTTTTTCCTCTAAACCCCCCCCCTCCCTTGCACTTTCCCTTTAATGATTCCCTTAATTTCTTAAATTCACTTTCCTTTATCTTACCTTTCTTCCATTTTCCCCTTTATATTCCTTGGTCTCCTTTATTATTTCCTTTATTATTTCCTTTTTCCCCTCATTTCCCTTTCCTTTTTAAATTTTAATTAAATTTTTTCTTCTAATTTCATGTAATTTTCTCCTATTTTTCTAACACTTTTTTCTCCCTAATTTCCTTTTTTACGAAAGAATATTAATAAACTCTCCTTTTATTTTTTATTTATTTTTCCTTGTTTTTCCTACTCATTTTCTTTCTTTTATTTAATTCTACTTAGTTAAACCTCCTAAACTATTCCTAAACCCCTTTAATTTAAACTCCCTAAATGTAACTTTTTTTACAAAACTCTCTATTAACTACTTCTTAAGTGACCCGACTTCTAACTCTCCATTTTCTCGAGTCCCAACTCTCTATTTCCCAACCCTTCCCTTCATCGACCTATGGACTCCCTCCCCTATAAAAAACCTCTTCCTCTCACCTAGTTCCTCCCACTCATCCTTACCTCAAACTCCATGCTCCCCTACTCCCTTGTAGCTTGTGCTTACCACCTGCAACCTCTCAGCTCCCATGCCTGCGCGTCCCCTAAAGCCCTTGCTGTAGTCTTGGAGGCGTGTGCCAAGTTGCACTAAATGCACTGGCCGCACATGCCATAAACCTTCCATGCTCCAGGTCCTTGCCCCTCCCCTTGGGGATCGTGCGGTACCCTGGCTGTCCAAACCCACAGCACCTGTGTGTTCTGAGCCTCTAAGTTCTAACTACCTCTAAACGGCTAAGCCTCAGTACTATAGTCGTCGGTCCCGCCACAGTGCTAGGTCGCCATCCCTTTGCTCCTTGCTGCTCCCACCCACATATGTTGGTGTACACAACCTACGAGGCTCTTACCATGTGCGGATCTCTCCATCATCTCAAGCCCTCGATGGACTCATAGGTCTTTAATGCTCACACACTCTCTCTCTTTCATACATTTTTAAAACCTCCTTCCCTCTTTTGAGTTCATGGACTTTATAAGTCTCTTCTCAACCTCACTAGTTTCCTTTAGCTATTTAATTTCCCCCTTTCTCTATTCCTTTCTAATTATTCTCTTATTTCCCTAACACTTCCCTTTTTCTTTTCTCTTGAAATCACCCCCCCCCTTTTTTTAAATTAATATTATTATTTTTTCACCTCCTTAGCCCATTTAATCATTCTTTCTTCTCTTTAGCTTACCTTTAGATTATTTTCTCTTATTAACCTCTTCTAAACCCCCTTGTTTAAATCCCTTTCTCCTTAACCATACTTTTAAACTTTCCATCTTCATTTACCATCCACATCCCTTTACATTACCCCCCCCCCTCCCCCCCGTTTCCCTTTATTTTACATTAATTACTTCCCCCCCATGCTACAAAGGTTCTTAATTTCTCTCTTTAAAGCTTGATACTGATTGTATTGCCCAAACATTTTGCTTGTTGGTAGGTAGGTAGATTCCCCTCTTCAATTAAAATGATGTTACCAACGGCAACTTATCGAAGCTCAACTGCTCACATTTCCTTTTTCTTAAAAAAATTATTCACCCTCTAGTGATGCTACTTCATTCTTAATGGATGTTTGTTTTAAAGTTTATCAATAAAACATTTCTCATTCCTACTCTAAATTGTCTTCTTTTCACCATGGAAAGGGGTGTTGTAAATGTCTTCTACAAACACACACACTTATATTGGTGTTGAGAAGTCAAGGAGACAAGAACCATCACTTGATACAAAAGGGAACCTTCTTCTAGCCTCTAATGGTGCAATACTCTTCCCCCTTCTCTCTCTCTCTCTCTCTCTCTCTCTCTCTCTCTCTCTCTCTCTCTCTCTTTCTCTCTCCCTCTCCCCCCCTTCTCTCTCTCTCTCTCTCTCTCTCTCTCTCTCTCTCTCTCTCTCTCTCTCTCTCTCTCTCTTTCTCCCCCCCCACATCCATACATCGTAGTAGTTTAAAACTGCTTGTTTGGATGCAAATTCAAATCTTTGGTGGCAACTTGCAATAGTCATCCAATGACACTAAGTAACCTCCACCGTATTGTTCTAGAAGAGCACAAGCAGCTCTAATTTAGACCCTTTTTGTTTTAGCTGTCATGTTATATGAACTGTTAATCTTAACTAGTGGAAACCTTGATTCTTTTTATGAGGAACCTCCTTATGTTTTCCAGAATTTTGTTCAATGACTAACTATTGTGATTGTACTAGAGCCTATGTACGTGACTTGCATAAAGTGAGAAACCACCCTCCATTGAGTGAAGTCACAATAGAGTTTTTTTTCACATTCAATTGATGCAAATCATAAATCAATCGTCAAAACAATCGACTAAAACATGTAAAAAATATTGATTTGTTTTTACATTGTTATGTTCATCAATATCAACTAGAGACATGGATTGTTTTCCTCAAGGAGTGGAGTGGTTCCCGGTTCTTCTTGGAGTCCTCCATAGGGTTGAGGTGGCACTTTAAGATCTCAACCTTGGATTTTTTCTAGCTTCCTTACAGGACCTTGAATTTTTCCATACTAGGGTGTTTGTTTTCTCATGCCTTGCATGCTATACTTCTACCTTGAGCTTTGCTCTTTGAGATTCTATCATACTTAATTGAGGTCTTTTCTAAAATCACTAGAGACATAAAATCATGAATATGTAGTATCTCTTATATATGACAAGTAAGATAAAGGCATCATTTGTTTGAGAGTTGAACACACAAGGACGATGCAAATGATTTATTGTTAAACAGACCTCAATAAGCATTAGCATGAAAACTACTACCATATGAAGTATCAATGATAACAATTTGTTTTGGGTCTATTGAGAGGCCACATGATAGCAATCCAAACCTTCATCTAAGTAGATTGTAGCTACCAAAACTCATGGAAATGATTTTAACACTTGAATTATCATTTAATGATCAGAATATCATTTCCATTTGAGAGGTGACACCTTGAAAGCCTTTAAAATAGGATATTTAATTACTTGCCATTATTTGGGTAATGTATTTAGTGATTCACACTCTTTACAATGAAAAGGTATCTATCTAAAGTGTTAAAACTTGACGTGAAGTGAATTAAGTGAATTAAGTGTCTATTGTACCTATGTGTATGAAATTAACTTTCATAGTTAGGAATATCCCCACCTATCATCAGTAAACTTAGCATAAGTACTTCAATTACAGCTAACCCTAACAAACATTTCCAGTGGTACCCATTATATTATGTATTAAGTGGTCCTAACAGATGTTTTCAAACAAAATGTTATATCTTTACACTATGATGTCCATTCTCATAGCTTATAATCAAGATGGCTTCTTCACTTCAAGAGCTTTCAAATAAGTAATAATGTATGGTCTTAACCGAAAAAAATACTTAACAAAGATCTTAAGTTATGTAGCATTCCCATTGTCCATCATTAAGTTGAACCATTATTTTATAAATTTCGACTTGTTTATTTTCACAAAAGGTCCCTAATGTACCTATTTTAAGGGGGTCAAACTTTCCACGTGTTTTTTTTTTGTGTGGAAAAAAATGTTTTTAAAGGGGATGGTCGGTCCTACAAAAGAGACAACCTAATATAAGGAGGGCCAACTACAAATGGGGACGGACTGCTTGTGGCCCACACCATAGCGCAGTAACTCAACCCTCTACATTAGATATGAAAACTAACATCTCTAAGAGCTTGACCAATGACTCCTACATCCCTACCCATAGCAATCGATCTGTGTCACATAAGGCCCACTTTAGCACCACTCTCACCACGTCACCACATGTTCCTAACCCTACAACATAATCAAAGACCAACCCATTTCTAACACCCAAAGTGCTTAGAAACCACACACCCTTAGGTAGGGCCACATAGGTAGACGCATGGGGGTCATCAAACATAACTGCCTTTTGCTTTTTCATGTAGGAGAAATGTCTAATTATCCCAACTTTCTGCACTGCAATCTAGAGTTGGAACCACAATACCTTGGCCATCGAAACAAAACCAAAACACATTTCCTTTTAAACACTTGCACAGAGAATGTGTTCAACACCACCCACCTCCCTCTAACGAGCAACCATTTGTGACTGACTTTCTACCATAGGCACTACCAAAATGGTACTAGATATCAATAAATCTATTCTGCCACCATCTGGCTTCTACTTGGTGTTCAACCCCTCCATCGTAGACCTCTCCTCCACCAAGCTCCTATAGAGTAGTTTTGCTCAAGCACGGCACACCAAGGATTCCCCACTACTTGATTGTAATGGGCTACTTACCCTCAATCAACCAAAGGACCTCCTCAACCACCCATATCTTCAAAGTACTTAGAGGGCTTCCCCTTGTGGGCTAGCAAGGCTAGCCTAGTGACCCAAAAGTGTGTTCCCTTCATCTCAATGTTGAAACGTAGCATTGAGCGGCTAGAGTAGCACGGCTGTTTGGAGCTATTCTGGTTCAGCATTCGAGTGCCCAAACACTCAATGGCTCAAGTCCCATCCTCCATGCCATTCGCTGAAGTAATCTGCAAAATCTCAAACAGACTTCATAAGTGCCCATTTCAACTCAATAATGCTTTCATGGGGACGCTCGAATGCTAGGTTCCTTTGAGCATTGCACTCCTAGAGTTTCAGCATTGTGCGCACCATGGGGAGGTACTCTAAGTTGCTGATTTCAGAGTTACCATTCTTGTGAAGCCCTCTAGGACGTGGTAAGTCTTAAAAGCTCTTGGAGGTTCACCACAACTCCTACACCATTGAAACTTTGGAGAAATTACACCATTGCAACTTTGGAGAAATTATGCTTTACCTAGCCCTTTATGTGGGTTTCTCATCGTATTGTCAATTGACTGCGTGGTTTTGGACTACATCCGAGAGGACTTGTGCATCGGACTTTTATGGCATTTCACCTTTCCATCCGCCCGGCTATGCGCCACGGTGCACGAGCTCTGCCTCTGCTTCGAGCTGCTTCAATGCCAGGTATTTCTTCTTGCTTTCGTTTCTCGTTACCAAAGCACCAGACGTAAGCTATTTGACGACAAAACATTCTGCATAGCAAAGCACCACTATTGTTTGGCGCCAAAATGACGGATCAGTTATTTACCCCTCGGTCATATGCTTTTTCGGAAGGTAATGTTCCCAGGAATATAAGTTTTGGTGCTGATTCCATGACAATCCTGCAAAACGCATTGCATAAAAGCGCAGTGTGACGTTACATATATCTTATGGAAAATGTAATGAAGGATGAAAATTCGGGTGTGCTAAGTATAAAACTAGAGACCTTCGTCAGATTGATAACGCGTGTAATTATGCTCAGATAAAGACTTCCTAAAACAATTTAGTGAAGAAGTAAAATGCACGTATGCAATCATTCTTTTTCTTCTTTGTTTCAAAGAACGCATGCAATCATTCTTTTGCTTACTGCATGCGGATGAGGTTTGTTAGCAGACAGGAAATTTTAGTTTCAACATAATGTAGTAATTGTTTTTCGAAGATGATATCTGATTAATGTGATCAAAACTTTTTAAGTACAATTTCCAAACTGATCTTACCGTGTGATATGCTTTTGCGTTTAAATTTATGCTGCAGATTTGCAATCGACGCATATTGGAGGTCATATAAACTCGATAAATTGGGGCTCACTTCCTTGTGGACTTGGTGTCTATTCTCTTAATCAACTACAGGTAATACGTTGCAAGCGCTCAAACCTTAGAATTGATGAAAACAAAAAGGCCAAGAAAGGTTTAAATCGTTTTTACTGTTTGTTCTTGTTTTGTAGTTTAAATATTCAAGCTCTAGCACAAAATGTACGATAGAGAAGGCATTTGCGTGTATCAGCTTTTATGGGATAGCATGTGTTCAAATATTCTGATGGTAGAACAGTAATTTTCCACACCCCAGACAATTAGTAGGTTTTATGGATCATCTCCCGATTGCCAAATATTGTCCCCATAGTTGGGCAAATGCTAGGAAAAAAACAAACCTTACAAGAGCTGCTATTATATTCTTGCATGTGGAGTTCAGATATGATGCACATGGTATCATCATGGAAAGCGATATTCTTTTGATCTTGCCCTGCCTATAGCCATGGGCAACTACCTCCTGGGATGAGAAAGCACATGGCAAAGCAATATGACACTCATAAGCAAATAAAAAGAATTGAAGCCTTTTACTAATAAGGAAAAGACGGACAATAGGAATGGTTGATATGACTCATGTTTGTGATTCAACTAATCTAGGTAGACATGTGACTCCTTTATTGTTAGAAATGACCCAACAGAGGGTACGCACAACGGAAGATTGATAGTAATGCCCAGGAGCTCACACAGTGTGGGTGGGGGGTGTGGACTCACAAACTTCTTAACTTATGTGCAAAGATGTGCAAGCCAATAAATAGACAATACTCATAAACAAATATAGAAGCAACTCTTATATTTCCATCCATCCACAAAGTAGGACAGGATACAATATGACACTCATAAGCAAATAAAAAGAATTGAAGCCTTTTACTACATAAGGAAAAGACGGACAATAGGAATGGTTGATATGACTCACGTTTGTGATTCAACTAATCTAGGTAGACATGTGACTACTTTATTGTTAGAAATGACCCAACAGAGGGTACGCACAGGGGAAGACTAATAGTAATGCCCAAGAGCTCACACAGTGTGGGTGTGGGGTGTGGACACACAAACTTCTTAACTTATGTGCAAAGATGTGCAAGCCAGTAAATAGACAATGCTCATAAAGAAATATAGAAGCAACTCTTATATTTCCATCCATCCACAAAGTAGGACAGGATACAATACCAAAAGGTTCTCCTACTAGATGTCAAGCACTTCTAGCTCTCTGAGCCCGCGTGCTCCACCTCGAGCATATGCAAACTCTCTGTCTAAAGTGTTCTTCTCAACCTTGCTGCCCTGAATCTCAGCCTAGGTAGGCAGCCCCTGCCAAGCTTTGTCTGCAGCACACATGTCCTCTTGGTCCTCCTAAATGTAGGCCCCAAGATAGCTGTTCCACTGCTCCAACCTGCTTGTGAATGGCTGCTCCAGAAGATGATGATCTCAGCAACCTTCTGCCCTAGAAGACAGTCTAGGTTCAGCCTCTCCCTGGAGCTAAGTCTGCAGCAACACCTCTCTCCTTCACTTCCTGTGTAGAGGCGCAAGGATGGTGGATATGCTGCTCCTTTCTGCTCCTCCCAAAGCTGCTTGGCTGGATGATAGTTTAGGGCTGAATGCCCTCCTTATATAGGCCCAGAGGGCTGATATGTGGACCGACCCAGCATGCTGAAAATGGCCAACTGCTGGTATGTTTTTGTGAGCCCTTAAAGGGCTGGACCAGCAGCAGACTGGTCGGCCAGTATGAAGCTGGCTGGTTGGTTTTCTACAGCAGGCCTTAGGGCCTATAAAAGGAGAGGCTTGATGCCTCACAAATCATCCAACATCCAGCAGAAAGTGGAGCAGACAGGAGCAGCCTGAAGGCATTCCCTTTGGCCTCATCTTGGAGGTAAAGGAGAGTTGAAGGAGTGCTGCAGACTGAGTTCCCTAAAGGCTGGGACATTGGCTGTCTTCTAGGGCAGCAAGGTGTTGTGATCATCATACCTTCTGGAGCAGCCATTCAGAAGCAGGTTGGAGCAGTGGAACAGGGACCTGTGTGCTACAGACAAAGCTTGGCAGGGGCTGCCCATCTAGGCTGATTCACAGGCAGTAAGGTGGAGAAGAACACACTGGACGGAAAGTCTACAGACACTCGAGGTGGAGCACGCAGACTCGAGTCTAGAGATAGCCGGCAGATAGGAGAAGGACCTTGTGGTTAGATGAGAGGACCACACCATTGGTGGGACTCTGGATCTATCTCTTTTGTATTGTGTCCATAGTTTTGGATGGAAATATATAAGTTTTGGTGTCTTCTATATTTGGCTGGTTCATTGTCTATTGATGAGTCTGCACACCTATTTTATGCACATTAAGTAAAGAAGTTTGTGATTCCACACCCCACACCACACTATGTGAGCTCCTGGGCTTTACTATAAGTCTTCTGCTGTGTGTATCCTCTGTTGGGTCATTTCTAACATGGTATCAGAGCCCAAGTAGGAGCCTCACAGGTGTGGGAGCCTGAAGGTAGGGACCTTGTTGAAGGACGACCCTGATTCAGAAGCTCTTGGGAATCGACTTCCACGACTGGAGGATTGTGCCCTTGCGAGAAGGAGGGTGATTCAGGTTCAGTCAGGTGCGTTTAAAGTTCGAAGTCCAGGTTATCTGGAGATGTACTTTTGTTGCAAACCTTGCCAAAGGAAGGACGGGTTGAAACAGACCCTGAGAGCATGGTGCGTGGAAGACTCCAGGTTGTTCACTCATTATGAGGGGGACAACTGGAAGATCGTAGAGGCTGGGTTGCTCGAGTTTGAAGGCAGGAACGTGATTGAAGGAGGTAGTGCCAGGAGGTGCTACTAGAGATGGACTTGTGTACCAGGATGGTGTGCGAAAGCGGAACTGGACTCGGTGGAGCAGGAGCCACTGGATGAAAAGCCAGGAAAAGATTTCGACACCGAAAGGTTCAAGAGGACTACGACCAGGGAGTTACTGGAGCATCTTCATCGACGTGTTGGCATTCGGCCGAGATGTGTCGGTGAGAGGGGGTGTTGGAAAGGTCACCTCCCCATCTGTAAGCCCCCAAATGAGGAGAGCGTGGGGGAGGGAGACCTAGGGCAGAAGATGCCCAGAGAAGAGAAAGGGAGGGGGACTGCCACATGGGCAGCACCTCACACAAAGCAAGAAGGGTACCTGGCAAGTCGTGGAGCTCCTGAAGTACGGGGCAGACACGTGGACATCAGGGACCTGCAGCAGCCTGATTGCATAGGTATTTCCAGCAAGGACAGACGGTGCTTCAGTACGGAGAAGGTACAGGATGCATACGTGGCTGTACGGGGCTGGTATAGACCTGGCAGGAGGCAAGGATGCTGCAGCAGAGAGGCGCAACCATGGCGCTGCAAACAGGGCAGGCTGGAGCCTGCAGGAAGGCTCGCAATAGGGCGCATATGGCCTGGGCCAGTGGCGCAGTGCCACGTGGCAAGGCGTGTACAGATGGGCCTGCAAGTGGGCAGATCAGAGTGGTGCAGCAGAGGCGGGACAGACCAGCACATGGGTCGGCCAGGAGAGAGGCTGGTTGGGCTGCTTTGAGGCAGCCAACCAGGCCTTATATAGGGCTGACCTAGGGGCTGGGCCCTTGCCTAGGTTGGAGGGCCAAAAGCCCTAAAAGTGTGGGCCATAAACGCCTAGTTTTGTGAGCCCTTAAAGGGCTGGACCAGCAGCAGACTGGTCGGCCAGCATAGTTACCGTGGAATGGCGTTCCGCCTTCCTGGAACGCCGGAACGCCGGTCCGGAGCTGCAGGCGTGCCCAGAACGGGCGAAACGGCAGTTGAACGTGTCTATCAGGCGGAACGTTCCAGAACGTGGCGGAACGTGCCGGAACGTAGAGTGGAACGTGCCGGAACGTCCAGAAGGCAAATGACCTTGTATTTGTTAATGCGAACTTGCGTTTGCTTAACAAGTTCAAGGCTTAGTATACTCCAGAGCCATTTATTGGATTTTCCCTTGATCGTGGTGACAATGATGGTAAGGATTAGCCAAAGGGAGAGGATGATGTGGAGCAGCATGAGGATGAGTAGATTGAGGGACAGCCTGGACAGGAGGATGAGAACCCACTTGCTGATGACTAGTCTTTGACTCACCAGTTACCTTGGCCCTTGAGGCTAGTTTTGTACTTGTCATACTTGATACTTTTGTCATATGTACATTGTACTCCAGCAGCCAGCTTTTTGTATTTTCAGCTATTATATATCCTCATGCAATGTACTTTCTTTTCAATTTCCATTTGGAGTCTGGACTCTGGAGTCTTTAAATTTTTAATGTTTAAGACTTTAAAGTTTAATCTTGGATATTTTAAATGTTTTGTCATTTTATGTCATATGCTGACATGTCATATGATGTGGCGTTCGCCGACGTTCCCAATCTGCTCCCGTTCCCGTTCCTGCTCCCGTTCTAGCATTCGACGTTCCCGGAACGTTCCCGTTCCGCGGTAACTATGTCGGCCAGTCTGGTCAGCCAGTATGAAGCTGGCTGGTCGGTTTTCTACAGCAGGCCTTAGGGCCTATAAAAGGAGAGGCTTGATGCCTCACAAATCATCCAACATCCAGCAGAAAGTGGAGCAGACAGGAGCAGCCTGAAGGCATTCCCTTTGGCCTCATCTTGGAGGTAAAGGAGAGTTGAAGGAGTGCTGCAGACTGAGTTCCCTAAAGGCTGGGACATTGGCTGTCTTCTAGGGCAGCAAGGTGTTGTGATCATCATACCTTCTGGAGCAGCCATTCAGAAGCAGGTTGGAGCAGTGGAACAGGGACCTGTGTGCTGCAGACAAAGCTTGGCAGGGGCTGCCCACCTAGGCTGATTCACAGGCAGTAAGGTGGAGAAGAACACACTAGATGGAAAGTCTACAGACGCTCGAGGTGGAGCACTTGGACTCGAGTGTAGAGATAGCCGGCAGATAGGAGGAGGACCTTGTGGTTAGATCAGAGGACCACACCATTGGTGGGACTCTGGATCTATCTCTTTTGTATTGTGTCCATAGTTTTGGATGGAAATATATAAGTTTTGGTGTCTTCTATATCTGGCTGGTTCATTGTCTATTGATGAGTCTGCACACCTATTTTATGCACATTAAGTAAAGAAGTTTGTGATTCCACACCCCACAACACACTGTGTGAGCTCCTGGGCATTACTATAAGTCTTCCGCTGTGTGTACCCTCTATTGGGTCATTTCTAACACCAGCCTTGTCACTTGGCTGATCCAAGGTGATCCCTGCCCCATCATATTGCACCACATAGAAGGCCTGTTGCAGGCCCATCAGCCTACCCACGGATCCCGCCATGCTGCAGCCCTTTGCCGGCTCCATGTCCTGCCCGTACAGTTTTGTACACCATGCCCAACTCCTCAATTGGTTTTGGTGATTGGGGCAGAGTCATTTCTCTTTCTTGTAGTTCTTTTTTTATGATTATAGCCAATAAGTATGGAATTTTACATTTTTGGCCTGAAGAACCATCGAGTTTCTTGGTAAAGAAAATGATGAAGTGCTGGACCCAGTCTTGTTTTAGCTTCCTACTCAACAAAACAAATGTGCAGAGTGGAAGGGAGCGATCTTTGTTGTACTTAATTCCCAGGATTGTGGATAGGAATTGTTTTGCTTCCTTGAGGCGATGGTCAAGGATTGTGCAAAGCAATATGCCATCTCTATGGATCAGGGTGCCCTTGGTGAGGAGGGAGTGTACCTCAATAAAATTTTCATCAGCAGACTGTTTAGGGTATTTTCCACCTTGTTGTGGCAGTGAGAAATCCCTTTGAATGATTGTACTATCGAGGATAATGTTTAGTGGGCTCTGTTGTACAGTGATTGTACCGTACTTGCCATCCTTTGCATTGCTAGAGTAGTAAGAACGGAGAAAGTCCTTGATGTAGGTGGTCAGGGTAGGACTGTCCTCCAAGGATTTGAGGCTCTCATGCAAACTGCCTAGACCCCGTTGCTCTAAGTAAGATGTTTCTTCTTGGGAAAGAGCATAAGTCGATGTGGGTGGCCAAACAAGTTCCAGTGATTGGGCCTTGTTAATGGCTGTGTAGGCCGGTTGTGACTGGGGTGGCATTTGTTCTGCTTGGTCATGCACTGAATCTTCTTCGGAGCTATCGCTTTGGAACCACAAATGCCTGTGGTCTCTGTGGTTAAGAGGATGTAGATGGCTGCAAACTTTGGAGGGGGTCCCGTGGTTGAGGCGGTGGGCTCTTTCTATGCATCCTCTTTCATGGCGGCATCTTTTCTGAACCTGCATCCATGTGTATGTAGTGTACCATTGATCATTAGATTGATTGGCATGCCGATATGACCTTTTTGTGTGTGTGTGTGGGAGAGAGATCTTTTTTTATACATGCTTTGAGAGTGTGGAATGAAAGTGTGTGGTACAATTATTCATGCACTCATCTATGTGTCTAAGCAAAAGCGTGTGAGTGCACGTGACCTAGTAGCTAGGTAGGGACTAACTATATGCTTTTTTTTTGGGATTATCATAGGGCAGCTAGAACTCATTCATCACTTCTGAGCCCTAGGTAAAATTGATTGATGCTACCTATATGTGCAAAGACGTACATATGCAAGTGAGTATACTTAAGGTAGCTTGTTGACTCTGTGCCAACATGAACTCATGCAAGGTTAGGAGGAGAGGGGAGGAGGGTGTAAGAGCATGGGGGAAAGAAGAGAGAGGAGGGAGGAGGAGGAGGCAGGAGGAGAGGGAGAGGGTGGGTTGCAAGGTTGGAGGAGATGGGAGGAGGAGTTGCAAGGTTAGGACATGCTTTTGGACGTGGAGTGCAAAAAAGCATGGACACTTGAGACAAATGCTTGGAATACCAAAGTAGACTCAACACAATGTCCCAAAGAGTGTGGGCTTCATTCCATTATGGGGTATTTATACAAGTTGGAGAGTTTCTCTCTCTACACAAAGTTGTAGCACAAAGTTGTATCGCAAAGTTGTAACACATTCTCTTTCTACATGTAGAAGTTGTAACAAATTCTCTTTCTACATGTAGAAGTTGTAACACAAAGTTGTATCACAAAGTTGTTTCCAAACGTTGCAACATGAGTTCATGTTGACTTTGTGCCAACATGAACTCATGTAGAGAGAGAATGTGTTACAACTTTGTGTTACGACTTTGTGATACAACTTTGTGATACAACTTTGTGTTACAGCTTTGTGTTACAACTTCTACATGTAGAGAGAGAATGTGTTACAACTTTGTGATACAACTTCTACATGTAGAAAGAGAATGTGACACAACTTTGTGTTACAACTTTGTGTTATAACTTTGTGATACAACTTTGTGTTACAACTTTGTGTTACATGCAGAGAGAGAAGCTCTCCAACTTGTGTAAATACCCCATAATGGAATGAACCCCACACTCTTTGGGGCATTGTGTTGAGTCTACTTTGGTATTCCAAGCATTTGTCTCAAGTGTCCATGCTTCCTTGTACTCCACATCCAAAAGCATGTCCTAACCTTGCAACTCCTCCTCCCCTCTCCTCCAACCTTGCAACCCACCCTTTCCCTCTCCTCATCCCTCCTCCTCCTCCTCCTCTCTCCTCCTCCTCCCTCCTCCTCCTCCCTCCTCTCTCTTCTTTTCCCCATGCTCTTACACCTTCTTCCTCTCCCACTCCTATGCTCCCCTAAACCCTTTGTTCCTCAACCCTTAAACTCCATGATCTATGAACCCTTAAACTCCTCCTAAAAACTACAACCCCCAATGAAGGCAAAAGCCTTCATTACCTCAACAAATATGATTTAAGTTCCTTTTACACATGCATGCACTTTGTTTGCTTACCACACTTAAGCCTACGTCTCTCACCAGAACATGACTCGAGGTCCTAAGGTACACATATACTACAACCGACAATCCAAATATATCTGTAGGTGACAAAAAGCCTCAGAATCCTGCAAACATAGAATACCCAGCTCTTCCTACGAAAGCAGTAGGAAAGAGCTAACATTTGCCGCCACTGCCGGGGAGACTAGCATCTCAAGTAGTGAGTAAACATATGTAGGTATGTGTAGAAAACAAACTACTTCGAACTTTCACGAAAATAACACTCAAGGGCAAGGAGAGTAAAATTTTTTTCTATTTCTAGCCAAACATATCTACCCAAGCATCAACCTTGGATTGCTACCTTAAGAAATTTTCTTTATGTCTTAAATAGAAGCCACATGATATACAATTAGGCTAGGTAGTGGACACGAATGCGTAGAGCTTGCAATTTCAACCATTTTACCTTTTTTCAAAAAAGCAAACCAAGCTATCCATAAAGAGTTATGGCTCGGGAAGAGTTTAGGGTTAAACCCTAAAACTCAAATCCTATAAAAACCAACTCCACCCCCTCATTCTTTATCTTTCACTTTTTTCCTCCATTCTCTTCTTCATTCTGAGCCCCACGCAAGACACTCCTCCCTCTCCATCGACCACCACCTTACTCCCATCCTCACATTGTAAGTGACATTGTAAGTGACTTCGAGCCCATCTCGCAGTGATAACCTAGCCATCCACCCACCGTCCATTGTTCCACAACAATCCCGTTACATCGAGAAAGACTTGGAGAGCGTTCAGGTGACCACTTCTCCCTCCTTTTCGATTTCCATCCGTCAAGTTTTTTGCTCTCTCTTTTTTTCCCCCTCCCATGTCCACCACCCCTCCCCCTCCCCCCTCCATTTCCACCTCCCCCTCCCCCTCCATCTCCACCTCCCCCTCCCCCTCCCCCCTCCATTTCCACCTCCCCCTCCCCCCTCCCCCTCCCCCTCCATCTCCACCAACCCTTCCCCCTCCCCCCTCCATTTCCACCTCCCCCTCCCCCTCCCTCTCCACCACCCCTTCCCCCTTCCCCCTCCATTTCCACCTTCTCCTTCCCCTCCCCCTGAGAGTGCTCTCAACGGAAGCAAGAACGGAAGAGAAAGAGAGAAACAGAGAGCCACACAAGTTTTGGTGGGTGCGGAACACACTAATCTTCTTTTTTATTCATTTATATATGTGTTTGAGTATTGTACATAACCGGGGTAAAGGCACAGTGACTTTTAACCCCCACAACCTCCCACTTGAAGGACAATGTGCCTTTAAGGGAGAACAACCAGTGAGCATACTATCCAATGCCCATCAATACACGACAATACTCAAACCACTGACTAGGTAGGCTCTTCGTTAGCATATCTGTGGGGTTATCATCTGTATGAACCTTGACAAGCTCTATGCGCTTATCCTCAAGCACCTCCCTAATGAAATGGTACCTGACCTCAATAACACCTATTTCATTTTACTAATTTTGGACTTTTTCTGTTGTTTTTGGACGAAGCCCAAAAATCCTTCCCAAATGAAAAGTTTACTTTGTGAAAATATCCTTCCCAAATCAAAATTTTACTTTCTGAAAATATTCTTCCCAAATCAAAAGTTCACTTTGTGGCACTATCATATTCACATAAAAATATTTTTTTTTCAATCTATACTTTTGCACCAACATACAAGAATTTGAAATAATCCTATATTAGAAATTCTAGCTATGTCTAAGTTATTTGTTAATTTAATTATTTTTAATATTTTTCCTTGACGTGATAAATTTATAAATCCATGAAAGGAGACTTAAAAATTTCATGAAAATAACATTGTCACTCGCAATATGCACAAAATTTTTAAAACTTTTAATAAATAGAAAATTTAAGACATGATGCCATAAGACCCAAGTTTTGCATCGAACCAAAGAGGTATAATAGCAATTATAGCTATTATTATATGATTACATTGAGAGACGTTGCTCTCAGCTAGAGTCTTAATATCCAAAATGATATAGATTGAACATATGTTTACAATTTAAATTGTTGCTCTTAAAGAGCCTCAATTCGTGCCATCTGCATAATTTGACTCCCCATTGTCTTATTGCTCAATGTCACGATAGTCCCTTGCCAGGTGCCATCTGCATTAACTCCCACTTGTCTTGCCAAGCCTTGCCCCTTGGGTGCATTGACTCCCCATTTTCTTATTGCTCAATGTGATAGTCCCTTGCCAGGTGCCATCTGCATTAACTCCCTATTGTCTTGCCAAGCCTTGACCCTTGGGTGACATCCAATGCAAAATACAGGTGCCATCTGCATTAACTCCCACTTGTCTTGCCAAGCCTTGCCCCTTGGGTGCATTGACTCCCCATTGTCTTATTGCTCAATGTGATAGTCCCTTGCCAGGTGCCATCTGCATTAACTCCCTATTGTCTTGCCAAGCCTTGACCCTTGGGTGACATCCAATGCATATTTTGACTCTCATTTGACATAGGAGGTGATGACTCTGATTATAATTGTCTTGAATTGGCCTTCTTAATAGCTGGATGACAGCTATCCTTATCTACTCTAATTTGTGGCTCAGTTAGTATGCCACCTTAGTTAGTTGAGTTTGGTTTGAGACCCACATATAGGGTTCTTCTATTTCTTTGTACTAGAGTTCTTTTGGCTTTCACAACTAAGAAGAGGAAAACTGTTTTCAGCCTCCACCTTTGTGTGTATTCCCCCATTTGTGCATGTGAGAAAGCCGCAAGTGAGACTCCTTCCCTCTCTCCCACTATCTTCACATTGCACTCCTTGGGGATTCATACAACCTGCCCTCCATCCAAGTAGCCACGTGGCCATGTGTCAGAGCAGTAATAGTTCCAGCATTAAGTTCAAGTTGGTTTAAGATCTGTGGCCATTGTGGCTCATGGCAAGATGTATTTGAATACTAATCTCATTAATGTTGGACTCATATGTCTATATTTGGACTAATCCTAGAAATAGATCCCAAATGGAAAGTTTACTTTATGAAATTGTCATTTGAGAATCAAAAGTTTACTTTTTGGCATGTCATTTCCACATAATAAATTTCACAATATCTCTCTATAATCATTAGGGGAGGAATGGGGTCTCAACAGGGCCTAGTACCCAGATAAAATCCTTCAATGGACTTCAATACAAAGCTTTAATCATGGACATTCTTCATTTGCGCTATCTCCTTCTACTTCCTCCATGGCGAGCATCCTTAAAAATTCGTGTATATGCAAAATAGTTTGCTGTGGTATTTTTATTTTTCCTTCTACCTCATATCCCATGCGCTTCTTTGATTTCTTTGCCCTTGAATGCCAAGACACTATGATTGTCTCCATCGAAACTTGAGAGACCGCTTCATCATTTGGGACCCACTCCTTCATTATACAATTAGTATACAATGTGTTATTATCCATATTCTCCTTCCTGCCCTTTGGCTCATATCATACCACTGTAAATGTTGTAGCTCTCCCTTGGTCATCTCTTTGCACATCAACTACTTTTGCAACCCAAAACTTCACATTCTCATATTCATCACCGATGGGCAAACCACAACAAAACAATCGACCTCTATATCTACTTGTGGCATAAACTCTCTCTTCTTCGGTCCACAATATGGACGTGGGAGTAATGATACAAATTCATTTTCAAAGACTGGAGCTGTGGGCGCAAATCGTTATGAGCATTTGGCCAAAACATATTGCATTCTTCCTTGACATCCTTTGAGCCTTGCATTCTCTCAAGGTCCTTTATTAAATTTCGTGTCTTGTTAATTACAGTGGTAGTGTGTTCTCTCCAAGTAGGCTTTGAATCAGGATATCTCCGGAGCATTTCCTCTTTGTATGTAATAAATGCTTTTAATCCTTCTATTTCACAGTTAGACCTCTCATTGAATTCTTGTATAGGAGCCCATGTTGGATACCTTTCTTTGCTGGGAATTGAAGTTAAGAGACTGTAAGGTTCTTCAGGTTCCCATTTTGTATCATGAGAATACTGTTGCCATTGCATTACGGGTTTTTCATCTTAAAAAAGAAAACGAAAGTAATGTGGATTGGTATGACCTATCAATGCATCACCACCCGCTTGTATGAAAGGTAGAATGAAGCTCTTTCAATCATACATTCTTTCGAGCCTCTCACATACTGTACTTTCCTTACGACCACCAACTTGCCTGCCACATCTTCTTACCAAGTCATCTATTGTCTCCACATCCTTGCATTTAAGCTCCCTTGAGACTGTGCTAAAAACCTGATCGATATCCTCATGTGTATGCCCAACATACAAAAATCCACATTCGACCTCATTGAAGATTCGATGAGCAACTAGCATGGAGCAAAATGCAAACATGAGTACATTCTTATTTTCTCGCCAGCAATTATCAGCTTGTATTCTCAAAGTCGGTGGTAGGCGACCTTTTTCTACATGTACATTGCGAATTGCCTTCATAATAGATGTTACAACTTGATTGCTATCATGTAGATGCAAGGAATCAATCCATATATCTACAAAGAACTTAATTCCATGCACTAACACTCCACATAGATGTGTCTTTAGAAAGTGCTTTCCTTGTAATTTAGGTGGAGTGGCAACAAAACGAGGCAATGTTGTTGTATTCTGATCCATGCCATCTACAATAAGGCACATGTAGTCATCGGGATGCGAAATAGCTTGCTCCTTCCAATATGCATATTTTTGTCTGGAATGTCGAATAAGGTCATGATGAGATTTTTGGTTTTTTTTGTATAATTCCCTTTGATTTGGACATGTTGCACTCTCAATCGCTTGCTTTAAATCATCACAGACATTGCACTTTGACATTTTTTGCCTCCAACACTTATTTCATTAATTTTGGACTTGTCAATGTACAAATTCATTTTTACATATACTTTTGGACTAGTTTTCAGATAAAATTTAAGAAAAACCCAATCTTCAAAGCACATATAAAAACATAAAAACAAGCATTTTTTTATATATTTTTTAAGGACATGAAACTAAAATTATAAAATTTAATGCAGTCTAGATAAGTTACATGAAAAAATAAGATTAAGTTGTTGTAAACTCTCTTAATATTTAATGGTGTTAATAAACACCTTCAAAAGTTAAGCCTGAGATAAGTTACACAAAAAAGAGTGGTCCATTAATTGTAAACTCTCTTTATATTTATAATAGTGTTTAGGAAACACTTTCAAAAGTTACAAGTGGAAGTAGCAAACTCTCACAATATTTATAATTTAGGTGTTGAAAAACACCAAAAGTTACAATAAGACTCTCATTGGAAGGCAAATTACACTAAAAGTTACAATAAGACTCTCACTAGAAGGCAAATTTATTTTCAAGACTACAGCCATTCAATTTGATGAATTTTCTATTTTCAAGTCCTTAGCCTAAATTCAACCCATTCAAGAGCTGAGCTCATCTCATCCTCATCGATGTAGTTAAAATTATAGAAGAGAAGTAAGGATTGATGAATTTTCTCCTGCATAACACTTTGTTTATTCCGAATGGCTTGCGCTTCCTCGGGGGAAAATCTTCCATAACGAGCCACACGCGAAGATATCTCACTTTGAAAGTCTATCAACTCTCTCCTATATGACTACAATTTATCTATTTCAGTAGTAGCCATACTTATTTTTCTTTCCTCTTCCTTCTCTAAGCCCTTCTGACAAGCAAAGTCATCCTTCTCGTATTGGGTTAATGGAGCTGGATTTTGCTTTCTCTCCTCTCTCTTTCCTTGGTTCTCGGCAATCCATTCTTTGAGGCTGCTAATGGCTTGCTCGACAGAATCGATTACCTTAAAAAGATCCATAATGGCTGCAAGATGAAAGGAGTATGCTTGAGAAGAGGAGGTAAGGCTACGGGCAAGATGGAAGGAGCAAGCTTGAGGAGAGGAGTAAGGTAAGAAGAGTAAAGTGGAAGAAGTGTGGAGAGGAGTAAGGTAAGAAGAGAAAAGTGGAAGAAGTTTTTGCTGCGGGTGAGATATAGAAGATGAACGAGGTGAGGAAGGTAACGAGAGTGAGGAAAGATATAGAAGACTAACGAGGTGAGGAAGGTAACGAGAGTGAGGAAGAGAGTGAGGAAAGATATAGAAGACGAACGAGGTGAGGAAGGTAACGAGAGTGAGGAAGGTAACTAGAGGAGATAAGGCAAGATGAAAAGAGTATGCTTGAGAAGAGGAGGCAAGGCTGCAGGCAAGATGGAAGGAGCAAGATTGAGGAGAGGAAGGAGCAAGCTTGAGGAGAGGAGTAAGGTAAGAAGAGCAAAGTGGAAGAAGTGCTGCTGCGGGTGAGATATAGAAGATGAACGACTACTAGGGAATTTATAGAACTACAGATGCAAGACCGTAATGCGAGATGACTAGATGCAAGATCGTAATGCGAGACATTATAAAATAAAATGATGGGATGCAAGACCGTAATGGGAGACATTTGAGACATATAAGATAGTGATAGTACATTGAAATCTATAAAGTAAAATGATGGAACACAGGAATGATATAATTAATAGAATCTCATCATGAAGAGCAAAGTACAAGAAGTGTCTGCTGCGGGTGAGATATAGAAGATGAACGACTACTAGGGAATTTATAGAACTATAGATGCAAGACCGTAATGCGAGATGACTAGATGCAAGATTGTAATGCGAGACATTATAAAATAAAATGATGGGATGCAAGACCGTAATGGGAGACATTTGAGACATATAAGATAGTGATAGTACATTGAAATCTATAAAGTAAAATGATGGAACACAAGAATGATATAATTAATAGAATCTCATCATGAGATACTTGCTGTACATAATAAATGATAGATTTTGAGTACATTGAAATCTATAAAATAAAGTGATGGAACATAAGAATGATATGATTATTAGATTCTCATCATAAGATATTTATTGTACATAATAAATTAGACTTTCAAAAAAGTAAAACCTAATGTATTGTAATGAAAAAATATCATAAAATATCCTAATGTATTGCAACATTTAACATAAGTTTTAAAAACACTATCATTAATCAATACAAACAAGATAAAAATCTTCAAGGACTCATGTTTCTTTCTACATGTTTTACAACTGAATAGAGTCTGATGAGTCATTGAGTCTCTACTTGTGTGGATGGTGTACATTGAGATTCTACTTCTGGTGCAATCGGGATAGACTTAATCTCTTCCTCCTTTACAAGATGTGATGTTGTAGATGCACATTGAGTCTCCACTTCTTGTGTAGGAAGAATGCATTGAGTCTCTAATTCAAGTGTAGACTGTAATGCTTCTACTTGAGGCTGTGATACAGAAGGAGACTGAATTGTCTCTTCTTTTTCTTTGGCTCCCTCAGGTTCTTCATTGAGTCCATCATGTTGTTTCTCAATGATAGCAGTTAGATAGTGAATATTCTTAGCCACAAAATCTTGTAGCTCGAGCTTGGTATATGCTTCTATGGAGACATGTTCAAAAATTTCATTGAGATACAACATGAAGTTGTAGGCAATTCTCCACCCACTACTAAACATGTCCTTTTGGTCCACTGCGAGGTGTGTCTGGAAATTTGGTTGGTCTTGATGCTCCCTGATTTTCATAATCGCAGAAACTAACTTGTTTGCAGACCTGTCCATCATGACATATGACAAAGTGAATTTGTGTAGTAAATAGTAACTTGATGCATGTTCATAATGATATGATAAAAGAACACTTACTTGAACACCCCGTGAAAGCCTGTAATTGAGTTGACAAACCAACAATGGTTGTCATCAAGGTCCCATACTATCAGGCTCCAATGTGAACTACATCACCAATAAAGAGCGATAAGATTTATCACAATATTAAGTATTAATTGACACAATATTATAAATAAGAGTAAAAGAAAGATTGAGACCATACTTACTTCTCATAGTATGGCATAAAGACAAGTAGTATGCCATCCAAGTCTAAAGGTTGTAGAATTGAACAAAAATCATCTACTGTCTTCTTGGTATCACTAAGTACAGCTGAAAGAAGAGAATCGAGCATACAGACGCGATTTTGTACTGATCTAGGAAAATGAGATATAACCGTACTGCAACAATAAATAAACAAATGTTAGAAGCAGATTGAATCAAATGATTGAAGTATCAAGTCAAGAGATGTTCATATAAAACCAGAGGATGGCCATCATGACTTTGTCATTAGCCTCTTTCAAAGGGTCGGAGAGGATTGTAACTTCCTCGCTACCAAAAGTCAAAACACGAGGTTGCTTGCTAATGATGACCTTAACCTCAGAAGAGCTCCCCATTTCGTCCAATACAGCGGTTACATCAGGACAACTTATGGGCGTAGCAACCAATGTTTCCTCTGGATGCTCCACCACGTTATCAATAAATGCCTTAATGATAGATGACATAAATGCATATAGATGCAAGTCTGTATATGTGGACAATGAGGTTTCACCGCCTCTCAAATCAAAAATTTGAGCAAGGAGCAAGAAGCAGTTATATCCAACTCTCCACCCACAACTGTGGTCATCATTCTGCTTCGCTGCAGGGCATGTTACATACTCTATTTGATCTTCCAAGTCACCCTCCATTTGCATAAGTGCATCTATAGCACTTACCAACTTTCGAGC
This sequence comes from Dipteris shenzhenensis, assembly GCF_047967505.1. Taxonomy (NCBI): domain Eukaryota; kingdom Viridiplantae; phylum Streptophyta; class Polypodiopsida; order Gleicheniales; family Dipteridaceae; genus Dipteris; species Dipteris shenzhenensis. The sequence goes on along the minus strand of NC_141601.1, from coordinate 60,608,948 downwards.
AGATCTACACATCAAAATAGAAAACATAAATGAATGTGCGCATTGCATAGGATGCATCTCATTGACATAATTATGACACAAGTAGGTTATACTTACTCTGACACACTGCCATGGATAGATGCTATTGAATTGACAAAGAAGCATTGCTTGGCTAAGATGTCCACGTTTACCAAGCTCCAATGCAAGCTGCATTATCAATTAAGAATAATTATTATTTGATATAATCCTCCACAATGTAAGAGATAAGCTAGGTAGGGATTGATACTCACTCCTCGTGATATGCGGTAAAGATAACTCGTGCCGCAGTCAAATCAATAGGTTGCAACCACTTAAAAATGTCATCTATGGTCTTCTCCTTATTGCTAACTACACTAGAAACAAGAGGATTGACCATACATGCACATCTTTGTATATATAGCGAAAGCTGTTGTAAAACCATACTGCAATAAAAAGAAAAGAATATTAGTTCATTTGATCCAATGGAAATACAAAAGCATAAAGTCAGTAAAAAGTTTGTGTCAAACCTGAGGATGGCTATTATAACCTTGTCATTGACCTCTTTCTTGAAGTTTATGAGGATTGAAATATCCTCTTCATCGAATATAAAAGTAAGAGGTTGTTCTCGAACTTGAAACCTAACTTGAAATGACTTCTCCATTTGCTGCAATGTATGATTATTTTCTAGAGTCATCTGATGGATAGCCAGAGCAACTTTGCTTTCTTGAGATGAGCTTTCATGATTCTCTGCTCCAACTATGTCCTCCTCATCCTCCTCCTCTCCCTTCTCCTATAAAAGGATAAAATAATTATGAGATTCAAAATTTTAAATTAATTATAAATTTAAAAAGACCTTTAAATGAATAAAGAAAATTAAACATAAGTCTTCATACCTCTACATATCTTCGTGGTCTTTTTATGTAACCTTCAGAGGCAAGGTCAGTGTCATATCCATCTTCCTCTGCTTCCTTGCTATCACTGGTATCCTCACTATTATATCCAGAGCTTTGATCATTTTCATCATCTTTCTTGCTCTCATCGTACATGATCTGCTCTATGTCATCCTCTTCATGTGAGATCGGACCTTTCTTATCAAACTTTATTGTGAGAGAAGCCACGGTATCAAGGTATTCCAAGCAAGCAGGGCTCTCAATAATATTTACATTGTGTCCTTTTCTGATAAGAGCTTCGAACAGATGTCCCATTCGGCACAATGTGACTTCCCATCCAGACGGTAGCAAAAATTCCATCATACTAATTAAAAGATCAGCACTTTTTGCTGGCCTTTCATAGTGATTTGCATTGCGATGGAGGGGACTTGGAGCTTCATGCTCTTCCAGCAGTAGTTGCAATCTGTTTGCATTCCCTCTTATATTGTTTTGTAAGGAGTGATCATTATAAGGGCTCTTCATGCACAAGAAAAAGGTTTCTAGACTCTGTATCTTGAGACCGCATTCTCTCTTGTTCCTTTTTCTTGAGTATATCCCATTGTAAATCTTGAGCTCATTGCCATATTGTTTTTCTAGGGGGTAGCAGACATTTGTTCCTTGTCATCTTTATCAGCAAATATGACTATATTACATTGTCCCACTCTACCAATGGTGGTATGTAATATTCTGTCAAGGAGTGGACGGATGTCATCCGCTGATATTTCATAGACAAAGAAAAGCTGAGGTCTCTCCCAAGCAGTGTCGTCGGACAAAAAATCACTCAATGAAACTCCCTTGCACTCAACACTCTTTCCAGACTCTGAAATGATTTCATGTATGAAATAAAAGCCCTTGTTCAAAGTCTTTTCTTTTCTGAGAGTGTGGTTATTGATGACTTTTTGTGCATATGCATACACATTTTCCGGAATGTCACTTCTCATAGAGGGAGTAATTTCAAATCCATCATCTTCTACCTTCACCCATTTATGCGCCCAAGCCTTCTGTTTAGCTGACGGTAAAGCTGATGCCATCTGCCTCACAATGTTATGATCAATTTTACATTGGCTGATTGGAATATTTTTTTCTCCCAATAAATATTCAATTGCACTCTTTACTGCATCACGCTTGACCTGTTGGATGATGTTATCTTCCATGCAATGATCTTTATCCTTTTTGCCAAAAAACCATTCTTTTGACATTAATTTCTCTACAGCAAGACTTGCGTATTTATCTGGTAGGTTTCTTAAAGGCCTCCACATCCGAGCTGTCATCTCTTTTTTCTCAATCTTCTTTGCCTTCTCTTTAATCAATGATGGAGCCTCATATGTAACATCTCCTTTCTCACATGCAAGACACACGTCTTTGATCTGATGAAAAACTTCATCACTACGGAAAAGTATGCTTGTGTAGTCTTGATACCTATCCCTTACTGTCTTGAAGCTTGTAATCACCTCAGCTCTTTCTTGCTTTCCCCTTGGTACAATGACACTCAAGCATGTGTAGAAGTCAACAAGATTATCTGCTTCCACTTTAGTTGCATTTCTTTTGAGAGTGGTCAAAGGAGAATTAAAAGTTTTCCATATGGTCCTAGCTTTGAGCAACATCTCTGAAGTGGAGGTGATTTTTCGTAGTGCATAAATCTCATGATTAAGTCTTTCCCACTCAATCAAATATTTCTTCTCGTTCTTGAAGATACAGATGCATGCAGAATAGTAGTGAAATTGAGGCACACTCGCGAAAGTTTGATAAGTAATTTCTCCTTTCTTGTATGCATCTCTAGAGCGCTCATTACAAGCATAGGCATAGTGCTGACCATCTATTGCCTCAAATGTACAATGAGCTAAGAAATTTCTCTTGGCATCCCTTATATGTCGTTCTGGATCATTCACTGAACTCTGTCCTTCTTGAAGTGAGGGAACTTGTTTTTCGAGGAACTTAGTGAATTGCATCTCAAAATCTATAGGCTGAGAGAAATTGATGGATTGACTATAATCTCCCATGACTGGCCAAAATGTTCTTGGACGAAGTACCAAATTAGAAACAACTGGTTTTTTTCCATCAATCAAAGCCTGAAAAATCTTTTCAGCATAGGCTGTATCTAAGGTCCTGCTGTTGGTGAAGACACTTGCTTTGACCACTGTTGAAGCATGTATAACTTGAGTCTTCTGGCCCCATATATATCCTGGATCCTCATCTGTCACAGCCTCATTCAAGCGAAGATTTAGGTTCTTCATTGATAACATTTCTGCTTCTAGATCTGACTCCACTTCAAGACCCTCCACATCCTCTTCATGTTCTTCCTCTTCTCTTCTTTGCCCTTTCTTTGTATATGAACGACCTCTTTTTCCAGTTATAGGACTTGGAACTGTAGCTCGTGAAGTACTTGCCTTTTGCATTTGACGTCGAGGTTTATTTTTTAGAGGCTCAATGTGAATTGCTTTAGATCGCCCTACTTCTTCTTCTATTGCCTCAACTTTAGGTATACTTAAGGGCTTCACTTGTTCTGTTATTCCATCAACTTCATGAGTTACACCATCTAAGTGAGTAATACCATGAACAAGAGATGTGTGTGCATGTCCTGTCTTATCTGATGCATGTCGTGTCTCACTCAATTCAATTTCTGTCTGAGATGCATGTGCATGTCCGGTCTCCACCAATTCAATTCCTGTCTCAGATGTAGATCCCTTGTAAGCATCCACGTGTACAAGACCCTCATCCATTGCTACAATGTGTTCTATCTCATCCACTCCACTTCCTCTCTCATTTGTATTACCATGAACCAAATCTACATGGCGTGTCTCATCACTTCCTTTCTCATGTGTGGATTCTTGCACCTTAGGTCCCTCCAATGAAGTTGAACCTTGTTGGATGACACCCTGAAAGTATTCAAAAATAATCTTTGACTGCATTTTTCTTGCTTCCTCAATGGGAAATTCCTCCCCTACATGTTGAAGGATCTCCAATGCAGGAACCAATTCAGGAAATCTAGGTGCTTTTGGCGGCGGCATCACAAAGTGCATTGCATCTTTCTTAGAAAGAAGAAACGATCTGTTGCTCATTCTTGACTTTGTGTAAATCATCATTATAGTGCTGTCTTTTTCAATTTTTATTCATACTAAGGTGCCCCCTTGAATCAAATTGCTCTTGGAGAAAGATACATTTGATGCGCACTCATCTTTCTCCAACTCTCTCTTTGTCATCACTAGAATGAGATTTCCTTTACTTAAGACCAAGAACCATGCTTTCTTTGTTGTGTCAACAACTGTCTAGTTTGTGAAGTCCTTTGGGGCATAAATTCTTCCATTGTATTTTAGTGTCATACCATTGACAAATGCTGTAGCCTCAAGATCCATCCTGTATTCAAGCACAACACAAATTTTAAGTACTTTGACAAACTACAATTACTTTGAAAAATCAAAAGTACAATGAGTCCCATTAATACAGCTCAAGTTTGTATTCTTCCCAATCATATAAGTATCAATTTCATGCTTTGGGAATAGCCTAAAAGGCTTTACAAGGCTTAGAGCATAAATGCTTTGGGAATAGCCTAAAAGGCTTTACAAGGCTTAGAGCATAAATGCTTTGGGAATAGCCTAAAAGGCTTTACAAGGCTTAGAGCATAAATGTGAAAAAAAATAAGGATTTACAATGATCTCTGAATACAAATTTGAAGTCTGTCATATATAAGTACAAAATGCTCTGTCAACTCCCGCAACTGATATAAGTGTAAAATGCTCTGTCAACTTCCACAACTGTAATCTGTCATGTGCACTGATACAACTTTCAATCATCTTGAAAGTTTAAAAACCTTAATCGTTGCTTAAATGGTAGGGTTGTTGTGACTGTGAAACCGAATGTGAACGAATGGACTGACTCCGATTAGGAACTAGTCGGGAAATTTTGAGCAGGGCTTTGATTGGTTTTTTTGGAGTTCTCTCCTCTAAGGACAAACTAATCTATGCTAATCTAGACTACACCAACCGTCGAAGCGAAGAAAAGCAAGAAATAATTTCTTTTCCATTGTTCTTTTTAATATCCTTAGGTTGCGAATTAAAAGCAAAAAATAATCTTTCCATTATTCTTTTTAATACACTAAGGTTGTGAGTTTAAAAAAGATAAAATTTATATTTTATCTTTTTTAAACTCACACCCCTTTCTCTCTCTCTCTCCCCCCCTTCTCTCCCCCCCCTTCTCTCTCGCTGCCGCCCCCATCCTCCCACCCCACCTTCCCCATTCTCACTCCCATGCCCACGTCCATTCTTTCACCTTCCCCATTCCCACTCCCTCTCCCACTCCCATCCTCCCACCCCTTTCTCTCTCTCTCCCCCCCCATTCTCTCTCGCTGCCGTGGCAGCGGCCCCCCCCTTCTCTCTCTCTCTCTCTTCTCCTTCTCATTTTAAAAAAGATAAAATTTATATTTTCAAAAACTAATTTACTTACAACTCATAAGAATTGAACATTCACATTAATAAGAAGTTAAAATCTTAATAAATTTGAATTTATATAATAAAAACTATAAAGTAGTTTAACTTAAAGTTTATGAAAAAATAACATAAAATAAAGAAAACAAGACTTAAAATTAAAAATTTAATATTTACCTAGAAGAATATATTAATTCTCCCAAAAAAGAAATAAATTAAAGTAATAATAACGAATATTCTTCCTAAAAAGAAATAAATTAAAGTAATAATAACGAATGTAAGTTAAACTACTTTTAAAATTTTAATTTAAAATGTAATAAAATTAAAATTATACTCTTTATATTCCAAAACAAAATGCATTATAGTCTAAATTAAACTAGTAAATTAAAAATGAAAGTGAAACTCATTTTAAATTCAAAAACAAAGAAAAATTTAAAATTCAAGTTTCTACAAGTTTTGCTTTTAGCATACATTTGTCTTTTCACATCCACGCGTTTGTCTTTTGAAACACAAGGTTGTCTTTTATCACAATTTTCACATCCACGCGTTTGTCTTTTGAAACACAAGGTTGTCTTTTATCACAATTTTCACATCCACGCGTTTGTCTTTTGAAACACAAGGTTGTCTTTTATCACAATTTTCAAGTTTTCACATGTTTGTCTTTTCAAACACAAGGATTCATAGTTTAAAAAAAGGCGAGAAATTTTGAAATTCTAGTTTCCACACGTTTCTCTTTTCAAACACCAAGGTTTGTCTTTTCAAACACAAGGATTCATAGTTTAAAAAAAGGCGGGAAATTTTGAAATTCTAGTTTCCACACGTTTCTCTTTTCAAACACCAAGGTTTATAGTTTTTTTTGTTTAAGTTTCGACTAAATCACACACCAATCTCCTCTAATATGCCTCATTGATCATAGCTCCCAAATTCTTCCATCAAAACATCTCTCCTTTATCTCTTCTTGATCGTCGCCCACTCATTTTTTCTCCTCATTGGTAAGATTTTTTATCTCGATCGTACTTTCTCTTGTGCCCTTCCTCTCTAAATTTTCATCAAACACCAAGGTTTATAGTTTTGTTTGTTTAAGTTTAGACTAAATCACATACCAATCTCCTCTCATATGCCTCATTGATCGTAGCTTCTTCATCTTGTCTCGATCGTCGCCCACTCATTTCTCCTCTTCATTGGTAAGATTTTCTATCTCGATCTCTTCATCTTGTCTCGATCGTCGCCCACTCATTTCTCCTCTTCATTGGTAAGATTTTCTATCTCGATCGTACTTTCTCGTGTCCTCCCTCTCTAAATTTTCATCTCTCTCACTCTTCTCTCTCTCTCTTTCCTCTCCGCTCTAGTCTATGTTTCCTCTCATCTTAGTCTACTCTCTCCCCTCCTCTTCATTTCCCCTCTCTCTCTCTCTCTCCCTTTCTCCTCACCTTTTCCCTCTCTCTCACTTGTGCTCCCCACTCTCCTCCCCACTCTCTCTCTTCTCTCTCTCTCTCCTCCCCCTCTCTCTCTCTCTCTCCACCCCTCCCTCTCTTTCGCTGCCGTGGCAGCGGCCCCTCCCCTCCTCTCTCTCTCTCCCTCCCCCTCTCTCTCGCTCTCGCATCTCCCCCCTACTCTCTCTCCCCCCCTCCTCTCTCGCTGCCGCGGCAGTGGCCCCCCCTCTCTCTTCCCTCTCCCCACCCCTTCCCTCTCCCCCTCTCCCCCTCTCTCTCTCCCTCCCCTCTCTCTCGCTACCCCCCTTCTCTCTCTCCCCCCCTCCCTCTCTCGCTACCGCGGCAGCGGCCGCGGCCCCCCCCCTTCCCTCTCCCCCCTCTCTCGCTCCCCCCTCCCTCTCTCCCCCCCTTCCCTCTCCCCCCCCCTCCCCCTCTCTCGCTGCCGCGGCAGCGGCCGCGGCCCCCCCCCTTCTCTCTCTCTCCCCCTTCCCTCTCTCTCGCTGCCCCCGGCCCCTCCCCCCCCCTCCCCCTCTCTCGCTGCTGCGGTTGCGGCCGCGCCCCCCCCCTTCCCTCTCCCCCCTCTCTCGCTCCCCCCTTCCCCCCTCTCTCGCTCCCCCCTCCCTCTCTCTCCCCCCTTCCCTCTCCCCCCCCTCCCCCTCTCTCGCTGCCGCGGCAGCGGCCGCGGCCCCCCCCTTTCTCTCTCTCCTTCCCTCCCTTTCCCCCCCCCTTCTCTCTCCCCTCCCCTCCCTCTCTCGCTGCCGCTGCCGCGGCAGCGGCCCCCCCCTCTCTCTCTCTTCCCCCCCCTTCCCTCTCGCTGCCCCCTCTCTCCCCCCTTCCCTCTCCCCCCCCTCCCCCTCTCTCGCTGCCGCGGTCCCCTCCCTCTCCCCCCTCTCTCGCACCGCCCCCCCTTCTCTCTCCCCCCCCCTTGCCCCCGCCCCCCCCCCTTCCCTCTCCCCCCCCTCCCCCTCTCTCGCTGCCGCGGCAGCGGCAGCGGCCCCCTCCCCTCCCTGTCCCCCCTCCCCCCCCCCTTCTCTCGCTGCCGCAGCTCCCTCCCCTCCCTCTCCCCCCTCCTCTCTCGCCGCGGCCCCCATCCCTCCCTCTCCCCTCTCCCTCTCACTGCCCCCCCTTCCCTCTCCCCCCCCTCCCCCTCTCTCGCTGCCGTGGCAGCAGCAGCGGCCCCCTCCCCTCCCTCTTCCCCCTCTCTATCCCCGCCCCCCCTCCCTCTCTCGCCGCCCCCCCTCCCTCTCCCCTCCCCTCTCCCTCCCCTCCCTCCCCCCCTCTGCGCTGCCGCGGCCGGCCTCCCCCTCCCCTCTCTCTCTCCCCCCCCTCGCTGCTTCTCCCCTCTCTCCCCTCTCTTTCTCCCCTCCCCCTTCTCTCCCCCCTCCCTTTCTCTCCCCTCTCTTTCCCCCCTCTTCTCTCGTCTCTCTCCCTCTCTCTTTCTTTCTCTCTTTTGCTGCCGAGGCAGCAAGACTCTCTCTCTTCTTTTCTCTCTCTAAAAATCTTTACTTCACTTTTCTCTCTCTATAATAAAATTTCAAAGAATACAAATTTTAAAAAAAGTACCTGGAAAAAAGTTGAAATCGATGCTTGTGCTTGCTTGTGCTTGCTTTTGCTCTTCCTCCTCTTTTTGCTTCTCCTCTTGCTCTTCCTTGTTGAAATGAGAGAAACAATGAGAGAAGGAGAGTATATATAAGAAAAACTAGGGTTTTAAGTGCTTCTCTCTCATTGGTCCTTCTATAACATTATCTCCTCTCCCATTGGCCTCTCTATTAGATTATCTTCTCTCTCTCTCCCACCCACTCCCATCCTCCCACCCCATTCTCACTCCCACTCCCACTCCCACTCCCACCCCCATCCTCCCACCCCACCTCCCCCATTCTCACTCCCATGCCCACGCCCATTCTTTCACCTTCCCCATTTCCACTCCCTCTCCCACTCCCATTCTCCCACCCCACCCCTCCCACTCCCACCCTCACTCCACCCCCACCTCCCCCATTCCCACTCCCACTCCCACTCCCATTCTCCCACCCACTCACATTCTCCCACCTACACCTCTCACTCCCACTCCCATCCTCCCACCCCCACCCCTCCCCCCCCATTCGCACTCCCACTCCCATTCTCCCACCCTTATCCTCCCACCTCACCCCTCCCACTCCCATCCTCCCACTCCCATCCTCCCACTCCCACTCCCACTCCCATTTTCCCACCCCCCCACCTCCCCCATTCCCACTCCCACTCCCATTTTCCCACCCCCCCACCTCCCCCACTCCCACTCCCTCCCCCATCCTCCCACCCCACCCCTCCCACTTCCACCCCCACCTCCCCCATTCCCACTCCCATCCTCCCACCTCACCCCTCCCACTTCCACCCCCACCTCCCCCATTCCCACTCCCTCTCCCACTCCCATCCTCCCACTCCCACTCCCCACCCCACCCCTCCCACTCCTACTCCCATCCTCCCATCCTCCCACCCTCACCCCACCCCCACCTCCCCCATTCCCACTCCCTCTCCCACTCCCACTCCCATTCTCCCACCCCCACCTCCCCCATTCCCACTCCCTCTCCCACTCCCACTCCCATCCTCCCACCCCCACCCCCACCGCCCCCATTCCCACTCCCTCTCCCACTCTCCCTTTCTCCCACTACCACCCTCCCACACTGCCTTTCTCCACTTTCCCACTCTCCCTTCCTCCCACTACCACCCTCCCAACTATCAATTCCACTATTACTTATGAATTCTAATTAAAACTATTACTTAAATAAATGATATTACTTGAAAACACTCATAGGATTTAAGGTTTAGGATTTCGTGGTTTGGGTTTAGGATTTGGGGTTTGGTGAGTTAGGGTTTAGGGTTTAGGGTTCAAGGTTTGAGGGTTAGGGTTTGGGGGTTAGGGTTTAGAGTTTGGTGGTTTAGGGTTTAGGGTTTAGGGGTTAGGGTTTAGGATTTAGGGTTTAGGGTTTAGGGTTTGGGGGTTAGGGTTTAGGGTTTAGGGTTTGGGGGTAGGGTTTAGGGTTTGGGAGTTAGAGTTTAAGGTTTAGGGTTTAGGGTTTGGGGTTTAGGGTTTAGGGTTTGGGTTTTAGGGTTTGGGAGTTAGGGTTTAGGGTTTAGGGTTTAGGAGTTAGGGTTTAGGGTTTAGGGTTCAGGGTTTAGGGTTTAGGGTTTGGGGTTTAGGGTTTGGGGTTTGGGGGTTTAGGGTTTAGGGTTTGGGATTTAGGGTTTAGGGTTTAGGGTTTGGGAGTTAGGGTTTAGGGTTTAGGATTTAGGGTTTAAGAGTTAGGGTTTAGGGTTTGGGGGTTAGGGTTTGGGGGTTAGGGTTAAGGGCTTAGGGTTTAGGATCTAGGGTTTAGGAGTTAGGGTTTAAAGTTTAGGGTTTGGGGGTTAGGGTTTAGGGTTTAGGGTTTAGGGTTTCGGGTTTCGGGTTTGGGAGTTAGGGTTTAGGGTTTGGGGTTTGGGAGTTAGGGTTTAGGGTTTAGGGTTCGGGGGTTAGGGTTTAGGGTTTGGGAGTTAGGGTTTAGGGTTTAGGAGTTAGGGTTTAGGGTTTGGGGTTTAGGGTTTAGGGTTTGGGGGTTAGGGTTTGGGGTTTGGGGGTTAGGGTTTAGGGTTTGGGGTTTGGGGGTTAGGGTTTAGGGTTTAGGGTTTAGTGTTGTTATTGGTTAGGGTTTAGGGTTGTTTTGGTTTACGGTTTAGGGTTTAGGGTTTAGGGTTGTTAGTGTCTGATTAAATTTTCAAACACGTTCTGGATTTTTAAATCATTAATAAAGTAGATTATTGAGAAGAGACTAATGTTCTTTATAATGGTTGTTACAGCTTGTTTGCAAAGGAAACTCACAAAGGAGATGGCTACAAAATTTATTCCGGGGATGGAGGTGATTTTATGTTGCAAAAGAGAAGTAGTTGCATTTGCTACAATCCATGAAAGTGATCCAAATTCTATTTGTCACTTTAGAAGACTTGGCGAAGATAAGGTAGCGGTTATCGTATCAAGGATTCTTAGTGCACATGTTGAGCTAAAGCATAAGTGTGGGGATATGGAAATCCTTGGAGATGTTATGTCCTATAATACTTCCAACAAAGCATTTATTGCATGGGACAGAGATGAGACTTATCCAACACATGTCATCAGGAATACAAAGTGCATATCTTGGGTTTGAAGATCATTCTGGACACTCTATCACCACTGACTATGGAGTTATGAAATCCATAGAAAGTGCATCAATGAGTGATGTTCTCTCAGGAATAGATGAGTTTGAAGATCATTCGGGACACTCTAATGCCATTGTGACAAGTGGTTCTACGATTGTATCAAAAGTAGGGATGAGATCAACAAAGGACTATTCGGTGTTTGACTTTGATTGTGAACTTGTAAATGTTACAAATGGTTTGACGAATGTATCAAAAGCAAGGATGACATCAACAAAGGAATATTCAGTATTTGACTGTTAGAGTGATAAGATCAAGGATGCAACATCTCATGAAAACAACGTGACAAATAAATCTTACAAGGAGAACTACACAAATCCAAATAAGAATGAACAGAAGGTCCCAAAACGGACATACAGATGCATGAAAAGACAACGAGTGCAGGCAGATCCAGAAAAGCAACCAAAGAGAATAAGAGTAATGAATGAAGATGTTATGCTAAAAGCAATGCGATCTACATGCTGTAAGCATACATGTATGCGATCCATTAACTTACATGACATCAAGGGTTGTAGAGAACATGTCTGGCAAAGGAAAGGAAGCAGAAGAAATGAATACCTACTCACGAGATTGTCTTGCTTTCTTGTAAATGATAAGAGAAGGCGAAGTTCAGGACATCAAATAAGGCCTCTTATAAATGGAAAAAGTATATGCAATAATGCATATCGCATTATTACAGGATTATCACATGGCACATATTGGAATTTGGCTAATAAAGCAAAGTATGGAGTTAAATTTAACATTCATGGAAACATAGGAAGGCCCAAAACAAGAGCCTCAACGGTTGCGGCAACAGCAATTTTGAAAGATTACATTTATGAAAATGCTTTACCGCAACCCCACCTATCAGAAATGCATCTTTCGATAGGTTTCACCAAAAAAGAAGTATTTAACTCTATTGGAGAAACACAGAGGCAAAGAGGGCATGCACCGGCATCTTTTCATACTTTGTATACTCTTTGGAAAAAAAGCTTTGGACATGTTAAAATCCCAAAGAGGCAAAAAATGTCAAAGTGCAACGACTGTGATGATCTAAAGCGAGCACTTGAGAGTGCAACATCTCCAGAACAAAAAGAAGCTTACAAAAGAAAGAGAGAATTTCATCATGGACTTGTTCGACATTCTAGAATAAAATATGCATTTTGGAAGGAGCAAGCTATTTCTCACCCAAATGAGTACATGTGCATTATTGTAGATGGTATGGATCAAAATACAACAACATTACCTCGATTCGTTAACACTCCACCTAAGCTACAAGGCAAATACTTTTTAAAGACACATCTATGTGGAGTGTTAGTGCACGGATTTAAGTTTTTTGCAGACATATGGATTGATTCCTTGCATCTACACGATAGCAATCAAGTTGTAACATCCGTTATGAAGGCAATTCACAATGTACATGTAGAAAAAGGTCGCCTACCAGCAACTTTGAGAATACAAGCAGACAATTGCGGACGAGAGAATAAGAATGTACTCTTCTTTGCATTTTGCTCAATGCTAATCGCTAATAGAATCTTCAATGAGATTGAAGTTGGGTTTTTGTTGGTTGGGCACACACATGAGGATATCGATCAGGTATTTAGCACAGTTTCAAGAGAACTAAAACACAAGGACATGGAGACAATGGATGACTTGATAAGAAAATGCGGGAGGCAAGTTGGTGGCCGTAAGGAAGGAACAATATGCTCAATGGTTGAGAGGATGTATAATTGGAAGAGCTTTATTCTACCTTTCATACAAAAAGGTGGTGATGCCCTGATTGGTCATAGCACTCCACACTATTTTCGATTTTTCTTAAAGGATGAAAAACCAGTGATGCAATGGCAACACTATTCTCTTGATACAAAATGGGAACCTGAAGAACCTTACTCTCTCTTAACTTCAATCTCGAGCAAAGAAATGCATCCAACATGGGCTCCTATAAAAGAATTCAGCGAGAAATCCAAAGGTGAAATAGAAGGCTTAAAAGCTTTTATTGCATACAAAGAGGAAATGCTCCGGAGATTTCCTGATTGGAAGCCCTCTTGGAAGGAACACACTACTGTTGTAATTAGCAAGACCTACCAATTGATAAAGGACCTTGCAAAAATGCGAGAAGATGATATTAAGGAGAACGGCCTTTATTTTGGCCAAATGTTGGTAATGACTTGCGTCCAGCATGTGGTCTCTTTGAAAATGAGTTTGAATCGTTGCTCCCACGTCCATATTGTGGACCCAAGAAGAGAGAGTTTATGCCACAAATAGACATAGATGTCCATTGTTTTGTTGCAGTTCGACCATCGGATGATGAACATGAGAACGTGAAGTTTTGGGTTGCAAAAGTAGTTGACGTGAGCATGGATGACCGGGGGAGAGCTACAACATTTACAGCGGTATGGTATGAGCCAAGGGGCAGGAAGGAGAACCAAGATAACAGTACATTGTATAGTAGTTGTTTGAAAAAGGAATGGGTCCCAAACCATGAAGCAATTTCAAGACTTTCCACAGAGACAGTCATAGTATCCTGGAAATCAAGGTCAAAGAAAACAAAGAAGCACATGGGGTATGATGTAGAAGACAAAATAAAATTACCGCAACCAATTATTACGCACATTACAGAGTTCACAAAGATGCTCGCCCGGGAGGAAGTAGAAGGAGATAGCGCAAATGAAGAATGCCCATGATAACACCATTCAAATATCGAGAAAGAGTGAAGGTGGTGGTGGTTGTCAGATGAGAGTGAATGAAGATGGCACCCAAGCGACAAGTGACGACAGAAAGGACATTCTGAACAAGCAAATGTTTGGATCGCTCACTTCTGTGATCATGATAGAAAAGGACATTCAAACAAGCAAATGTTTGGATCGCCCATTTGTACTAAACTCATTGTAAAGGAAAAATTAAATTATTGAAAATGCCACAGGAGATCCTTTGTACAAAGACTGATCCAGAGCAATATTTGTTGTAAAACTTATGACATGATAATGTAAAATTGCAAGCATAGCTATTGCTATTTTTTGGAGTACAAAAGAGGCTTCCATCATGTCTCATGTGTATATAAACCTTTTAATTTCTTGAATATTCAAGAGTGTTATAGTTTTCTGCATTGAAAGTAAAAAGAGTCTTACAGGTCTCTTATGTATACATTTTTAAAATGTTGTGAATCCTCAATAGCATGGTTTTTCATGGATTTAAACTAATAACTCGGATTTTTTATTTTAAGAATATGATTCTTATAAACAAGAAATACAAATTTAGGATTTAATAGTAGTTTTTGCATTATTTGTACAACATTGTAGAGAGATATTTTGAAATGTCTTATGTGAAAATGATAGTGCCAGAAAGTAAACTTTTGATTCTCGAATGACAGTTTCATAAAGTAAACTTTTCAGTTGGGAAGGATTTTAAGGAATAGTCCAAAAGTAGACATATGAGTCCAAAATTAATGAAATAAGTGTTCTCCTTGGGATTTTAACATATCCAAAGTTCTTCTTCCAAAGAGTATACAAAGTATGAGAAGAAGCTACGGCATCCCCTCTTTGCCTTTGCTTTTCTGCAATAGAGTCAAATACTTCCAGCTTTGTCAAGCCATTGGAAGGTGCATTTCAGTGATCGCGTCACCGTTAGGGAGTTTGGTAGATATATGGGGTTGAGGTAAAGCATTTTCATGTATGAAGTCTTGCAAAATTACTGCTACCCTGACAGTTGAGATTCTTGATTTGGACCTTCCTCTATTACCGTGAATGCTAAATTTGTTGCCGCCCTTTGCCTTGGTGACTAAATCCCAATATGTACCATGGGATAATCCAGTAATATTGTGATATGCCTTATTGCAAATCCTTTTTCCATTTACGAGAGGTTTTACCTTTTGTCTTGAACTTAGCCTTTTATTGCCATTCTGAAGAAAGCAAGAGAGACTTGTGAGAAGGTATTCATTTCTTTCGCTTCCTCTTCTTTGCCACACGTGTCCTCTACATTCCCTGATGTCTACAAGATCAATGAAGCGCATACAACACCTATTTCATTAATTTTGGACTTTTTGTGTTGTTTTTGGATGAAGCCCAAAAATCCTTCCCAAATGAAAACTTTACTTTATGAAAATATCCTTTCCAAATCAAAATTTTACTTTCTAAAAAGTTTCTTCCCAAATTAAAAGTTCACTTTGTGGCACTATCATATTCACATAAAAATATTGTTTTTTCAATCTATACTTTTGCACCAACATGCAAGAATTTGAAATAATCCTATATTAGAAATTCTAGCTATATCTAAGTTATTTTTTAATTTAATTATTTTTAATATTTTTCCTTGACGTTTTTCCTTCCCAAATCAGAAGTTCACTTTGTGGCTCTATCATATTCACATAAAAATATTGCTGTTTCAATCTATACTTTTGCACCAACATGCAAGAATTTGAAATAATCCTATATTAGAAATTCTAGCTATATCTAAGTTATTTGTTAATTTAATTATTTTTAATATTTTTCCTTGACGTTTTTTGTTGACGTGATAAATTTATAAATCCATGAAAGGAGACTTAAATATTTCATGAAAATAACACTGTCACTCGGTAATATGCACAAAATTTAACAAAACGTTGAATAAATAGAAAGAAGACATGATGCCATAAGACCCAAGTTTTGTATTGATCCAAAGAGGTATAATAGCAATTATAGCTTTCTTTATATGATTACATTGAGAGACGTTGCTCTTAGCTAGAGTCTTTATATCCAAAATGATATAGATTGAACATATGTTTACAATTTAAATTGTTGCTCTTAAAGAGCCTCAATTCGTGCCATCTGCATAATTTGACACCCCATTGTCTTATTGCTCAATGTCATGACAGTCCCTTACCAGTTGCCATCTGCATAATTTGACCTAGGCTTGTCTTGCCAAGCCTTGCCCCTTGGGTGCATTGACTCCCCATTGTCTTATTGCTCAATGTGATAGTCCCTTGCCAGGTGCCATCTGCATTAACTCCCTATTGTCTTGCCAAGCCTTGACCCTTGGGTGACATCCAGTGCAAAATACAGGTGCCATCTGCATTAACTCCCACAAGTTATCTTGCCAAGACTTGCCCCTTGGGTGCATTGACTCCACATTGTCTTATTGCTCAATGTGATAGTCCCTTGCCAGGTGCCATCTGCATTAACTCCCTATTGTCTTGGCAAGCCTTGACCCTTGGGTGACATCCAATGCATATTTTGACTCTCATTTGACATAGGAGGTGATGACTCTGATTATAATTGTCTTGGATTGGCTCCTTGCCTAGAACCCAAATAAAATCCTTCAATAGACTTCAATACAAAGCTTTAATCATGGACATTCTTCATTTGCGCTGTCTCCTTCTACTTCCTCCATGGCGAGCATCCTTAAAAATTCGTGTATATGCAAAATAGTTTGCTGTGGTATTTTTATTTTTCCTTCTACCTCATATCCCATGTGCTTCTTTGATTTCTTTTCCCTTGAATGCCAAGACACTATGATTGTCTCCGTCGAAACTTGAGAGACCGCTTCATCATTTGGGACCCACTCCTTCATTATACAATTAGTATACAATGTGTTGTTATCCATATTCTCCTTCCTGCCCTTTGGCTCATACCATACCGCTGTAAATGTTGTAGCTCTCCCTTGGTCATCTCTTTGCACATCAACTACTTTTGCAACCCAAAACTTCACATTCTCATATTCATCATCCGATGGCCGAACCACAACAAAACAATCGACCTCTATATCTACTTGTGGCATAAACTCTATCTTCTTCGGTCCACAATATGGACGTGGGAGTAATGATACAAATTCATTTTCAAAGACTGGAGCTGGGCCCAAATCGTTATGAACATTTGGCCAAAACATATTGCATTCTTCCTTGACATCCTTTGAGCCTCACATTCTCTCAAGGTCCTTTATTAAATTTTGTGTCTTGTTAATTACAGTGGTAGTGTGTTCTCTCCAAGTAGGCTTCGAATCAGGATATCTCCGGAGCATTTCCTCTTTGTATATAATAAATGCTTTTAATCCATCTATTCCACAATTAGACCTCTCATTAAATTCTTGTATAGGAGCCCATGTTGGATACCTTTCCTTGCTGGGAATTGAAGTTAAGAGACTGTAAGGTTCTTCAGGTTTCCATTTTGTATCATGAGAATACTGTTGCCATTGCATTACGGGTTTTTCATCTTTAAAAAAAAAACGAAAGTAGTGTGGATTGGTATGACCTGTCAATGCATCACCACCCGTTTGTATGAAAGGTAGAATGAAGCTCTTCCAATCATACATTCTTTCGAGCCTCTCACATACTATACTTTCCTTACGACCACCAACTTGCCTGCCACATCTTCTTACCAAGTCATCTATTGTCTCCACATCCTTGTGTTAAGGGCAAAAGCAGCAACAGCAAAGAGGAACTAGGGGGGGAGTCCTTAGATCATTAGTCCTTAGATTATTATCATTAATACGTTGTATCTAGTTTATAGTGAGATATGAAAAGACGGAAGTTCTAGGACCAGGCGGAGAACTGACGAGGCACGGCAACCGTCACGGCAACCGTCACGGAAACCGTGAAGGAGTTATGTGTGCCGGTTAGATAAAAGAGAAGAGAGCGATCATTCAGGGGGCTCATTGATGAGGATCGGAGCAAGGATCAGTATGATCAGAAGAGGAACATTGTTATGTATCAGAGAGTACGGTGTTGTACTGCTCGGAGAAGTGTAATACAGATATTCTATTGCATCTATCTTATTGTTTTATCATGAATGATTCTGTCGATCACTGTTCTACTCTATGAATTTTCATACGCAGTTCTGAAGTTCGATTACGCATGTAAATCTGTCGCAGTAGTGCATTTCGAGTTAGTCTTCAGAGTAGAGAGGGCTAACACTTTGGCGACCACGGAAGATTTCCATGTTCGTCGCGGTGGATACCCCGGAGAGGTTGGATGCTCCCCATCTGTAATACTCTGATTCCTCGGTGCGTGGACTAGCGCATGAATGACGCTGGGAGTGAGCCAGGGGGAACATCGCGCTCTCCGGCACGGCCTCGGGAGCCTGCAACTCCAGTATCGGCACGTACAACCCGCGAGGAACGGCATGACAGATATGTGGCTCAACGTGATCTTCTCTTCGGCTTCTTCACGGATAGTGAGAGTAGTAGCCGCTCTGACACACCTCCGCTGATCCCAGGAGAGGAAGGTCCAGTCGTTTCTGGTGTTCAGGAGGAAGGCGAATCCTCCGGACGCAGTAGCCCGTTCGATTTAACAAGTACTCCTCCGGAAGACGAAGCGTCACCGTTGCGGAATTCCCCACCACCGAGTCCCAGGAGACGGAGGGGTGGTGTGCCTGCAGGAAGCGGAGCCCCAGGTCCGTCACCAGATCCCGGTAGGGGAGGCGGAGGCGGGGGTGGAGTTCCGGCGGTAAGTAGCGCGGCTATTCCTCCACTGGTACCCAGGATGACGGTGAAGTACCCCAAGTTTTCGGGACGGGATAAGGAGGATGCGGATGCACATATACTGTCATTTGAGATGGCATGGATGGTGAATACGGCTCCACCAGTGCAGGCGACAGGTCTTATGAAGATGGCGACTTTCATCCCGACACTGCAGAAGCAGGCGGCAGTATGGATCGCGCAATATGGAGCTACCCATTTCGCCACGTTTGATCTACTGCGGGATGCTTTTTTGCTCCGGTTTCGGGAGGACAAGACCCGTGTTCATGTCCTGGCCAAACTGGGGAAACTGGAACAGAAGAACCAAGAAGTGGAGGCGTATGCGGCCAGGTTTCGGTCGTTGATCCGCCGCCTCGATGCAGCAACTACCCCGGCAGTCCCCATCCAAAATGCTTACTTCATGGAGGGGCTGAATAAAGGATTGAAAAGGTCCCTGGCATCGTTGGATCTGGAAGCTCTTTCATTGGAAGAAGTCGTCCAAGCAGCGGTGAGGGCGGAACAAGTTCTGTTTACTTCCAAGGGAAGGAAAGGAAAAGTGAAGTATGAGGAGGCTGAGGGAGACTCCGATACCGATAATGAGGAGGAGTCGGATTAGTCGGATGAGGAGGAGGACAAACGTTCCATGAGGCGGAAGGCTGGAAAAACGGCAGGGAAGTCATTTCCGGAAGGATCTGCTGCCGGAGCCAAAAGCCGGGATAGTGGAATAGGGTCCTCTTCAAAAGTTCGCAAGGATACTTGGTGTAATCGGTGCCGGAATGCAGGACACTTAGCAGAGGAATGCGGTTTGAATGAGCGGTGGTGTGCGATTTGCCAAACAGCGACGCATACCACGGAGATCTGCCGCTATAACGCACGAATAGCCCCGACACCAGCGGTGGCGGCGGTAGTTGCGGCACCAGCCGCAGCACCAGCCGCGGTACCAGCCGCACCGGCGAAAAGACCTTGGCGGCCGAGAACGGCTGGAACAGGTGCAGATGAACCAGCAGGGGAACGGACGTTCCTATGTTTTTATTGCAATCAACCCGGACATCGAAAGGTAGATTGTGAATTATTTAAGCGCCACAAGGCGGAAAGGGAAGCAACCCGGGGATCCGGAGAAGGCAAGTCCACACCAGCAGTGAATGCGGTTCTGATTATCGAATGCGATGATGCCAGTCAGCAACAGGATAGCAAGGAGCCTAGTCCGACGTCCGAAGAAGTACCGGAAGTACCGGCGGGTGTCCCTGTTGAAGGCAAAGTGGGAGGAAGTGCGAGCGGAGATGTGCTCGTGGTCACACGATCCCAGGAAAAGGTGCGGGAATACAAGGCCCCGCAAGAGAAGGGGAGACCTACGGCGTTGGACTGGCAGGCACAACAAAAGGTGCGGTCGACGGTCGGTGAATGGGTCCAGAAAACCCCAACGGTGTTACCTAGGCCGAGCGCAGAAAAGGCAGTCTCGGTGACGGAGAATGGTGCGAAGGTGGCAAGGCGCCTGCAAGGAGAGCAGCCAGAAGCGACTTGTCTACCTACCAGTCAGAAGGACACCCTGATGACCGGCGAGGAGGGTGTTGAACCATATGATTTATGGCAGGATTTGCGGAAACAGCAAATACACATGACAATGGAGCAATTGTTAGCATTGGTACCCAATTTCCGGAGTTCTCTCATCAAACAATTGACGGAACCAGTCAGGGCGATGGAGTCGGAGATGGAAGCGGTAACAATGGAAGTGTCGTCAGACGGATCTGCAAAGCCTGAAGCGGAAGTACAGCCTCCTGTTTTTGACGAAGCGGTCCCGGTAATTTCCGTAACACTGGAGAACAGCCGTGTGGGAGGGGTGTTGCTGGACGGAGGGTCTGGGGTCAACATCCTGTCCGAACAAATGCTGGTGCCATTGGGTATCACAAAATGGGAATCAGCACCCTTCGCCGTTCGGATGGCAGACCAACGGAGAGTGCAGCCGTTAGGATTGCTCCGTGGATTGAAAATGGAGGTTTGCGGCGTGAAGTTCAAAATCGCTGCGGTGATTCTCCGGATGGAGGATATTAGCGGGTCATACCCATTATTGCTCGGAAGACCATGGTTGCGGCAGGCCCGTGTGAAACAAGACTGGCAATCAGACCGCATCACCATTCGGAAAGGAAAAAAGAAGCTGAAGCTCTCGGTACATACCAAACAAGGGCTGAGGACACCATTCCGACCGACGATGGTGGAAGGTATCCATATGACGGACGGAATGGGGGTCGAAGAGGAGGATGACTACTTCAGTAGGAATACGGAGCTGGTAAGCTTGTTCGAGGTCGATGTGGTTGCCGTTTTAAAGCAATATCAGCATCAGATTCCCTCGGCTACGCAGGAGTCATCCAGTTCCACGAAAGAACCAGTCGAAGGGAGTCTACCGGAAGGCACAGGAGACATGCCGGACGAAGCGGGAGTGGCGGAGGCGGAAAGAGTTTTCGAGCAGGAACTCTGTTGCTCGCGGAGGGTCAAAGAAGACGAGCTGCTGGATCTTAACCTCGGGACGGAGGAGGAGCCAAAGAACGTCCGTGTCAGTGCGAAGCTCGATAAAGGATTTCGGGGAAAATTGGAGACATTGCTGAAATCCTTCAAAGACGTTGTGTGGATAAAAAAGGAAAAATATTTTTCACTTGTTGCATGTTGCTGGGTGAGTGCATAGCTATGTACATAGCTAGTTGGTTGTGGAAAAGAGCTGTGGGTGGCCTCATGATGGACTCCACACTGATGACATATTGTCTTGAGATGGAAAACGCTTCTACATGGACTTCTGGGAGATGATGAAAAGCAATGAGGGCGCATCAAGCACTTGAGCTTCATGGACTCGGGGTTATATGTGGCAATCAAATAGTGGCAATCAAATAATAAAATTTGCTTGAAGGATATGTGCAAAGGTGGAGTGCCTAAGGTTGGATAAGGTGCACTAATTGCCTTAGTGTAAAGTTTGAAGGGAAGGGGGAGAGTGGTGAAAAAGCAAAAGGTGACGTGGCCATAATCAAAAAGGCATGCATGCAGGTGGCTACGTGAGGAGGAAGAGCAAGCTTCTCGATGACAAGCTGGCAGGTACACGAGATGACAGCTTGCAGGAGAATTTCGGAAGGAGATCGTGACCCGTAGGGGAGCTCCGTGAACATGGGGGGAAGACTGTGGAAGCTAATGAACGGGACTGTGGTTGCTATGATCAGCAGGAGAGAGGTTGCTGAGGAGGTGTGTGGAGAGATAGAGGGAGCTGGAGAAGGAGAACCGTGAAGGACCAGCAGGGTCGTAGGCACGGACCTCGTGTTGAAGGAAGGACTACGTGAGCTTTGAAAGGAGCTGCTGCTGCTTGTCGAGGGGGTCGCAACAACTACAGGAGGGAGCCTGTGAGTTCGTGAAAGATGGTGGACACCCGGAGGATCTTAGACGACAAGGAAAGCATCGGAGGGAGGATACGGGAGCATTGTAAGTTCTGTGAGTGGGAGAGAGAGGAGTAAGGTGACGCGGATATGGAAGAGAGGAGCTCAGAAGCGACGGGGCTGTTGCTTTGCTGGGAGCTCCAGGATCAGGAGTAGCTGTGAAGCTACTATGCTTACATGAAGGAAAAGGTGACGAGATTTTGGAGGTGGCGCTTCGCTATGGAAGGCTTGCTGGCCATCTTCACGTAACAAGCGAGGAGGAGGAGAGCCATAAGCAGGGAGCCTTGTAAGCTCTGTGAGTTGGTGATACGCAAGGAGGGAACACAGAAGGAGAGGGAAGCCGGAAGTCGGTGTGCTCGGTGGAGCAGGAGGGCTCTTCTGGATGAAGCTGACGACAAAGGACGCACAAGTATCCGACGAGCTGGCAAGTATGCGTGATGACGGCAACGAAGACAAAAGGAGCTTCTCGTCGTGGAGCGGAGGGCGCATACGGGATCTAGAGGAGATGGGCTGGCTATGCATCGAGTGAGCACACGATTGCTCAGAGACTAAAAGCAGAGAGTCGTTTGGCTAAGCGGGTGTTTTATGAGCAGAAGAAGCCTCGGGTGTTGTCAACAATCACGTGCATGAAGAGTTGTTGCTTCTGTAGAAGGTTCAGAACTTAGTCGTGGGTTTTTTTGCTACTGGCACTGCTCTCAGATGGAGGACGGGCATGGTGTCTCTACTGGGAGGTTGAAGAAATCATGGCGACACGGAAGGATCTAGAGTTTGCTGCTCTGAAGGAGTGGGGCATCCTTAATACGTGGAGTGGGAGTTTTGTGGGTGCTCTGAGAGCAGCAGAGGGACTATGAGCAGCTATCGTCATGAAGGAGAGGTCGTCTTGTTGGAAGATGCTTGAATGGGTGAAGCGTCTCTACTATGAACAAGAGTGAAGCCATAGAGTAGCTATCGTCGTGTGAAAGGAGATGGGCAGTGAAGGGAAATGGTGGTTGTAGAAATGCAATCTATGCATGGAGTGAGCGACTGGAGAGGCGACGCAATTACAGACCAGAGGATCGGGTTGGAGGTCGAAGATGGCAAAGAGGAAGGGATACCAGTGACCTTGGAGAGGAGAAAGGGTCTGTGATCCTTGATGGACGATGGGTGATGGGTTCTTGAGAAGTTGGCATCTCGGTTCGTTGTGGGTGACGAGGAGAGTTTTGTGAGCAATGAAAGCTACGGTGAAGACTATTGTGTGTGAAGAGTGTGGAAGTTAGTAGAAGCAGAAGGTCTAAGGGTGGAAGTAGGTTCGGTAAACATGAGGTGACGGATGTGGAAGCTTTTGAGAGTGGAAGGGCTACGAGAGAGCAGGAGAAGTATGTGAGCTCGTAGGAGGAGCAGAGGTCGAGGAGTTTAGAGGGTGAAGATCCCAAAAGAGAACACATGAGCTGAGACGGAAGGTGAACTCAGTGAGCAGGGAAGAGATATGCAGGGAGATAGAGATGAAGGCTATCTCAAATGATGCTTGATAGTTGAGCTGAAGCAATGGCTGTCGGGAGCTTTCGAATGGGAGAGGGTCTCAACCATAGAGACTTGGATCAATACCTTGGATACAAGAGGGCCGTGAGTTGGTATGCTTTGTAAGGGAAGCTTGTTTTCCAGAGAATCTGAGGGCCTTGTGAGCTTGAGCTCAGTCATCAGTAGGAGCTTGCGTTGGGCTGTGTGGTCCACTAGGTTCTTTTTGAGTTTTCTTTGGCTTCCGGAGAAGTGTGGCCAGAGTGTGAGTTGTATCAGAAGGTATGTGTAGAGACAATGATGTTGAATGGATGCCTTTTGCCTTGTGATAGAGTTGTTCGGGTGTTTTGAACGTGGATGAGAGTGGCTGTGAAGGTGGGTTAGGCTCTACTGTTTTTGTCCATCCACGTTTTGGTGCCTCCACGGAGGCGTTCACTTCAGTTTACAAGATTGGAGGAGCAGGTGTTCTGAGACGTGTTGCAAGCAATGGGGAGAAATCCACACATGAGAGTGATACAGTGTGAGTGGTGTGGAAAATGTGGTCACAGGAAGGACAGATGTATTGAAGTCCAGGTACGTGTGATCCGACTCCGAGCCAGAGTGCAGAGAGCTTTGAAAGTGCTTGCCCGCAGGAAAAAGAATGCTCTTCGGATGCAGAGTGAACTTCCTCAGTAGTGTGTTTGTTTTGTTGCCTTCCAGTTTTGTTGAGGTCGAGAAAGTCAGGGTGTGTGACAGTTGAAAGATTGTGAGGATGGCAGAGGACTTTCCAGAGTTTTGGGGGATGCCATATGAGAATGCAGTGAGATTCTTGGAAAAGATGGAATTCACAGCACTTATGAAGGATAGGGCAACCCCTCAGATTCTGTTTCAGATCTTGAATTATTGTTTGCAGGGAGATGCAAAAGCATGGTTGCAGACTCAAGAGGCTGCTTTCAGGACTGCTCATCCTCAGCAGCAAAATCCGGAGTATACAGTGGTGAGAGCAGCTTTTCTTGTACGGTTTGCACAATCCAGGAGCCCTAATGAAGTATGGAAGGAGTTGTGCAAAATTCAGCAAAAGGATAGTCAGGATGTGGATCAGTATCTCATAGAGTTTGGTAGACTGTGGAGTCTATGGTGTGAGGCTTTAATTCCTGAAATACCCCCACAAATGATAAAGAGAGACCGGTTTGTGGCTGGTCTGGAGCCTTCACTCCGTCTGAAGGTGGAGATGAAGAATATTGATAGTTTTGAGGATGCAATCAGAGTGGCTAGAGAGAAAGAATGGAAGGTTAAGAGACTGAGGCAGCTTGGTATGCAAGAGGAGCCTAAAACCCTGGTCAGCATGCCAGAAATGATTAAGGCATATGCAGAGAGAGAGCCGGTGTCTATTTCTATGCAGGATGATTCCCTGAGAAAGGATTTGCATGAAGCTGTGGAGCTGATGAAAACATTCAGCCTAAATTGGATGGAGATTGCAGGAAGAAGCAGAGGTCAAAATAACAGGAGAGTTGCTGTGGATGGAGGAGAAGGAAGTTCAGCTGATGCAAGGAGAGTACCAGATTATGTGATGAGCTGTAGGCTGGAATTGGAAGAGGAACCTGAGGAGACAGTCACAGATGAAGAGATAGATTTTTTGAGTGAGACAGAGGAAGAAAGCATCTCATCAGAGGAAGAAAGTCAGTTGTCTTCACTGTTGAAGAAGCCGGATGTCGATGATGTAAGGGAGCTGGATATCATTACACTTATGAGTGGAGGTTTGTCAGTTGCTATGGAGGAGGGTGTTGCTCAGCTAGTTCTGTGTGAGGTGGTAGAAGAGAGCCCAAGAGAAGGGGTTGCTACCATAGATAGCAGAAATGTTGAGAGCCCATTAGTGGCAGCTAAGGATAAGTCTGTGTGTGTAGATGATGATCATGCTCCAGTGTTGTGTGGTGATGATGTGCATATGATGGCTGAATGCAATCAGTTTGTGGTTGACACTGTGATTGTGCATACTGAAGAAGCTGAGATTTCAGGTTCAGCAAATGAGGAAGAGGTGTGTGAAACTAGTGAAGATGAGAGCTCAATCATGTGTGACAGTGATGAAACTGATGTGGCTATTACTGATAAAGTAAAAGACCTACAGACAGCAAGTGTTGATTGTGTGCATGCAAATTGTGATGAGTATGATGAGGTTAAGATTCAGTGTTTACAAGATGATGGTGATTCAGAGGATAAGATGGATTGTGTTCTTGATGATGCACTGAATGATATGTTAGCATTGATCTCTTCAAAAGAGAATGAAAACACCAGTATGCATGTTGAGAAGGACAGCAGTGATAGTGTGGTTGATGATCAGCTGGATGCTTTACTTGATGATACCCTCATGAATTTTGCATGTGTGGTTGGCAATGACAAGAAAGAGTATGCTGGTATGTTTGAGCATTCTTCAGGTGGAAGAGATGTTTGTTTGAGTGATCTTGATAATTCATGTGATGGGTTGAGTTTTGCAGCTTCGAAGGTTGAGGCAATAGGGTATGCTGAGAAGTCCCTAATCACAGATTATGAGCTGGTTGTGCCCGTGAGACTTATGTGTGAGGTTGTGACCTCAAAAGATGTAGCTCATATGAAGATGAGCAAGACTCATGATATAAGTGTGACGGCTGATAGCCAGTGGAGTTGTGTAATATCTTGGCAGGATAAGATATGGGATCCTGGAGGCTTAGTGAGGAAGTGGATACATGGAAGGAGCTGGTGGCTACATCAAATTGGTGTGTTGTTGATTCCATTTGATCCAGGAGGATGGTGGATTATGCATATCTGGCAGTGGAGGGTTCAAAGTTATCCTTTTGATCCGGGAGGAGGAAGCAGAGGCATAGAGCACAAGCTTGCTTTGTTTTTGATCCAGGTGGTTTGCTAATGTTTTTTCTTTAGCTGCTGGACATGAATGTCACAGCAGAAGAGTAGGGGTTGCTAGAGATGTGTGGATAAAAAAGGAAAAATATTTTTCACTTGTTGCATGTTGCTGGGTGAGTGCATAGCTATGTACATAGCTAGTTGGTTGTGGAAAAGAGCTGTGGGTGGCCTCATGATGGACTCCACACTGATGACATATTGTCTTGAGATGGAAAACGCTTCTACATGGACTTCTGGGAGATGATGAAAAGCAATGAGGGCGCATCAAGCACTTGAGCTTCATGGACTCGGGGTTATATGTGGCAATCAAATAGTGGCAATCAAATAATAAAATTTGCTTGAAGGATATGTGCAAAGGTGGAGTGCCTAAGGTTGGATAAGGTGCACTAATTGCCTTAGTGTAAAGTTTGAAGGGAAGGGGGAGAGTGGTGAAAAAGCAAAAGGTGACGTGGCCATAATCAAAAAGGCATGCATGCAGGTGGCTACGTGAGGAGGAAGAGCAAGCTTCTCGATGACAAGCTGGCAGGTACACGAGATGACAGCTTGCAGGAGAATTTCGGAAGGAGATCGTGACCCGTAGGGGAGCTCCGTGAACATGGGGGGAAGACTGTGGAAGCTAATGAACGGGACTGTGGTTGCTATGATCAGCAGGAGAGAGGTTGCTGAGGAGGTGTGTGGAGAGATAGAGGGAGCTGGAGAAGGAGAACCGTGAAGGACCAGCAGGGTCGTAGGCACGGACCTCGTGTTGAAGGAAGGACTATGTGAGCTTTGAAAGGAGCTGCTGCTGCTTGTCGAGGGGGTCGCAACAACTACAGGAGGGAGCCTGTGAGTTCGTGAAAGATGGTGGACACCCGGAGGATCTTAGACGACAAGGAAAGCATCGGAGGGAGGATACGGGAGCATTGTAAGTTCTGTGAGTGGGAGAGAGAGGAGTAAGGTGACGCGGATATGGAAGAGAGGAGCTCAGAAGCGACGGGGCTGTTGCTTTGCTGGGAGCTCCAGGATCAGGAGTAGCTGTGAAGCTACTATGCTTACATGAAGGAAAAGGTGACGAGATTTTGGAGGTGGCGCTTCGCTATGGAAGGCTTGCTGGCCATCTTCACGTAACAAGCGAGGAGGAGGAGAGCCATAAGCAGGGAGCCTTGTAAGCTCTGTGAGTTGGTGATACGCGAGGAGGGAACACAGAAGGAGAGGGAAGCCGGAAGTCGGTGTGCTCGGTGGAGCAGGAGGGCTCTTCTGGATGAAGCTGACGACAAAGGACGCACAAGTATCCGACGAGCTGGCAAGTATGCGTGATGACGGCAACGAAGACAAAAGGAGCTTCTCGTCGTGGAGCGGAGGGCGCATACGGGATCTAGAGGAGATGGGCTGGCTATGCATCGAGTGAGCACACGATTGCTCAGAGACTAAAAGCAGAGAGTCGTTTGGCTAAGCGGGTGTTTTATGAGCAGAAGAAGCCTCGGGTGTTGTCAACAATCACGTGCATGAAGAGTTGTTGCTTCTGTAGAAGGTTCAGAACTTAGTCGTGGGTTTTTTTGCTACTGGCACTGCTCTCAGATGGAGGACGGGCATGGTGTCTCTACTGGGAGGTTGAAGAAATCATGGCGACACGGAAGGATCTAGAGTTTGCTGCTCTGAAGGAGTGGGGCATCCTTAATACATGGAGTGGGAGTTTTGTGGGTGCTCTGAGAGCAGCAGAGGGACTATGAGCAGCTATCGTCATGAAGGAGAGGTCGTCTTGTTGGAAGATGCTTGAATGGGTGAAGCGTCTCTACTATGAACAAGAGTGAAGCCATAGAGTAGCTATCGTCGTGTGAAAGGAGATGGGCAGTGAAGGGAAATGGTGGTTGTAGAAATGCAATCTATGCATGGAGTGAGCGACTGGAGAGGCGACGCAATTACAGACCAGAGGATCGGGTTGGAGGTCGAAGATGGCAAAGAGGAAGGGATACCAGTGACCTTGGAGAGGAGAAAGGGTCTGTGATCCTTGATGGACGATGGGTGATGGGTTCTTGAGAAGTTGGCATCTCGGTTCGTTGTGGGTGACGAGGAGAGTTTTGTGAGCAATGAAAGCTACGGTGAAGACTATTGTGTGTGAAGAGTGTGGAAGTTAGTAGAAGCAGAAGGTCTAAGGGTGGAAGTAGGTTCGGTAAACATGAGGTGACGGATGTGGAAGCTTTTGAGAGTGGAAGGGCTACGAGAGAGCAGGAGAAGTATGTGAGCTCGTAGGAGGAGCAGAGGTCGAGGAGTTTAGAGGGTGAAGATCCCAAAAGAGAACACATGAGCTGAGACGGAAGGTGAACTCAGTGAGCAGGGAAGAGATATGCAGGGAGATAGAGATGAAGGCTATCTCAAATGATGCTTGATAGTTGAGCTGAAGCAATGGCTGTCGGGAGCTTTCGAATGGGAGAGGGTCTCAACCATAGAGGCTTGGATCAATACCTTGGATACAAGAGGGCCGTGAGTTGGTATGCTTTGTAAGGGAAGCTTGTTTTCCAGAGAATCTGAGGGCCTTGTGAGCTTGAGCTCAGTCATCAGTAGGAGCTTGCGTTGGGCTGTGTGGTCCACTAGGTTCTTTTTGAGTTTTCTTTGGCTTCCGGAGAAGTGTGGCCAGAGTGTGAGTTGTATCAGAAGGTATGTGTAGAGACAATGATGTTGAATGGATGCCTTTTGCCTTGTGATAGAGTTGTTCGGGTGTTTTGAACGTGGATGAGAGTGGCTGTGAAGGTGGGTTAGGCTCTACTGTTTTTGTCCATCCAACGTGTTCGCCTGGGACTACACAGATTTGCTCGGCATCGATCCCAAATTCTATCAGCACAGGATCAATCTGCAGAAGGATGCGATACCGGTTCGGCAACAACGGTATAGAATGAACCCGAACTATGCCCAGAGGGTGAAGGAGGAGCTGGACAGGCTGCTAAAGGTCGGGTTTATCTATCCGGTTGGCCGTGCAACGTGGCTTTCGCCAATAGTGATTGTTCCGAAAAAGAATTTGAAGTTGCGGGTCTGTGTTGACTACAGAAAGCTTAACGCGGCGACAATTACGGATCCGTTTCCCTTGCCGTTTAATGATACTATGCTAGATACAGTGGCAGGTCACGAGATGTATTCTTTTCTGGATGGCTTCAGTGGGTATAACCAGGTGCAGATGGCACCAGAAGATCGAGAGAAAACAGCCTTCATCACGGAGTGGGGAGCATTTGTTTTCCTGGTGATGGCATTTGGGCTAAAGAATGCTCCGGCAACATTTCAACGCATGGTCCAAGAAATATTTCATGATTATTTACTAATCTTTATGCAGGTATTTCTGGACGATTTCAGTGTTTTTGGGAGTCGCGAGCAGCACCTTGAGCATCTGAAGAAATGCTTAACCCGGTGTAGGGAGGCACGGTTGTGTCTGAACCCTATGAAATGTGCATTCGCCGTGGGCAGCGGTATGCTGCTGGGTTGCATTGTCTCGGCGGAAGGCATTGCGGTAGATCCGGCGAAGGTCGAAGCGATTCGGCAGGCCAAGGTTCCTGGCAATGGTAAGCAGCTCGGGAGATTCCTAGGGCAGGTTAAATGGCACAGCCGAATGCTGCGGTATCTGGCGGATGTGGCGACACCACCGTATGACCAACTCAACAAAGTACCGGTAGTCTGGTCTCCTGCTTGTGACTTAGCTTTTCGACGGCTCAAACTGATGTTGGCGACAGCACCGGTGGTTCAGCCGCCAGATTGGACGAAGATGTTTCATGTCTTCGTGGATGCCTCGGACGTGGCTATTGGTAGTGTCCTCATGCAGGAAGCGACAAGCAAGTGGTTCCGACCGGTGTATTATGCAAGTCGCAGGTTGTCAAAAGCCGAACGGAATTACTCTACGACGGAGCGGGAAGCATTGGGGATGATTTATTCCGTAACAAAGTTTCGTCACTACCTGTTGGGGAATCGGTTCACGTTTCATGTGGATCATTCCGCCTTGTTGTATTTGGTACACAAGCCCGAGCTCACTGGAAAGTTGGCCCGGTGGATGCTGCTTTTACAGGAGTTCGACTTCACGGTGGTCCATCGACCAGGAAGTACACATGCCGTAGCGGATTACCTTTCGCGGTTGGAATCTGGCGAAGACCCGATGGGTGTGGAAGACGATTTTCCGGATGCCCAGCTGTTCGAACTGGAGGCGGTGGTACCGGCAGCTCCAAAAACGTGGTACGACGACATGTTTCACTTTGTCGACACGGGCCAGATGCGCGACGGAATGTCGCGAGACCAGCGGAAATGGCTCGCGCTCAAGAGCAGAGACTTCCGGATCATTGCTGACCAATTGTATAAGCAGGGGCTAGATGGTGTGTTGCGACGGTGTGTGTACCCACATGAGCAGGAGGTCATCCTGGCAGAGGCTCACCAAGGAATCAGCGGTGGACACTTCGCAGGAGAAGTAACCGGACGGAAGGTACTCCAAGGAGGTCTGTGGTGGCCAACATTAATGGGGGATGCGCATAGGTTCGTCAAAAGATGCGATGTGTGCCAGAGGTTGGGCCAGCCATCAGGTCGGGACCGGATGCCGCATAATCCCATACTGGCCCTCGAACCGTTCATGAAGTGGGGGCTGGACTTTGTAGGTCCGTTTTCGCCGCCGGCGCGGAGGACAGGTAACCGGTATATCCTGGTGGCGACGGATTACTGTACCAAATGGGTGGAGGCCAGAGCACTGAAGGATAATTCGGCAAAGGCTGTGGCCAGATTCCTTTATGAAGCCATTATGACACGGTACGGATGTCCGGTTGAGCTCGTCACGGATCAAGGTGGGCATTTCCTTAATGCGGTGTTACGGGAACTGGTTACCCGGCACCTAATCATTCATAAGAAGTCCACAGTGTATTACCCTCAGGCAAACGGACAGGCGGAGTCCTCGAATAAGGTGTTGCTAGTCATTCTGAAAAAGCTGGTCAATGAAAATCGGACAGATTGGGATGAAAAACTTTACTCCGCATTATGGGCGTTCCAGACTTCCTATAAGGTTGCGACGGGGTTCACGCCATTCAAGTTGGTTTACGGAGTTGAAGCAGTGGTCCCCATGGAATTCCTAGTACCGAGTCTGCGGATTGCAGCGGCAGAGAAATTGGGCTGGGATGAGTCCGTAGACCGGAGGATTGAACAGCTGGATCGGCTGGGTGAGGAGCGGTTCAACAGTGCGTATCTTGCACAGGTAGTCCAGGACAGACGGAAGGTCTGGGTGGACCGTCATTCAAAGAAGAAGACCTTCAAACGGAGAGATGCCGTGATATTGTTTAACACTCGGATGGGTCCGCATCCGGGTAAGCTGAAGTTACGGTGGGGAGGTCCGTATTGGGTGGTGGAGCGTTATGGTGACGGCACGTTCCGATTAGGAACACTACAGGGGGAGCTGTTGCAGAAGCCGGTAAATGGATTTCGTCTCCGACCATATACAGGGCCCATGCCACCTTACCCATTTCCGGAGATACCACCTGTGAAGATCATTTCAAATGCATTTGTAGCCATTTCGGTGGAGAAACCGATGATGGGGGCTATTAGTACGCACGTGTGGTATCACTCACTTTATTCCGAGAAACGGTGGGAGCAAAGCTTCGTGTTGCGGAGCGAGGACGCCGCCATGCAATCTACTGAATCTTCGAAGTGGGGCTTTTATCAGGATGATGGGACACTTGATCGTTGCATGCAAACAAGGAGTTCACCAGGGCATCCAAAAGGCAATTTGGAAGCAAAAGGGGGCTTATTTCCGACTCTTTGTTTTCCAGAACTCTTCTCCCTCGCATCCCAGCTTCTCGTCGCTATGGTGGTCTTCCATCTGATCAATCCGTTACCTGTTGGGGATGAGGCTGTGCAGTCTTGGCTGACACGAGCTCGTCTGGTGGAGTTCGCGGGTTTGCCATGGGCTACGACACCAGTTCATCCATTGGCGCAAGATATCTTGGCGCAACTTGCACGCGGGCGCAAGGTCGTGGTGTATGGAAAGACTTTCACCTTGTGCAAGGAGCTGGTAGCGGCCCGGTTGCACTTGCCGGTGGATGGTCCATGCAAAGTCACGAAGCTTACCAGCAGTGCCATGGAGGCAGCTCTCGGCGCAGGTTGCAAGGGGGAGTACAACATGAAGAAGCTGGATGCTTCGAAGAAGACATGCTACAAGTTTATTGCGGAGGCACTCTGGCAGAAAGTGAAAGCAGAGCTACTGGGACAGACCCAGTTTACCTATTTCCAGAGGGCGGAGCAAGGGAAACCGGTTCCTTGGGCGAAGCTGATGGCGGACAGAATTCTGGAGGTGGCCAAGAAGCTCTTGAAGCCCACGGCAACATCCCGGATGGGGCAAGTCTTATTTCTTTTGTTCGGACCAGATGCGGAACCGATAGTCCCAGGGTCGTATGTGGAGGTGGAGGAGTCCACAGACGATGCTTCGGACAAGGAGTCCAAGGAGGTGGAACCAGCAAGATCAACAACGGAGGGAGCTCTGATGCCAAGGAACCAGGTGACTCCGGTAGTACCTGCGGTGGAGGTTACGGCGGTAGTACCTGCGGTGGTGGTTCCGGCAGAAGTTCCACAGGGCAGCCAGAGGAGTAGGCCAGCGGTCTCAGCAACATCGAGCCGCATGGCCAGTTTATTGAAAAGAAAGTTGGCTCTTGTGCCGGAAGGAGCAATGTTGAAGAAAACCCGCCCGGAAGCGGAGGCCTTGCAAGGGGAAAGCTCAGTCCACACTCGGGAGGACAGTTCGGGGAGACAGGCATGTCAGGAGGAAACCCGTGTAGTCCCAAGGGGGAGTGGTGAGCTGCAGCTATCTCCGCCGGTGGAGACATATGATCTGGTCACGGCACGACGGTTGGCAGAGCGCTTGCTCCAATGTTTTTAGAAGGTGCAGCTGGAGGAGAATGAGGCGAGGTTGCGCCAGGAAAATGCCAGGCTGCTCGAACGCAATCAACAGCTGCAGGAGCAGTTGTTACGATTCCAACAGATGGATGCACGGCGACAGCAGGATATGGAGGAAGCAAGGACGGCGATTGTCGCCCAAACTCAAGAACACCTGCGGCTGACGGAACAATTGACGGAGAAGGCTACAACTGCGACCGCCAGGGTGCAGTTGTTGGAAGCGGAAGTGATGGGGTACCGGCAACCCTCTAGCTCTACACGCATGCTGGACGAGGCACTTTTGTTGGATTTATCGGAAGCCTTCGTCGCAGAGATGCAGGGTATTTTTCTTGATCATCAACGTCAATTGCGAGTAGAGCTGGAGCGGGCTTGCAGGCCTCTCGATCGACGGTTGGCCCGGAGGGATGAGGATGATCCAGCGGGAGGGGGCGCAGGAACAGCATTTTTACCACCAGTACCGGTGACGGAAACTGCAGCACAATTGGAGGGTGGAAGTTCTACATCGGCAAATACTCTCGGGAAGCAGACAGCGGCGGGACCGGTGGATTCTTCCGAAGGCTATGTCAAACGGATCGCCGAACTGGAAGAAGCCCTCCGACGAGCGAAGGCCAGAGGAAAAAGACCCGAGATCGCACAGGTTCCCGCAATAAAGCCACGACCCCAAGCGGACGCAGCAGCCGCTTTTGTGGCAGCTTTTCCGGAGCCAGCGGACGGGGAATCCTTTGACGCAAGGCACTTTTTGCAGCTGAAAGAACACGTCGCGGTGGTGCAACAGCAGTGTGACGATGCCAGATCTCAGCTGTTGGCACTCAAGCTCGCCCGGAAAGAAGAGCACCATCAACATGAAGTTGAGGTGAAGAGCCTCATGGCAGATTTGCTGAAGATCAGAGCTACTACGGTAGAACAATCAACAGGTGCCCAAACCAAGGAATTGGGGCGGGTAATGAAACGACTGGATGGTGTGGCGAAGAAAGCAGATCGCACTATGCGGGTAACCGATCTCGAACTCGCTCTATCTGAGAAGACCCGACTGCATGAAGAGGAGCTACAACAGCTGCGGAGAACGAGTCATGTTGAGAGAGCAGCTCTGTTGGTCGACCTGCGGACAGCATGCCGCTATATTCATCGGATGGCGGCAGTAGCTCAGCAGGCGGGGGCGGCGGCACCACCTTTCTATGGACAGCTCCAAATTTTTGTGGATGCCCATGCTCTCAACCCGCAGCAGCTACCTTTACTTCGACCGGCGCAAGCGGCTCCGGCAGTACAAGTATCGGCGCCGGCGGCTCTAGTAGTTCCGGCGGCGGCAGCGGCGGCGGCGGACGATGACGGTGGCGACGTCGAGGATGAACCGTAGCGGAGAACCGGTGGGTTCGGATGCGGATCCGGAATCCGATTCACCGGGAGTGCCAAGTGTTAAGGGCAAAAGCAGCAACAGCAAAGAGGAACTAGGGGGGGAGTCCTTAGATCATTAGTCCTTAGATTATTATCATTAATACGTTGTATCTAGTTTATAGTGAGATATGAAAAGACGGAAGTTCTAGGACCAAGCGGAGAACTGACGAGGCACGGCAACCGTCACGGCAACCGTGAAGGAGTTATGTGTGCCGGTTAGATAAAAGAGAAGAGAGCGATCATTCAGGGGGCTCATTGATGAGGATCGGAGCAAGGATCAGTATGATCAGAAGAGGAACATTGTTATGTATCAGAGAGTACGGTGTTGTACTGCTCGGAGAAGTGTAATACAGATATTCTATTGCATCTATCTTATTGTTTTATCATGAATGATTCTGTCGATCACTGTTCTACTCTATGAATTTTCATACGCAGTTCTGAAGTTCGATTACGCATGTAAATCTGTCGCAGTAGTGCGTTTCGAGTTAGTCTTCAGAGTAGAGAGGGCTAACACCTTGCATTTAAGCTCCCTTGAGACTGTGCTAAAAACCTGATCGATATCCTCATGTGTATGCCCAACATACAAAAATCCACATTCGACCTCATTGAAGATTCGATGAGCAACTAGCATGGAGCAGAATGCAAACATGAGTACATTCTTATTTTCTTGCCAGCAATTATCAGCTTGTATTCTCAAAGTCGGTGGCAGGCGACCTTTTTCTGCATGTACATTGCGAATTGCCTTCATAATAGATGTTACAACTTGATTGCTATCATGTAGATGCAAGGAATCAATCCATATATCTGCAAAGAACTTAATTCCATGCACTAACACTCCACATAGATGTGTCTTTAGAAAGTGCTTTCCTTGTAATTTAGGTGGAGTGGCAACAAAACGAGGCAATGTTGTTGTATTCTGATCCATGCCATCTACAATAAGGCACATGTAGTCATCAGGATGCGAAATAGCTTGCTCCTTCCAAAATGCATATTTTTGTCTGGAATGTCGAATAAGGTCATGATGAGATTTTCGGTTTTTTTTGTATAATTCCCTTTGATTTGGACATGTTGCACTCTCAATCGCTCGCTTTAAATCATCACAGACATTGCACTTTGACATTTTTTGCCTCCTTGGGATTTTAACATATCCAAAGTTCTTCTTCCAAAGAGTATACAAAGTATGAGAAGAAGCTACGGCATCCCCTCTTTGCCTTTGCTTTTCTGCAATAGAGTCAAATACTGCAAGCTTTGTCAAGCCCATTGGAAGGTGCATTTCAGTGATCGCATCACCGTTAGGGAGTTTGGTAGATATATGGGGTTGAGGCAAAGCATTTTCATGTATGAAGTCTTGCAAAATTGCTGCTGCCCTGACAGTTGAGATTCTTGATTTGGACCTTCCTCTATTACCGTGAATGCTAAATTTGTTGCCGCCCTTTGCCTTGGTGACTAAATCCCAATATGTACCATGGGATAATCCAATAATATTGCGATATGCCTTATTGCAAATCCTTTTTCTATTTACGAGAGGTTTTACCTTTTGTCTTGAACTTAGCCTTTTATTGCCATTCCGAAGAAAGCAAGAGAGACTTGTGAGAAGGTATTCATTTCTTTCGCTTCCTCTTCTTTGCCACATGTGTCCTCTACATTCCCTGATGTCTGCAAGATCAATGAAGCGCATACATCTTCGCTTGCAACATAGATATCCCAATGCATTTAACATGTTCTCCTCCTTTATTACTCTCTTCCTCTTTGGTTGCTTTTGTGGATCTGCCTGGATTCTCTTTCTCTTCATGCATATGTATGACCGTTTTCGTTCCTCGTGCATGTTGTTATCTATATTTATGCACTTCTTCTCCTTAGATTTGTTTGTAACCAAGCATCCATGATTGGTCATTGCATCCTTGTTCATATCACAATCAAAGTTAAATAATGAATAATCCTCTGTTGATCTCATCCTCGTTTTTAACATACTATTAGGACCATTCAATGAATTCAATATTCTACGAGAGTATTGAAAACCTTGAAACTATTCCACTCCTGAGAGAACATCACTCATTGGGACATCTTGCATGGCTTTCACAAATCCACAACCTTGATTGACACCAGGTTTGTTAATATGCATGAACTCATCCACACTTGACAAGACATCGCTATTGAAGTTTTTGCCCTTCTCACTGTGCAAGAATTCATCCACCCCAGATAAGGCTTCGCTTCTAAAATCATTTTGTTTCTTGGAACCAATGAACTCATCCACTCGAGATAAGATGTCACTTCTATAATTGAGTATATTGAAATCATCCACATTTGAAGTGATAGAGCCTGGCACATGGGCATGCTTTTTAGGTCCTTTGATATTGTAGTATACGTTGTCTTTATCATTGAAAACCACGTGCCTCTTTCTCATGTTTAAAAATTGCATGCTCCATCTCATATTCTTGCCTACCTCATAGCAGGGATCACATAAGGATGTTATGTTATCAACCATACCATCATCAGTGACTTTTAGAATCGTCATCTGTGCAAATGACCATTGCTCCACTTGTTCAAATCCCAATACTTCACCTTCTGCTACAATCTTATTTGCAAATGATCTCATTTGTAAAATGTCCCCTATAGTAAAATCCAAGGTGGTGCACTTTGTATTCTTGATAATGTCTGTTGCATAAGTCTCATCTTTGTCCCATGCTATAAATGATTTGTTGGATGTATTGTAGGGCATAACATTTCCAAGTGTTTCCATATCTCCACATTTATACTTTAGCTCAACATGTGCGCTAAGAATCTTTGATACAGTAACTGCCACCTTATCTTCGCTAAGTCTTCGAAAGTGGCAAAGTGAATTGGGATCACTATCATGGATTGTAGCAAATGCAACTACTTCTCTTTTGCTACATAAAATCACATCCATCCCTGGAGCAAAATCTATAGCCATCTCCTTTGTGAGAGTCCTTCGCAAGCAAGCTGCAGTAGCAACAATTACATAAATATTAGTCTCTTTTTAATAATCTACTTATTTATTATAATTTTTAATTAGTACTTAATTTATTGGTGGGAGAAGTTATCCGATCAAGTACTCATCAGATGGACATGCCAAGTTATCCTTTGCATGGTCAATCAAGCATTAAATACTATTTTTGCTCTAGTGTCATGCACATCCGTAAAAAAACATGAGCCTACTAGGTATGTTATCCAATCAAGCACTAATGGGATGCGTGTGCCACTTTGCATGTAAGTCAATTCCACCTAGTTGAGGTGTACAAAAAGTGTTGTGCCCATCGGATATGCTTTGCATGGTCCATCGAGCATTAAATACTATTTTTGCTCGTGTCATGCACATCCGTAAAAAAAACACGCTGCTAGGTGTGTTATCCGATCAAGTACTTATGCAATGGGAATGCCACTTTGCATGTAAGTCAATTCCACCTGGTTGAAGGTGTGTGCAAAGTATTGTGCCCATCCAATATGCTTTGCACTGTTGATCGAGCATATAACACATTGTTTCTGCCTTACTGTCATGCACAACCATATAAAAACACGGCCATAGGTGTGTTATTCAAATAAGTACTTATCAGATGGGCGCTCCACTTTGCACGCAAGTCTGTTTTTACTACGTTGAGGTGCGTGCAAAGTATTGTCAACATCGGATATGATTTGCATGGTCGATCACGCATTATACACCATTTTTTCCCTAATGATATGCACATTCACAAAAAAACACGCCATTAGGTGTGTTATCTGACGAAGTACTTATCGGATGGGTGTGCCTCATTGAGAACATTTCAATACCACCTAGGTTGAGGCATACAAAAAGTTTTGTGCCCATCGAATATCCTTTGCATGGTCGATCGAGCATTAAATACTATTTTTACTCTAGTGTCATGCACATCCGTCAAAAAACACGCTGCTAGGTATGTTATCCAATCAAGCACTTATGGGATGGGCGTGCCACTTTGCATGTAAGTCGATTCTACCTAGTTGAAGGTGTGTGCAAAGTATTGTGCCCATCTGATATGCTTTGCATTGTCGATCAAGCATAAAACACCGTTTTTATCTTAGTGTCATGCACATTCGTCAAAAAACGCAGTCCTAGATGTGTTATTCAAACTAGTACTTATCGTATGGGGCCTCCAGTTTGCACACAAGTTTGTTTCAACTAGGTTGAGGTGTGTGCAAAGTATTGTCACCATCGGATATGATTTGCATGGTCGATCATGCATTACACACCGTTTTTTCCCTAGTGGTATGCACATCCGCAAAAAAGCACGCCCTTAGGTATGTTATCTGACCAAGTACTTATCGGATGAGTGTGCCTCTTTGACAACATTTTAAAACCACCTAGGTTGAGGTATAGGAAAAGTATTATGCCCATCGGATATGCTTTGCATGGTCGATCGAGCATTAAATACCATTTTTGCCTTAGTGCCATGCACATCCGTAAAAAAACACGCTGCTAGGTGTGTTATCCGATCAAGAACTTATGCGATGGGAATGCCACTTTGCATGTAAGTCAATTCCACCTAGTTGAAGGTGTGTGCAAAGTATCGTGCCCATCGGATATGCTTTGCATGGTTGATCGAGCATTAAATACCATTTTTGCCTTAGTGCCATGCACATCCGTAAAAAAACACGCTGCTAGGTGTGTTATCTGATCAAGCACTTATGCGATGGGCGTGCCACTTTGCATGTAATTCAATTACACCTATTTGAAGGTTTGTGCAAAGTATTGTGTTCATCGGATATGCTTTGCATTGTCGATCAAGCATAACACACCGTTTCTGCCTTAGTGTCATGCACAACCATATAAAAACACGGCCATAGCTGTGTTATTTACTTATCAGATGGGGACTCCACTTTGCACGCAAGTTAGTTTCAACTACGTTGAGGTGCATGCAACGTATTGTCACCATCGGATATGATTTGCATTGTCGATCATGCATTATACACCATTTTTTCCCTAATGATATGCACATCCGCAAAAAAACATGCGATTAGGTGTGTTATCTGACCCAAGTACTTATCGGATGGGTGTGCCTCATTGAGAACATTTCAATACCACCTAGGTTGAGGCATACGAAAAGTTTTCTGCCCATCGGATATGCTTTGCATGGTCGATCGAGCATTAAATACTTTTTTTACTCTAGTGTCATGCACATCCGTAAAAAAACACGCTGCTAGGTATGTTATCCGATCAAGCACTTATGGGATGGGCGTGCCACTTTGCATGTAAGTCTATTCCACCTAGTTGAAGGTGTGTGCAAAGTATCATGCCCATCGAATATGCTTTGCATGGTCGATCGAGCATTAAATACCATTTTTGCCTTAGTGCCATGCACATCCGTAAAAAAACACGCTGCTAGGTGTGTTATCCGGTCAAGCACTTATGCGATGGGCGTGCCACTTTGCATGTAAGTCAATTCCACCTAGTTGAAGGTGTGTGCAAAGTATGGTGCCCATCGGATATGCTGTGCATGGTCGATCGAGCATTAAATACCATTTGTGCCTTAGTGCCATGCACATCCGTAAAAAAACACGCTGCTAGGTGTGTTATCCGATCAAGAACTTATGAGATGGAAATGCCACTTTGCATGTAAGTCAATTCCACCTAGTTGAAGGTGTGTGCAAAGTATCGTGCCCATCGGATATGCTTTTCATGGTTGATCGAGCATTAAATACCATTTTTGCCTTAGTGCCATGCACATCCGTTAAAAAACACACTGCTAGGTGTGTTATCTGATCAAGCACTTATGCAATGGGCATGCCACTTTGCATGTAAGTCAATTCCACCTAGTTAAAGGTGTGTGCAAAGTATTGTGCCCATTGGATATGCTTTGCATTGTCGATCAAGCATAACACACCGTTTTTGCCTTAGTGTCATGCACAACCATATAAAAACACGGCCATAGGTGTGTTATTCAAATAAGTACTTATCAGATGGGGGCTCCACTTTGTACGCAAGTCCGTTTAAACTACATTGAGGTGCGTGCAAAGTATTGTCACCATCGGATATGATTTGCATGGTCGATCATGCATTATACACCATTTTTTCCCTAATGATATGCACATCCGCAAAAAAACACGCCATTAGGTGTGTTATCTGACCATGTACTTATCTAATGGGTGTGCCTCATTGAGAACATTTCAATACCACCTAGGCTAAGGCATATGAAAAGTTTTGTGCCCATCGGATATCATTTGCATGGTTGATTGAGCATTAAATACTATTTTTGCTCTAGTGTCATGCACATCCGTAAAAAAACACGCTGCTAGGTATGTTATCCGATCAAGCACTTATGGGATGCACGTGCAGCTTTGCATATAAGTGTATTCCACCTAGTTGAAGGTGTGTGCAAAGTATCGTGCCCATCGGATATGCTTTGCATGGTTGATCGAGCATTAAATACCATTTTTGCCTTAGTGCCATGCACATCCGTAAAAAAACACGCGGCTAGGTGTAATATCTGACCAAGTACTTATCGGATGGGTGTGCCTCATTGCGAACATTTTAATACCACCTAGGTTGAGGCGTACGAAAAGTTTTGTGCCCATCGGATATGCTTTGCATGGTCGATCGAGCATTAAATACTATTTTTGCTCTAGTGTCATGCACATCCGTCAAAAAACACGCTGCTAGGTATGTTATCCGATCAAGCACTTAAGGGATGGGCGTGCCACTTTGCATGTAAGTCGATTCCACCTAGTTGAAGGTTTGTGCAAAGTATTGTGCCCATCGGATATGCTTTGCATTGTCGATCAAGCATAAAACACCGTTTTTGCCTTGGTGTCATACAGAACCATAAAAAAACACGGTCCTAGGTGTGTTATTCAAACTAGTACTTATCGGATGGGGGCTCCAATTTGCACGCAAGTCCGTTTCAACTAGGTTGAGGTGTGTGCAAAGTATTGTCACCATCGGATATGATTTGCATGGTTGATCACGCATTATACACCGTTTTTTCCCTAGTGGTATGCACATCCGCAAAAAAACACGCCCTTAGGTATGTTATCTGCCAAGTACTTATCAGATGGGTGTGCCTTTTCGACAAAATTTTAATACCACCTAAGTTGAGGTATAGGAAAAGTATTATGCCCATCGGATATGCTTCGCATGGTCGATCGAGCATTAAATACCATTTTTACCTTAGTGCCATGCACATCCGTAAAAAAACACGCTGCTAGGTGTGTTATCTGATCAAGCACTTATGCGATGGGAATGCCACTTTGCATGCAAGTCAATTCCACCTTGTTGAAGGTGTGTGCAAAGTATGGTGCCAATCGGATATTGTGCATGACACGAGCAAAAATAGTATTTAATGCTTGATCGACCATGCAAAGCATATCCGATGGACACAACTGTTATGCTTGATCGACAATCATGCAAAGCATATCCGATGGGCACGATACTTTGCACACACCTTCAAATAGGTGGAATTGACTTACATGCAAAGTGGCATTCCCATCGCATAAGTGCTTGATTAGATAACACACCTAGTAGTGTGTTTTTTTACGGATGTGCATGGCACTAAGGCAAAAATGGTTATTTAATGCTCGATCGACCATGCAAAGCAGATCCGATGGGCATAATACTTTTCCTATACCTCAACCTAGGTGGTATTAAAATCTTATCAAAGAGGCACACCCATCTAATAAGTATTTGGTCAGATAACATACCTAAGGGCGTGTTTTTTTGCAGATGTGCATACCACTAAGGAAAAAACGGTGTATAATGCGTGATCGACCATGCAAATCATATCGGATGGTGACAATACTTTGCACACACCTTAACCTACTTGAAACGGACTTGCGTGCAAACTGGAGCCCCCATCCGATAAGTACTTTTTCAATGGTTGTGCATGACACCTAGGACCGTGTTTTTCAATGGTTGTGCATGACACCAAGGCAAAAACGGTGTTTTATGCTTGATCGACAATGCAAAACATATCTGATGGGCACAATACTTTGCACACACCTTCAACTAGGTGAAATTGACTTACATGCAAAGTGGCATGCCCATCGCATAAGTGCTTGATCAGATAACACACCTAGCAACGTGTTTTTTTACGGATGTGCATGGCACTAAGGCAAAAATGGTATTTAATGCTCGATCGACCATGCAAAGCATATCCGATGGGCACGATACTTTGCACACACCTTTAACTAGGTGGAATTGACTTACATGCAAAGTGGCACGCCCATCCCATAAGTGCTTGATTGGATAACATACTTATCAGCGTGTTTTTTTACGGATGTGCATGACACTAGAGCAAAAATAGTATTTAATGCTCGATCGACCATGCAAAGCATATCCGATGGGCACAAAACTTTGCACACACCTTCAACTAGGTGGAATTGACTTACATGCAAACTAGCACGCCCATCGCATAAGTGCTTGATCAGATAACACACGTAGCAGTGTGTTTTTTTACGGATATGCATGGCACTACGGCAAAAATGGTATTTAATGCTCGATCGACCATGCAAAGCATATCCGATTGGCACGATACTTTGCACACACCTTCAACTAGGTGGAATAGACTTGCATGCAAAGTGGCATTCCCATCGCATAAGTGCTTGATCAGATAACACACCTAGCAGCGTGTTTTTTTACGGATGTGCATGGCACTAAGGTAAAAATGGTATTTAATGCTCGATCGACCATGCAAAGCATATCCGATGGGCATAATACTTTTCCTATACCTCAACTTAGGTGGTATAAAAATGTTTTCAAAGAGGCACACCCATCGGATAAGTACTTGGTCAGATAACATACCTAAGGGCGTGTTTTTTTGCGGATGTGGATACCACTAGGGAAAAAACAGTGTATAATGTGTGATCGACCATGCAAATCATATCCGATGGTGACAATACTTTGCACACACCTCAACCT
This sequence comes from Dipteris shenzhenensis, assembly GCF_047967505.1. Classification (NCBI taxonomy): domain Eukaryota; kingdom Viridiplantae; phylum Streptophyta; class Polypodiopsida; order Gleicheniales; family Dipteridaceae; genus Dipteris; species Dipteris shenzhenensis. The sequence goes on along the minus strand of NC_141601.1, from coordinate 60,565,628 downwards.
AGTTGAAACAGACTTGCGTGCAAACTGGAGCCCCCATCCGATACGTACTAGTTTGAATAACACACCTAGGACCGTGTTTTTTCATGGTTGTGCATGACACGAAGGCAAAAACTTACATGCAAAGTGGCACGCCCATCCCATAAGTGCTTGATCGGATAACATACATAGCACTATGTTTTTTGATAGATGTTCATGACACTAGAGCAAAAATAGTATTTAATGCTCGATCGACCATGCAAAGGATATCCGATGGGCACAAAACTTTTCGTACGCCTCAACCTGGGTGGTATTGAAATGTTCTCAATGAGGCACACCCATCCGATAAGTACTTGGTCAGATAACACACCTAATGGCGTGCTTTTTTGTGGATGTGCATATCATTAGGGAAAAAATGGTGTATAATGCGTGATCGACAATGCAAATCATATCCGATGGTGAAATAACTTTGCACGCACCTCAACATAGTTAAAACGGACATGCGTGCAAAGTGGAGCCCGCATCTGATAAGTACTTATTTGAATAACACACCTATGGCCGTGTTTTTATATGGTTGTGCATGACACTGCGGCAAAAACGATGTGTTATGCTTGATCGACAATGCAAAGCATATCCGATGGGCACAATACTTTGCACACACGCTGCTAGGTGTGTTATCCGATGGGCACGATACTTTGCACACACCTTTAAATAGGTGGAATTGACTTACATGCAAAGTGGCGTTCTTGATTGGATAACATACCTAGCAGCGTGTTTTTTGACGGATGTGCATGACACTAGAGCAAAAATAGTATTTAATGCTCGATCGACCATGCAAAGCATATCCGATGGGCACAATACTTTGCACAGACCTTTAACTAGGTGTAATTGACTTACATGCAAAGTGGCACGCCCATCGCATAAGTGCTTGATCAGATAACACACCTAGCAGCGTGTTTTTTTACGGATGTGCATGGCACTAAGGCAAAAATGGTATTTAATGCTCGATCGACCATGCAAAGCATATCCGATGGGCACGATACTTTGCACACACCTTTAACTAGGTGGAATTGACTTACATGCAAAGTGGCACGCCCATCCCATAAGTGCTTGATTGGATAACATACCTATCAGCGTGTTTTTTTACGGATGTGCATGACACTAGAGCAAAAATAGTATTTAATGCTCGATCGACCATGCAAAGCATATCCGATGGGCACAATACTTTGCACACACCTTCAACTAGTTGGAATTGACTTACATGCAAACTGGCACACCCATCGCATAAGTGCTTGATCAGATAACACACGTAGCAGTGTGTTTTTTAACGGATGTGCCTTCTGCCTTAGTGTCATGCACAACCATATAAAAACACGGCCATAGGTGTGTTATTCAAATAAGTACTTATCAGGTGGGTGATCCCCTTTGCACACAAGTCCTTTTTAACTACTTTGAGGTGTGTGCAAAGTATTGTCACCATTGGATATGATTTGCATGGTCGATCACGCATTATACACCATTTTTTCCCTAATGATATGCACATCCACAAAAAAACACGCCACTAGGTGTGTTATCTGACCAAGTACTTATCGGATGGGTGTGCCTCATTGAGAACATTTCAATACCACCTAGGTTGAGGCGTACGAAAAGTTTTGTGCCCATCGGATATTTTTTGCATGGTCGATCGAGCATTAAAGTCTATTTTTGCTCTAGTGTCATGCACATCCGTCAAAAAACACGCTGCTAGGTATGTTATCCGATCAAGCAATTATGGGATGGGCGTGCCACTTTGCATGTAAGTCGTTTCTATGTAGTTGAAGGTGTGTGCAAAGTATTGTGCCCATCGGATATGCTTTGCATTGTCGATCAAGCAGAAAACACCATTTTTGTCTTAGTGTCATGCACATTCATCAAAAAACGCTGTCCTAGATGTGTTATTCAAACTAGTACTTATCGGATGGGGGCTCCAGTTTGCACGCAAGTACGTTTCAACTAGATTGAGGTGTGTGCAAAGTATTGTCACCATAGGATATGATTTCCATGGTCGATCACGCATTATACACCGTTTTTTCCCTAGTGGTATGCATATCCGCAAAAAAACACGCCCTTGGGTATGTTATCTGACCAAGTACTTATCGGATTGGTGTACCTCTTTGACAACATTTTAATACCACCTAGGTTGAGGTATAGGAAAAGTATTATGCCCATCGGATATGCTGTGCATGGTCGATCGAGCATTAAATAACATTTTTGCCTTAGTGCCATGCACATCCGTAAAAAAACACGATGCTAGGTGTGTTATCCGATCAAGCACTTATGCGATGGGAATGCCACTTTGCATGTAAGTCAATTCCACCTAGTTGAAGGTGTGTGCAAAGTATAGTGCCCATCGGATATGCTTTGCATGGTCGATCGAGCATTAAATTCCATTTTTGCCTTAGTGCCATGCACATCCGTAAAGAAACACGCTGCTAGATGTGTTATCTGATCAAGCACTTATGCGATGGGCGTACCACTTTGCATGTAAGTCAATTTTACCTAGTTGAAGGTGTGTGTAAAGTATCATGCCCATCGGATATGCTTTGCATTGTCGATCAAGCATAACACACTGTTTTTGCCTTAGTGTCATGCACAACCATATAAAAACACGGCCATATGTGTGTTATTCAAATAAGTACTTATCAGATGGGGGCTCCACTTTGCACGCAAGTCCATTTTCACTACGTTGAGGTGCGTGCAAAGTATTGTCACCATCGGATATGATTTGCATGGTCGATCACGCATTATACACCATTTTTTCCCTAATGATATGCACATCCGCAAAAAAACACGCCATTAGGTGTGTTATATGACCAAGTACTTATCGGATGGGCGTGCCACTTTGCATGTAAGTCAATTCTACCTAGTTGAAGGTATGTGCAAAGTATTGTGCCCATCGGATATGCTTTACATTGTCGATTAAGCATAAAACGCCGTTGTTGCCTTAGTGTCATGCACAATCGTCAAAAAACACGATCGTAGGTGTATTTTTCAAACAAGTACTTATCGGATGGGGATTCCACTTTGCACACAAGTCAATACTGTTAAGGGCAAAAGCAGCAACAGCAAAGAGGAACTAGGGGGGGAGTCCTTAGATCATTAGTCCTTAGATTATTATCATTAATACGTTGTATCTAGTTTATAGTGAGATATGAAAAGACGGAAGTTCTAGGGGCAGGCGGAGAACTGAATAGGCACGGCAACCGTGAAGGAGTTATGTGTGCCGTTTAGATAAAAGAGAAGAGAGCGATCATTCAGGGGGCTCATTGATGAGGATCGGAGCAAGGATCAGTGTGATCAGAAGAGGAACATTGTTATGTATCAGAGAGTACGGTGTTGTACTGCTCGGAGAAATGTAATACAGAGATTCTATTGCATCTACCTTATTGTTTTATCATGAATGATTCTGTCGATCACTGTTCTACTCTATGAATTTTCATACGCAGTTCTGAAGTATGATTACGCATGTAAATCTGTCGCAGTAGTGCGTTTCGAGTTAGTCTTCAGAGTAGAGAGGGCTAACACTTTGGCGACCACGGAAGATTTCCATGTTTGTCGCGGTGGATACCACGGAGAGGTTGGCTGCTCCCCATCTGTAATACTCTGATTCCTCGGTGCGTGGACTAGCGCATGAATGACGCTGGGGGTGCGCCAGGGGGAACATCGCGCTCTTCGGAACGGCCTCGGGAGCCTGCAACTCCAGTATCGGCACGTACAACCCGCGAGGAACGGCATGACCGATATGTGGCTCAACGTGATCTTCTCTTCGGCTTCTTCACGGATAGTGAGAGTAGTAGTCGCTCTGACACACCTCCGCCGATCCCAGGAGAGGAAGGTCCAGTCGTTTCCGGTGTTCAGGAGGAAGGCGAATCCTCCGGACGCAGTAGCCCGTTCGATTTAACAAGTACTCCTCCGGAAGACGAAGCGTCACCATTGCGGAATTCCCCACCACCGAGTCCCAGGAGACGGGGGGGTGGTGTGCCTGCAGGAAGCGGAGCCCCAGGTCCGTCACCAGATCCGGGTAGGGGAGGTGGAGGCGGTGGAGGCGGAGGCGGGGGTGGAGTTCCGGCGGTAAGTAGCGCGGCTATTCCACCACTGGTACCCAGGATGACGGTGAAGTACCCCAAGTTTTCGGGACGGGATAAGGAGGATGCGGATGCACATATACTGTCATTTGAGATGGCATGGATGGTGAATACGGCTCCACCAGTGCAGGCGACAGATCTTATGAAGATGGCGACTTTCATCCCGACACTGCAGAAGCAGGCGGCAGTATGGATCGCGCAATATGGAGCTACCCATTTCGCCACGTTTGATCTACTGCGGGATGCTTTTTTGCTCCGGTTTCGGGAGGACAAGACCCGTGTTCATGTCCTGGCCAAACTGGGGAAACTGGAACAGAAGAACCAAGAAGTGGAGGCGTATGCGGCCAGGTTTCGGTCGTTGATCCGCCGCCTCGATACAGCAACTACCCCGGCAGTCCCTATCCAAAATGCTTACTTCATGGAGGGGCTGAATAAAGGATTGAAAAGGTCCCTGGCATCGTTGGATCTGGAAGCTCTTTCATTGGAAGAAGTCGTCCAAGCCGCGGTGAGGGCGGAACAAGTCCTGTTTACTTCCAAGGGAAGGAAAGGAAAAGTGAAGTATGAGGAGGCTGAGGGAGACTCCGATACCGATACTGAGGAGGAGTCGGATCAGTCGGATGAGGAGGAGGACAAACGTTCCATGAGGCGGAAGGCTGGAAAAGCGGCAGGGAAGTCATTTCCGGAAGGATCTGCTGCCGGAGTCAAAAGCCGGGATAGTGGAATAGGGTCCTCTTCTAAAGTTCGCAAGGATACTTGGTGTAATCGGTGCCGGAATGCAGGACACTTAGCAGAGGAATGCGGTTTGAATGAGCGGTGGTGTGCGATTTGCCAAACAGCGACGCATACCACGGAGATCTGCCGCTATAACGCACGAATAGCCCCGACACCAGCGGTGGCGGCGGTAGTTGCGGCACCAGCCGCAGCACCAGCCGCGGTACCAGCCGCACCGGCGAAAAGACCTTGGCGGCCGAGAACGGCTGGAACAGGTGCAGATGAACCAGCAGGGGAACGGACGTTCCTATGTTTTTATTGCAATCAACCCGGACATCGAAAGGTAGATTGCGAATTATTCAAGCGCCACAAGGCGGAAAGGGAAGCAACCCGGGGATCCGGAGAAGGCAAGTCCGCACCAGCAGTGAATGCGGTTCTGATTATCGAATGCGATGATGACAGTCCGCAACAGGATAGCAAGGAGCCTAGTCCGCAGTCCGAAGAAGTACCGGAAGTACCGGCGGGTGTCCCTGTTGAAGGCAAAGTGGGAGGAAGTGCGAGCGGAGATGTGCTCGTGGTCACACGATCCCAGGAAAAGGTGCGGGACTACAAGGCCCCGCAAGAGAAGGGGAGACCTCCGGCGTTGGATTGGCAGGCACAACAAAAGGTGCGGTCGACGGTCGGTGACTGGGTCCAGAAAACCCCAACGGTGTTACCTAGGCCAAGCGCGGAAAAGGCAGTCTCGGTGACGGAGAATGGTGCGAAGGTGGCACGGCGCCTGCAAGGAGAGCAGCCAGAAGCGACTTGTCTACCTACCAGTCCGAAGGACAGCCTGATGACCGGCGAGGAGGGTGTTGAACCATATGATTTATGGCAGGATTTGCGGAAACAGCAAATACACATGACAATGGAGCAATTGTTAGCATTGGTACCCAATTTCCGGAGTTCTCTCATCAAACAATTGACGGAACCAGTCCGGGCGATGGAGTCGGAGATGGAAGCGGTAACAATGGAAGTGTCGTCAGACGAATCCGCAAAGCCTGAAGCGGAAGAACAGCCTCCTGTTTTTGACGAAGCGGTCCCGGTAATTTCCGTAACACTGGAGAACAGCCGTGTGGGAGGGGTGTTGCTGGACGGAGGTTCTGGGGTCAACATCCTGTCCGAACAAATGCTGGTGCCATTGGGTATCACAAAATGGGAATCCGCACCCTTTGCCGTTCGGATGGCAGACCAACGGAGAGTGCAGCCGTTAGGATTGCTCCGTGGATTGAAAATGGAGGTTTGCGGTGTGAAGTTCGAAATCGCTGCGGTGATTCTCCGGATGGAGGATATTAGCGGGTCATACCCGTTATTGCTCGGAAGACCGTGGTTGCGGCAGGCCCGTGTGAAACAAGACTGGCAATCCGACCGCATCACCATTCGGAAAGGAAAAAAGAAGCTGAAGCTCTCGGTACATACCAAACAAGGGCTGAGGACACCATTCCGACCGACGATGGCGGAAGGTATCCATATGATGGACGGAATGGGGGTCGAAGAGGAGGATGACTACTTCAGTAGGAATACGGAGCTGGTAAGCTTGTTCGAGGTCGATGTGGTTGCCGTTTTAAAGCAATATCAGCATCAGATTCCCTCGGCTACGCAGGAGTCATCCAGTTCCACTAAAGAACCAGTCGAAGGGAGTCTACCGGAAGGCACAGGAGACATGCCGGACGAAGCGGGAGTGGCGGAGGCGGAAAGAGTTTTCGAGCAGGAACTTCGTCGCTCGCGGAGGGTCAAAGAAGACGAGTTGCTGGATCTTAACCTCGGGACGGAGGAGGAGCCAAAGAACGTCCGTGTCAGTGCGAAGCTCGATAAAGGGTTTCGGGGAAAATTGGAGACATTGCTGAAATCCTTAAAGACGTGTTCGCCTGGGACTACACAGATTTGCTCGGCATCGATCCCAAATTCTATCAGCACAGGATCAATCTGCAGAAGGATGCGATACCGGTTCGGCAACAACGGTATCGAATGAACCCGAACTATGCCCAGAGGGTGAAGGAGGAGCTGGACAGGCTGCTAAAGGTCGGGTTTATCTATCCGGTTGACCGTGCAACGTGGCTTTCGCCAATAGTGATTGTTCCGAAAAAGAATTTGAAGTTGCGGGTCTGTGTTGACTACAGAAAGCTTAACGCGGCGACAATCACAGATCCGTTTCCCTTGCCGTTTAATGATACTATGCTGGATACAGTGGCAGGTCACGAGATGTATTCTTTTCTGGATGGCTTCAGTGGGTATAACCAGGTGCAGATGGCACCAGAAGATCGAGAGAAAACAGCCTTCATCACGGAGTGGGGAGCATTTGTTTTCCTGGTGATGGCATTTGGGCTAAAGAATGCTCCGGCAACATTTCAACGCATGGTCCAAGAAATATTTCATGATTATTTACTAATCTTTATGCAGGTATTTCTGGACGATTTCAGTGTTTTTGGGAGTCGCGAGCAGCACCTTGAGCATCTGCAGAAATGCTTAACCCGGTGTAGGGAGGCACGGTTGTGTCTGAACCCTATGAAATGTGCATTCGCCGTGGGCAGCGGTATGCTGCTGGGTTGCATTGTCTCGGCGGAAGGCATTGCGGTAGATCCGGCGAAGGTCGAAGCGATCCGGCAGGCAAAGGTTCCTGGCAACGGTAAGCAGCTCGGGAGATTCCTAGGGCAGGTTAAATGGCACAGCCGAATGCTGCGGTATCTGGCGGATGTGGCGACACCACTGTATGACCAACTCAACAAAGTACCGGTAGTCTGGTCTCCTGCTTGTGACTTAGCTTTTCGACGGCTCAAACTGATGTTGGCAACAGCACCGGTGGTTCAGCCGCCAGATTGGACGAAGATGTTTCATGTCTTCGTGGATGCCTCGGATGTGGCTATTGGTAGTGTCCTCATGCAGGAAGCGACAAGCAAGTGGTTCCGCCCGGTGTATTATGCAAGTCGCAGGTTGTCAAAAGCCGAACGGAATTACTCTACGACGGAGCAGGAAGCATTGGGGATGATTTATTCCGTAACAAAGTTTCGTCACTACCTGTTGGGGAATCGGTTCACGTTTCATGTGGATCATTCCGCCTTGTTGTATTTGGTACACAAGCCCGAGCTCACTGGAAAGTTGGCCCGGTGGATGCTGCTTTTACAGGAGTTCGACTTCACGGTGGTCCATCGACCAGGAAGTACACATGCCGTAGCGGATTACCTTTCGCGGTTGGAATCTGGCGAAGACCCGATGGGTGTGGAAGACGATTTTCCGGATGCCCAGCTGTTCGAACTGGCGGCGGTGGTACCGGCAGCTCCAAAGACGTGGTACGACGACATGTTTCACTTTGTCGACACGGGCCAGATGCGCGACGGAATGTCGCGAGACCAGCGGAAACGGCTCGCGCTCAAGAGCAGAGACTTCCGGATCATTGCTGACCAATTGTATAAAAAGGGGCTGGATGGTGTGTTGCGACGGTGTGTGTACCCACATGAGCAGGAGGTCATCCTGGAAGAGGCTCACCAAGGAATCAGCGGTGGACACTTCGCAGGAGAAGTAACCGGACGGAAGGTACTCCAAGGAGGTCTGTGGTGGCCAACATTAATGGGGGATGCGCATAGGTTCGTCAAAAGATGCGATGTGTGCCAGAGGTTGGGCCAGCCATCAGGTCGGGACCGGATGCCGCACAATCCCATACTGGCCCTCGAACCGTTCATGAAGTGGGGGCTGGACTTTGTAGGTCCGTTTTCGCCGCCGGCGCGGAGGACAGGTAACCGGTATATCTTGGTGGCGACAGATTACTGTACCAAATGGGTGGAGGCCAGAGCACTGAAGGATAATTCGGCAAAGGCTGTGGCCAGATTCCTTTATGAAGCCATTATGACACGGTACGGATGTCCGGTTGAGCTCGTCACGGATCAAGGTGGGCATTTCCTTAATGCGGTGTTACGGGAACTGGTTACCCGGCACCTAATCATTCATAAGAAGTCCACAGTGTATTACCCTCAGGCAAACGGACAGGCAGAGTCCTCGAATAAGGTGTTGCTAGTCATTCTGAAAAAGCTGGTCAATGAAAATCGGACAGATTGGGATGAAAAACTTTACTCCGCATTATGGGCGTTCCGGACTTCCTATAAGGTTGCGACGGGGTTCACGCCATTCAAGTTGGTTTACGGAGTTGAAGCAGTGGTCCCCATGGAATTCCTAGTACCGAGTCTGCGGATTGCAGCGGCAGAGAAATTGGGCTGGGACGAGTCCGTAGACCGGAGGATTGAACAGCTGGATCGGCTGGGTGAGGAGCGGTTCAACAGTGCGTATCTTGCACAGGTAGTCCAGGACAGACGGAAGATCTGGGTGGACCGTCATTCAAAGAAGAAGACCTTCAAACGGAGAGATGCCGTGATATTGTTTAACACTCGGATGGGTCCGCATCCGGGTAAGCTGAAGTTACGGTGGGGAGGTCCGTATTGGGTGGTGGAGCGTTATGGTGACAGCACGTTCCGATTAGGAACACTACAGGGGGAGCTGTTGCAGAAGCCGGTAAATGGATTTCGTCTCCGACCATATACAGGGCCCATGCCACCTTACCCATTTCCGGAGAAACCACCTGTGAAGATCATTTCAACTGCATTTATAGCCATTTCGGTGGAGAAACCGATGATGGGGGCTATTAGTACCCACGTGTGGTATCACTCACTTTATTCCGAGAAACGGTGGGAGCAAAGCTTCGTGTTGCGGAGCGAGGACGCCGCCATGCAATCTACTGAATCTTCGAAGTGGGGCTTTTATCAGGATGATGGGACACTTGATCGTTGCATGCAAACAAGGAGTTCACCAAGGCATCCAAAAGGCAATTTGGAAGCAAAAAGGGGCTTATTTCCAATTCTTTGTTTTCCAGAACTCTTCTCCCTCGCATCCCAGCTTTTCGCCGCTATGGTGGTCTTCCATCTGATCAATCCGTTACCTGTTGGGGATGAGGCTGTGCAGTCTTGGCTGACACGAGCTCGTCTGGTGGAGTTCGCAGGTTTGCCATGGGCTACGACACCAGTTCATCCATTGGCGCAAGATATCTTGGCGCAGCTTGCACGCGGGCGCAAGGTCGTGGTGTATGGAAAGACTTTCACCTTGTGCAAGGAGCTGGTAGCGGCCCGGTTGCACTTGCCGGTGGATGGTCCATGCAAAGTCACGAAGCTTACCAGCAGTGCCATGGAGGCAGCTCTCGGCGCAGGTTGCAAGGGGGAGTACAACATGAAGAAGCTGGATGCTTCGAAGAAGGCATGCTACAAGTTTATTGCGGAGGCACTCTGGCAGAAGGTGAAAGCAGAGCTACTGGGACAGACCCAGTTTACCTATTTCCAGAGGGCGGAGCAAGGGAAACCGGTTCCCTGGGCGAAGCTGCTGGCGGACAGAATTCTGGAGGTGGCCAAGAAGCTCTTGAAGCCAACGGCAACATCTCGGATGGGGCAAGTTTTATTTCTTTTGTTCGGACCAGATGCGAAACCGGTAGTCCCAGGGTCGTATGTGGAGGTGGAGGAGTCCACCGACGATGGTTCGGACAAGGAGTCCAAGGAGGTGGAACCAGCGAGATCAACAACGGAAGGAGCTCTGACGCTGATGCCAAGCAACCAGGTGACTCCGGTAGTACCTGCGGTGGAGGTTACGGCGGTAGTACCTGCGGTGGTGGTTCCGGCAGAAGTTCCACAGGGCAGCCAGAGGAGTAGGCCAGTGGTCTCAGCAACATCGAGCCGCATGGCCAGTTTATTGAAAAGAAAGTTGGCTCTCGTGCCGGAAGGCGCAATGTTGAAGAAAACCCGCCCGGAAGCGGAGGCCTTGCAAGGGGAAAGCTCAGTCCACACTCGGGAGGACAGTTCGGGGAGACAGGCATGTCAGGAGGAAACCCGTGTCGTCCCAAGGGGGAGTGGTGAGCTGCAGCTCTCTCCGCCGGTGGAGACCTATGATCTGGTCACGGCACGACGGTTGGCGGAGCGCTTGCTCCAATGTTTTCAGAAGGGGCAGCTGGAGGAGAATGAGGCGAGGTTGCGCCAGGAAAATGCCAGGCTGCTCGAACGCAATCAACAGCTGCAGGAGCAGTTGGTACGACTCCAACAGGTGGATGCACGGCGACAACAGGAAATGGAGGAAGCAAGGACGGCGATTGTCGCCCAAACTCAAGAACACCTGCGGCTAATGGAACAATTGACGGAGAAGGCTACAGCTGCGACCGCCAGGGTGCAGTTGTTGGAAGCGGAAGTGATGGCGTACCGGCAACCCTCTAGCTCTACACGCATGCTGGACGAGGCACTTTTGTTGGATTTATCGGAAGCCTTCGTCGCAGAGATGCAGGGTATTTTTCTTGATCATCAACATCAATTGCGAGTAGAGCTGGAGCGGGCTTGCAGGCCTCTCGACCGACGGTTGGCCCGGAGGGATGAGGATGATCCGGCGGGAGGGGGCGCAGGCACAGCCTTTTTACCACCAGTACCGGTGACGGAAACTGCGGCACAACCGGAGGGTGGAAGTTCTACATCGGCAAATACTCTCGGGAAGCAGACAGCGGCGGGACCGGTGGATTCTGCCGAAGGCTATGTTAAACGGATCGCCGAACTGGAAGAAGCCCTCCGACGAGCGAAGGCCAGAGGAAAAAGACCCGAGATCGCAATGAAGCCACGACCCCAAGCAGACGCAGCAGCCGCTTTTGTGGCAGCTTTTCCGGAGCCAGCGGACGGGGAATCCTTGGACGCAAGGCACTTTTTGCAGCTGAAAGAACACGTCGCGGTGGTGCAACAGCAGTGTGACGATGCTAGATCTCAGCTGTTGGCACTCAAGCTCGCCCGGAAAGAAGAGCACCAGCAACATGAAGTTGAGGTGAAGAGCCTCATGGCCGATTTGCTGCAGCTCCGAGCTACTACGGCAGAACAATCAACAGGTGCCCAAACCAAGGAATTGGGGCGGGTAATGAAACGACTGGATAGTGTGGCGAAGAAAGCAGATCGCACTATGCGGGTAACCGATCTCGAACTCGCTTTATCTGAGAAGACCCGACTGCATGAAGAGGAGCTACAACAGCTGCGGAGAACGAGTCATGTTGAGAGAGCAGCTATGTTGGTCGACCTGCGGACAGCATGCCGCTATATTCATCGGATGGCGGCAGTAGCTCAGCAGGCGGGGGCGGCGGCACCACCTTTCTATGGACAGCTCCAAATTTTTGTGGATGCCCATACTCTCAACCCGCAGCAGCTACCTTTACTTCGACCGGCGCAAGCGGCTCCGGCAGTACCAGTACCGGCGCCGGCGGCTCCAGCAGTTCCGGCGGCAGCGGCGGCGGCGGACGATGACGGTGGCGACGTCGAGGATGAACCGTAGCGGAGAACCGGTGGGTTCGGATGCGGATCCGGAATCCGATTCACCGGGAGTGCCAAGTGTTAAGGGCAAAAGCAGCAACAACAAAGAGGAACTAGGGGGGGAGTCCTTAGATCATTAGTCCTTAGATTATTATCATTAATACGTTGTATCTAGTTTATAGTGAGATATGAAAAGACGGAAGTTCTAGGGGCAGGCGGAGAACTGAATAGGCACGGCAACCGTGAAGGAGTTATGTGTGCCGGTTAGATAAAAGAGAAGAGAGCGATCATTCAGGGGGCTCATTGATGAGGATCGGAGCAAGGATCAGTGTGATCAGAAGAGGAACATTGTTATGTATCAGAGAGTACGGTGTTGTACTGCTCGGAGAAATGTAATACAGAGATTCTATTGCATCTACCTTATTGTTTTATCATGAATGATTCTGTCGATCACTGTTCTACTCTATGAATTTTCATACGCAGTTCTGAAGTACGATTACGCATGTAAATCTGTCGCAGTAGTGCGTTTCGAGTTAGTCTTCAGAGTAGAGAGGGCTAACAAATACTGCCTAGGTTGAGGAACGTGTAAAGTCTTGTGTCCATTGGATATGCTTTGCATAGTCGGTCTCACATGATACACCATTTTGTTGCTAGTGTTATGCACAATCGTCATAAAATACGTTTGGATGTGTGTTATCCGAACAAGTACTTATGAGATGGGTGCACCACTTTGTATGCAACTCAATAAGACCTAGGTTGAGGCGTGTACAAAGTTTTGTGCCCATCGGAGAAATGTAGATGCGATAATATTAGAAAATTCTCGGTATATGTATATGTGTGTGTGTGTGGCAAACAATTTTGACACAAAGTAAACACCTAGTGCACAAATTATGCACTTCATACCTTGAGTAAATAAGCTTGTTGATGAGGATAAATATGCCCTTGAATAAAAGCACAGTTGTTGTATGACCACAATAGGATCGCTTTGACACCTGTGATTTTGCCCATATGTAAGTTTACAAATAGTATAAAAAATCATATAATAATATATTAATAGTTTGCAAATGTGTATAGCAAGTGAGTAATGGGAAGTGGAAGTGGGAATGAGGAGGGAGGAGTGGAATAGGATAGGGAAGTAATAAGGGTGTATGATAATAAGTATAAAAAATAGTATAATAATATATTAATAGTTTTCAAATGGCAAGTGAGTAATGGGAAGTGGAAGTGAGAGTGGGGAGGGAAGAATGGAATGGGAGAGGGGAAGGTAATAGGGGAGTAGGCTAATAAGGGAGTGAAATGAGTGAGAGAGTTAATAGGGGATGAAAAAGAGGAGGGTGAGATGGGGAAATATGGGATTTTGGGAAATGGGAGGAGTATGGGATGTGGTGGAAATGTGGGATGGGAGTGGTGGCAATGGGGAGGAAGAAGAAATGGATGGATGGGAGGAGGGCTAATGGATGAGGGATGGGGGTCCAATAGGAGAGGGGGGGTAATGGGAGCCAATGGGAGAGGAGATAAATGAAAAGCCAATAGGAGAGAGGGGAGGAATGGAAAGCCAATAGGAGAGGAGGAGGAAAACCTAATTTTTCTTATATATAGTCTTCCTTCTTCATTCATTCTCCCCTCATTTCATTCACTGAAGCAAGAAAGCAAGAAAGCAAGGATGATCAAGAGAGCAAGGAAGGAAGAGCAAGAAAGCAAGAAAGAGCAAACTTAAAAACTTTTTCTAGGTACTTGCAAATTTTTTTGATTAATTATTCTAGTTTCTTTTTTAAAATTTGAAGAGAGAGGAACTAGAGAGAGGAACTAGAGAGAGAAAGGTTCTGGGGAGGAGAAGAGGAGGATGGAGGGAAGGGAGGAGGAAGGGAGGCAGAGGGTGGGGCTGAGTAGAGGAAGGAAAGGAGGAGGGAGGGGGGGGAAGGGAGACTGTGTCTCCCATGGAAGGAGGAAGGGGGGAGGGGGAAGGGGGGGTTGGCTGCCTGGAGGGGAGGAAGGGGACTGTCGGCAGTAGCCGCGAGCTCGGGGGCGAAGAGGGAGGTCGGTGGGAGGGAAGCGGGTGGGAGGGGGAAGGGGGGGCTGGCTGCCTGGAGGGGAGGAAGGGGGCTGGCGGCAGCAGCCGCCAGCTCGGGGGCGAAGAGGGAGGTGGGTGGGAGGGAAGCGGGTGGGAGGGAGGGCTAGGAGGGAAGCGGGTGGGAGGGGGAGCTGGCGCGGCGGGTGGGAGGGAGGGCTGGGAGGGAAGCGGGTGGGAGGGGGGGCTGGCGGCCACGCCGCCAGCTCGGGAGCGGGGAGGGGGTTGGGTGGGAGGGGTGAGAGCGATAGGAGGAGCAGCTGGCGGCCGCGGCCGCCAGTTCGGGGGCGGGGCGAGGAGGGAGGTGGGTGGGAGGGAAGGGGATGGGAGCGAAGGGGGTGGGAGGGGGGGCTGGCAGCCACGGCCGCCAGCTCGGGGGCGGGGAGGGGGTTGGGTGGGAGCGGTTGAGAGGGGGGGGTTGGCGACCGCGGCCGCCAGCCAGAGGGCAGGGAGGGGGGTGGGTGGGGGGTGGTGGGAGGTGTTGAGAGGGGGGGGCACGGCCGCCAGCCCGGGGGAAGGGGGGGTGTGGGGAAGAGGGAGGGGGAGGGCTGGGGGGTAGCGAAGGGAGGAAGGGTGAGGAGGGGGGGGCTGGCGGCCACGGCCGCTAGCCCGGGGCAAGGGGGGGTGGGAAAGGGTGAAGAAGGTGAAGAGGGGGGGGCCGCGGCTGCCAGCCCGGGGAGGGGGTTGGGTCGGAGAAAAGGGGGTGGGAGGGGCTGAGAGGGGGGGGGCTGGCAGCCGTGGCCGCCAGCTCGGGGGCGGGGAGGGGGGTGGGTGGGGGGTGGGAGGGGTTGAGAGGGGGGGTTGGCAGCCGCGGCCGCCAGCCCAAGGGAAGGGGGGGTGTGGGGAAGAGGGAGGGGGAGGGCTGGGGGGTCGCGAAGGGGGGAAGGGTGAAGAGGGGGGGGGCTTGGCGGCCGTGACCGCCAGCCCGAGGAGGGGGTTGGGTGGGAGGAAAGGGGGTGGGAGGGGTTGAGAGGAGGGGGGGGGCTGGCGGCCGCGACCACCAGCCCAGGGGAAGGGGGGGTGGGAAAGGGGGGGAGGGCTGGGGGGTCGGGAAGGGGGGGGAGGGCTGAGAGGGGGGAAAGGGGTGGGAGGGGTTGAGAGGAGGGGGGGCTGGCAGCCGCGGCCACCGGGGGGTGGGCTGGGGGGTCTCGAAGGGAGGGGGCGGGGGGACGACTGAGAGGGCAGGAAGGGGGTGCGAGGGGTTGAGAGGAGGGGGGGAGGGGGGGTAGGGCTGGGGGGCTGGGGGGTCGCGAAGGGGGGGGGTGGGGAAGGGGGGAGCACTGAGAGGGGGAGGGGGAAGGGTGAAGAAGGGGGGAGTGCTGAGAGGGGGAGGGGTGAAGGGGGTGGGAGGGGTGGGAGGGGTTGAGAGGAGGGGAGGGGGCTGGCGGCCGTGGCCGCCAGCCTGGGGAAGGGTCGGTGGGAAAGGGGGGAGGGCTTGGCGGGGTCGGGAAGGAGGGGGGGAGGGTTGAGAGGGCAAGGGGGTGGGAAAGGGAGGGAGGGCTCGGGGGGGTCACCAAGGAGGGGGGGGGAGGGTTGAGAGGGGGGCAAGGGGGTGGGAGGGGTTGAGAGGAAGGGGGGGGCTGGCGGCCGCGGCCGCCAGGGAAGGAGGAGTGGGGAAGAGGGTGGGAGGGTTGGGGGGGCTCGCGAACGGGGGTGGGGAAAAGGGGGGAGGGTTGAAAGGGGGTAGGGGGAAAAAGGGGTAGGGGAGGAAGGGGTTAGGCGACGGGAGAGGGGGAAGGGTAGCGGGAGGGGAGGGGTCGATGGGGGGATTTTGGCAGAAGGAGGGGGGGAGGGAAAGGGAGGGGAGGGAAGGGGAAGGGAGGAGAGGGCTGGGTCAATGGATGGAGGGAGGGAGGGAGGGGAGAGGAAGGAGAGAGAGGAGAGAGAGAGGGAGAGGAGAGGAGGGGAGCAGAAGGAGAGAGAGGGGAGAGGAGGATTTGACTTACTATCACGAGCAAGAACGACAAATAAGATTTGACTTACGAGAAGAATGAAAAGGACTTACGAGAATCGAGAAGAATGTTGAAGAAAGTATCAAGAAGAATGTTGAACACAAATTTGAATTCAAAAGGAACGTATGAGAAGAAAGTATAAGAAGAATGCTGAACACAAATTTGAATTCAAATTTATAATGAATTCAAATTTCCCTCTCTTTTTTGAAAATTCAAATTTATGCGTAGGAGGAGTGGGCTAGTTTTAACTCTCTCCTCATTTCATTGAAGCAACCAAGAGCGGAAGAGAAAGGATAAGCGGAGCCTTATTTTTTTCACTTTTTCCAGGTACTTGCATTCTTTTTTATTCGTCTTGTAATTCTTTTTCTTTACTTACAATTCTTTTCAATTAGTTTCTTGTTAAGGTTTTTGAGTTCTATTTCTTAAAATTCGTATTGTAATTCTTTTTCTTTACTTATAATTCTTTTTCAATTAGTTTATTCTTAAAGTTTTTGAGGAGGGTGGTCTTTTAGAAGGCATTAGAATTCTTTTTAAATTAGTTTCTTATTTGAGTTTTTGAGTTCTATTTTAATTAGTTTTTTATTTATATTTGAGTTTGTAAATTTGAGAAATGAGAGAATAGGGAGGGAGGGAAAGAGAGAAATTAAGAGAGAGAAGAGGGGCTCCTTAAATGAGAGAGGAGAGGGAGAAAGGGAGAGAGAGAGAGAGATTCACACAGAGAAGAGGGGCTCCTTAAATGAGAGAGAAGAGTAGGGAGGGAAAGAAAGAGAGAGGAGAGAGGGGGAGAGAGATTAAGAGAGAGAAGCGGGTCTCTTGGGGGCCGTGGCTGCTTGAGGGAGGGAGAGAGTAGGGAGAGAGAGGGAGAGGGAGAGAAAGAGAGAGAGGGAGAGAGAGAAAGAGGGAGAGAGGGAAAGAGAGAGAGGGAGAGAGAGAGAGAGGGAGAGAGAGAGAGAGAGAGATGTTTATCAGAATGAAACGTGGCGAGAGGAGAATTCTTTTTCAATTAGTTTATTCTTAAAGTTTTTGAGGAGGGTGGTCTTTTAGAAGGCATTACAATTCTTTTTAAATTAGTTTCTTATTTGAGTTTTTGAGTTCTATTTTAATTAGTTTTTTATTTATATTTATATTCATCTTTTAAATTGAAAAATGTTAACTTTTCTTTAGATACTTGTTCTTCATTTATATCACATGCAGGTTTAGCCTCTACATCACAACCCCTTCTTTTGCATATTTAAGCCTCTTAAACCCCAGGACATTAAAATGAACACAGAAAAAGAAATTATTTATTGCTTTTCTTCGCTTCGACGGTTGGTTTAGCATAGTTTAGCATAGATTAGATTGCCTTAGAGGAGAGACAATTCTCCAAGTTGCCAATCGAAGCCATGCTCAAATTTTTCTAACTAGTTCCTAATCGTTGTCAGTCCCTTCGCTCACATGCGGTTTAACACTCATAACATGCTATTAAATAAGACCTTTTACCATTTACGAAGAAGTTTATCAGTGGGCAAATTGCATGAGCAGATATCAGTGGGCAGATTACATATATCAGTGGACAGATTACATGTCATGGGACATATTGGAGCTTGATGATTATTGGTTATTTTTATTGCATTTGTATAGATATTTAAGCTCCTTTATTGTCATATGAAGCGCCTTGTAATAAACCCGACCATCCCGACCATTCACTAATTAACAAGTATCAGTGGGATGCATAAGTGGATATCATGTGGGCTGCATAAGTGGATATCAGTGGAACAGTTTTTAGTGGATAGATTGCATCAGTTGGGTATCAGTGCACAGATATCAATGGATGGACAGATTACATGAATCTTCACGAAGATTGAAGCTTTATCACTAGACGACATTTTATATTACTTGTAAAGCTTTATTGGCTAATTCTTTTACATTTGTACAAATATTTAAGCCTTATAAAGCCTTTTAGGCCATTTCCCACATTTATTGCCATATGAAGCCTTGTAAAGCCTTTTGGGCTATTTCCCACATTTATTGTATCAAGGGTTGTATATTGTACTTTACTTGTATGTATCTAAATTCTTCATTATCTTTTCTTGTAGGATTATGGAGCAATCAGCTAATGTGATGGCTATCCTAAATGACTCTGAGATCAGAGAATGGGTTTCTGATGTCACTTTGAATTTCAAAGGAAAGGAATATAGCCCCAATGGCTTTGGTAGGTGGACTCGATATCACATGGGTAGAAGAGCTTAGTTTCTTCATCAAAAGGAAAAGAGACTCTTTCTACTTATGTCAAAAAGGGAGTTCAATGGTGTTGAAGATCCATGGGATGCTACTTTCTTCAAAAAAGATATGACTTCAAGCCTTGTAGTCAAAGACCTTTGTGATGCCTCCTCCTCAACCATCAAAGTTTCCAGAGCTGCAAAGTGCATTGGAGACTCTTTCATATACTTGGGAGCAATTTCCTAGTGTGGTGGCAAAAAGGATGCATGCAAAGATAATGTTTGAGTACTTTCAGGATGCACAATATGCTCCTCATATTCAAGGATCTTCACATGAAGGAGATCAAAAAGCTCAGACTTTGATGCAGGGACAAGAAGAACAAGCACACTGTCACGTGTAGAACATGAGCGCAAACTTCTAGAGCAAGAAATGGTGGATGTAACTAAGGATGATGAAACACAAGCCTTGAGTGCACGGGAATATAAAAAAATTGAAGAAGATCAAGGTCGATCCACTGCAGTTATGCTAGAAGCTCTTGCTAGCAAACCACGACGTGAAATGCAAAAGGCTAGTATTGCAAGAGCCACAGTTCCAAGCAGTAAAAAAAAGGCATCGTCCCACTCTAGAGAGAGATAATGTGGATGAAAAATGGCTAAAAGAAGAGAAAGATGAAGAAGACTCAGAACCTGAGGCTGAAGATGATCAGGATGAACTCACATCAATCAAAAATCTTAATCTGCGTCTTAATGAAGCAGTTACAGATGATGATGTGGGATATATCTGGGGTCAAAGGACATGGTTTGTGAATGCCAAAGATGTGGAAGCTGCAGCTCTCTTTACTAATAGCCGAAGCCTTGATATATCCTATGCAATGCAAATATACGAGGCTTTGAGAGATGGTAAGAAACCTGTGGCAAGCAATGTGGTCTTGCACCCAATAATGTTTTGTCCAACCAAAAATAGTTTTCTGGATCAAATAACATTTACAGGGCCTGCACATTTCGAGGAAATCTTCAGTCAATTCTTTAAAGACACTCTAAAAAATATTCCACATGAACAAGGCGAAGAGGCACAAGGTGAGAATATGCTAAAGGAAGTAAAGAAGGAATGTCTCCTTCATTGCAGATTCCAGCCCATTGATGGTCAACATTGGGCTTATGCTTGTAATCAGATCACAAGGGAAGCAAAGGAGGGCAAAAGACTCACTCCAAAACAATTTGTAAAGATAAGCTCATTCCATTATTATCCTACAACAATCTGTATATTCAAGCATGAGATCAAGTATTTGATTGAGTCCGAAAGACTTAATCATTATGTCCATGGAAAGCATAAGATATCCTCAACATCAGAGGTCTTACAGAAGGCAAGGGTTATATGGACAACATTTGGTTCTCCAAATCCTGATTTGAAGCGAAAGGTCACAAAAGCAGACGCCGACACACTCACAAACTTTTATACTTCTTTGAGTGCAGTTGTGCCTAGGGGAACTCAAGAGCGGGAAGAAAGTATGACAAGCCTCAAGGTGGTGAGGGACAGATATGCCGACTACACTTCTATCATATTTCGTCCTGTTGAAGTGTTCAATGAGATGCTTGAAACGTGCATTGCTTGTGAGGGTGGACAGCTGACCTATGAAGCTCCTTTGTTTATCTCCGGCAAGTCAAAGGTAGTGGATAAGAAGGAGTTGATGGCAAGGATGTGGAGGCCTGTAAAGCACTTACTTGATAAGTATGCATCCATGGCAGCACAAAAAATTTTAAAGAAAGAATGGTTTTTTGGAAAAAAAGACAAAGACCACTGCATGGAAGAATGCATCAATGTACAGGTTTGGAGGCATAGTGCCATCAAGTATTTGCTGTCAGAGAAACAAATTCCACTTACTCATTGTAACATTGACTATAATGTGGTGAAGCATATAGCTTCTTTGTCAACACCCAAGGTAAAGCTATGGGCAAACAGGTGGATTAAAAAGGATGAAGATGGGTCGGAAATAGTAACCTCTTATATGAGAAAAGAGATCCCACAACAGGTGGTTGCATATGTGGAAAGATTAATCAGTGAGATAAGAATGCCGACAGATATGCACCAAAGCTTTCAATTCAATGTAGAGGTTACGGCAGAGTCTGAAAAGCTTGTCAACTTCAGGGGAGTCTCAGAAGATGACTTCTTCAAGAATGAGTCAGCATGGGATAAGCCACAACTATTCTTTATCAATGAAGTTTCTAGCGATGATATCCATAACTTCATTGATAGAATAGTATATACCACCATTAGCAAAGTGGCGATTTGCAACATTGTCATTTTGTTGATAAAAAAGACAAAGAAGCCATGCAGGTTACTCTAGAGCGAGCATATTCATCAGATTTGAAGATCTATAGTGGTGTTTATGCAGCAAAGAGAGGCAAGAGAGAATGTGGCATAGCGATTCAAACTCTTGAATCATTCTTTCTGTGTATGCGGAGTCCCAACCCTGATCACTCCTTACAAAAGAACATAAGAGGGAATTCAAATAATTTGAGATTGATGCTAGAAGAGCAAGATATTCCCAGGTCCATACATTATCAAAAAAACAACTATGGAAGTCCTGCAAAAAGTGGGAGTCTCTTGCTTACCATGATGGAGAATTTGCTGCCGGCAGGTTGGGAGGTCACCTTGTGCAGGATGGGATATTTATTTGAGGATCTCCTAAGAAAAGGCAACTCCACAAATATTATTGAAAATAAGCATTTCATGGCTTATTTCTAGCTTCAAGCAGATCTAACCACAGGCTATGAAAAAGAGATAGACCACAAGGACACCGATGACATGGATGATTACCTTGAAGATCATAATGTCCCAGTTGATGATGATGAAGAGATGGACTTACATGACCCGTTCACAGAGAGGTTGGTGGATGAAGACAAACATGACGATGCCTTCTTTGATAATTATGGCTCGCAGGGTTATGAAAAAAGGCCACTATGACAATACTTAGCAGTATGAACTCTCTATTTCTCAACTAAATACAATTTTTTAAATAAGATTTAAATTTAAAGATAATGAATCTAATCTCTCATATTTGTTTACAGGCAATAGAGGGAGAAGAAATGGATGAAGTCAATACGGAGGCACTCCCTTCTACTTCAACAATGCAACCACCTCTAAATTTGATTGAAAAATCAAATTTAGCTGCATTGGATAAAATGGAGAGCTCATTTGAAGTTAGGATCATTTTGAAACGAGAACCTCAGTATTTAAGCTTTGGTAGAAAGGAGGTTTCAATCCTCTCCAATCCTTTAAAAGAGGTTAATGACAATGTTATCTTGGCCATTCTCAGGTAACGTTTATTTATTTATTGCTACTTCAATAAGCTAACATTTGTTTATTTATTCACAGTTCAGTTATATATCAGTTTCCTAGTGCAGAATGCAAATCAATTCTATGAGCTAATGTTTGTTTATTTCTTGGTGCAGTGTAGTTATTTCTCAGCTTCCTAGTACAGTCCAGCATCGTGTCTACATGCTCGATGCTCTCCTTTCTTCTATTCTTAGCTCTCCTCAAAAGACTATAGAAGATGTTTGTACCTGGTTAAGCCCTTTGAATTTAGATGGGGTGCGAGTCATCTTAATGCCTTATCATGAGGCGTAAGTATCAACTCTAACCTTATTTTTACTATTTCTTTGGCAAGTTTGTGTAAAACAATAATCATTTTTATTCTGGTCGTGTAGCTCACATTGGAGTCTGATCTTCTAGGACCTTGAACTCAACCATTTATGGTTTGTGAATTCAATAGAAGGCTATCATGCCAACTCCCCAAGGTAATTATTCTCTTAATATTTTTGATGCTTTCTTATTTTGTATCTTATGATCATGACATATTAATATATTTCATATGTCATACTGGACAGTGCTGCATATCGGCTAGTATCTGCTGTCAGAACAACCACGGAGCAACAAGATCAAGTAGAATTCAAAAGACGTCTACCAATGGAGCAAAAAGATGGACACAGCTGTGGGTGGAGAGTTGCCTACAACTGCATGTTGTTTCTTAGAGAGATTTTTGATTTGGAGTTACCAGTCAAAATGGAATCATATACAGAAGCTGATCTGCTAGCATTTCGGGCTGAGAGTATTCAGCATCTAATTACTACCATTGGGAAACAACATGAAAATATGACTACATTGCAGCATGTATAAAACCTTATCTTTATACTTGTATGCTTGTTTCAGCCTTTAATTGGGATGTGTAAATCTCATAACTTTTTTATATTTTCTTCCAAGAGGAGAAGAGACTGAGTCTAATGAAAGCATGCTATCTCTATACTTTTATGATTATTTAAACGATTAATTTTATTTGGGATGTGTAAATCTCATAACTTGTCTAATGAAAGCATGCTATCTTTATACTTCTATGATTATTTAAACCATTATTTTTATTTGGGATGTGTAAATCTCATAACTTTTTAAATTTTTCATCCAAGAGGAGGAGAGAGTCACTCTAATGAAAGCGTGTATGAAACCTTTTTAAATTTTTGCTCCAAGCAGAGGAGAGACTTACACTAATGAAAGCATGTATGAAACCTTATCTGCTTGTTTAAGCCTTTATTTGGGATGTGTACATCGCATAACTTTTTTATATTTTTATGGCAGAAGGAGGATGTGGAGGACATAGCAAGTGAAGAAGAATACGATGTAGACTACTCCCTCAATAAGATGAGTTATAAAAATATGAATCTATTGGAGCAGATTGGAAGTTCATTCACTGCTATGTTGTTAATTCGACAACAACCTCATTTTTTTGAATTTGGTGAAGAAGAGATTTCAATCCTCTTGAATCCTAAGAATGAGGTTAATGTCAAAGTCATTACAACCATCCTCAGGTTTGATGCAACCTTTTCCTTGGCTTTATACTTTGCTTATTTTGATTAAACCCAAGAAGCTAATACTTTTTTTTTAATATAGTAATGTTATAGCAAATTTTTCGCAAAATATACAAAGCGTTTCATATATGCTCGATCCTCGTATTTCGGAAGTGCTTAGGAACAAAGAAGAAACCATAGAGAATGTTTGCAAGTGGTTGAAGCACGTTCCTATGAATGACGCACGAGTTATTTTTACAGCATATTATGAGAAGTAAGCATCAAACCCTACTTGTTTTTTCTATTGCATTGGTAGAATTGTCTCAAACACAATAATTATGCTTTATTGATAATGCAGCTCACATTGGAGTCTGGTAGTCGTCGACATCCTTGCGAAGAAGTGCTTCTTTGCCAACTCAATGACATCCGTCCATGGCAATGTGTTAGAGTAAGTATAGACTACACTTGTTGTCACTTCTTGACATGTAGATTGATATGCAATGCACATATTCACTGTTGTTATATGTTTTGATGTGCAGATCAGCTCGAAAATTAGTAGATGCTATCGACATAGTAATGCGGAAATGTGACTTGGCACAACAAATAGAGTATATAACATGTCAGGTATCACATCAAGAGAATAGCCACATCTATAATTGTGGATGGAGGGTGGGCTACAATTGTTTTTTGGTACTTGGTCAAATTTTTGAGATACAAAATGACACCACACTATCAACATATACGGATTTGCATCTCTATGCATGTATAACATGTACCATTCGAGCAATCATTGATTGTGAAATGAATGCCATCAAAGAGTCAAAGAGGATAGAAGACCTCAACTCTACAAACATGGCTTCATTAAAAGAATTGGGAAGCTCTTTTAATGTTAGGGTTATGATTCAACATAGACCTCAGTATCTTGAATTTGGGGGAGAGGAGATTTCAATTCTCTCTAGAGCTTCAAATGAGGTCAATAACAACGTTATGATGGCCATTCTCAGGTTTGATACAAACTTTTTCTCTACTTGATAATTCAATATTTTGATTAAATCTAATAAGCTAATATTCATTTATTTGTTGGTGCAGTATAGTTATCTCACGATTTGGAAGAGTCGTACAAAATCGTGTGTATATGTTGGATTCCCTCCTTTCTCCTATACTTAGCGATAGCAGAAAGACAATAGCCGATGTTTGTAAATTATTACAGCCTTTACATTTACATGGCATGCGAGTCCTATTTATGGCATATCATGAGATGTAAGTATCATGGCAACCTTTATTTTCATCTTATACTGGCAACATTGTGTTAAATAATAATGGTTTTTAATTATTCGTGTAGGGAACATTGGAGTCTGGTGGTTTGGAACCTTGAAGACAACTATTGTTGGTTTGTTAACTCGATTGCAGGCTTTCATGGCTCAGTGCAAACGTAAGTATTCTATTAATCTGTTGTTACTTCTATATTATGTACCTTATGTGATAGACACACTAAGTTTTTTTAATATGTCACGATGAGCAGGTCGATTGAGAAGTTGGTATCTGCTATCAGAGAAACAGGACAGTACAAAGACTCGGTAGACTTCCAAAAGCGTTTAGTAGTAGAGCAGGAAGATGGGCATAGTTGTGGGTGGAGAGTTGCCTACAACTGCATGTCGATTTTCAAAGAACTTTTCTCACTTAAGCCACAGATCTCATCGGAAGACTCTTTGGAGCTCAAATATTCAGAGCAGGATATACAATTATTTAGGGCTGAAATCATTCGAGACCTAATTGCTGCCATTAGAATACAACGTGTAACTGAAGCAATATCAGAGCTTCCCTTTAAGGAAGAGGAGACTGAGTCTACTATGAAAGCACTGCACACTACAGAAGAGGTAGAGACCCAATGTACACTTACAGCACCACAGCCTCCACTAGAAGCATCAGAAGAGTTGCCACCGCCTCCGCTTGCATTTAAGGAAGAGGAAACTGAGTCTACTCCGAAAGCACTACATACTACAGAAGAAGTAGAGACCGAGTGTACATCTACAGCACCACAGCCTCCATTGGAAGCATCCTCAGAGTTGCCACAGTCTCCACTAGAAGCATCACAAGAGTTGTGATGCATGTATGATGTTGTGTTTGTAGTTTTTGTTGATTATACACCAATTTGTGACTTATTACTTAAGTGGCATAATCATGATATTTATATAATTTCTTTATGCACACAATTTTATGATATGAATGTGTGATTATTTGGAAATAAATCCTTGTGTGATGAGAATTTTGATATGAATATGTGATGATGTAATATTTGTAATATATTTCTTCATGCACACAATTTTATGATATGAACGTGTGATGATGTGATTATTTGGAAATAAATCCTTGTGTGATGAGAATTTTGATATGAATATGTGATGATGTAATATTTGTAATATATTTCTTCATGCACACAATTTTATGATATGAATGTGTGATGATGTGATTATTTGGAAATAAATCCTTGTGTGATGAGAATTTTATTCAGTTGGACAGTCTCCACTCACTTAAAGTAGAGCATTCGCAATGCTTCTCTCACTTTATTCCAACCCTTATCCTTATCATCTCCACTCACTTAAAGTAGAGCATTCAATCTCCACTCGCTTTATTCCAACCCTTATCCTTATCATAGTGAACACATCGTGCCTCTCACTTTATTCCAACCCTTATCCTTATCGTAGTGAACACATCGTGCCTTAGTGCACTTGTATTCTTCCATCCTAGTTCTTCCACAAACACTCTCTTATTTCTTACATCCTAGTCCTTCTGAGTAACTTGTATTCTTCTATCCTAGTCCTTCCGCAAACACTCTCAGAGTCTTCTTTCATCCATCCTGATAACCAAGTATTCTTCTATCCTAGTTCTTCCACAAACACTCTCTTCTTTCATCCATCCTAGTACTTCTCATTAACTTGTATTCTTCTTGTATTCTTCTATCCTAGTCCTTCTGCAAACACTCTCAGAGTCTTCTTTCATCCATCCTGATAACCAAGTATTCTTCTATCCTAGTTCTTCCACAAACACTCTCTTCTTTCATCCATCCTAGTGCTTCTCATTAACTTGTATTCTTCCATCGTAGTCCTTCGCAGACACTCTCTTCTTTCTTGCATCGTAGTCCATCTCCCTTTCTTTATCATCTCCCCACCCATGGATGTCCTTGGCATTGTCGAAGACGTGGAGTTCGGAATTAACAATCTCAAAGAATGGATTGCTGACCAAGGAGCACAGAGAGAGGCCAGAATTCGACAAGGTTCTCCTTTGACACACATGGAGAGAGAGGAATTTGCTGCACAACGGCACGCAGAGAGGGAGGAGACTCTCAAGATAGCAGACAGTGAAAGACTTCTAAGATGTATGATAAAAGCATGACAAGATCTATTAGACTTCTTAAGTAACCTGCGTTATCGCAGCTCTCGTCATGGGCGATTTGATGCGGATGCTGAGAGAACAATAAGAGCCTCTCAGAGAAATTATAAAGAAACAATTTGTGATTGCTTAAATTTCCTCTTCGCATGTAATTACGTTGAGGATACAGCTATGGAGGCAGTGAAAGATTGGGTTGTTGAGAAGATAAGAGAGACCAATGATGAGATCTTCTAGACTTAGATAAGAGAGACTGTATTAAGGTGTTTTTTGACACCATATGGCTTTGTA
This sequence comes from Dipteris shenzhenensis, assembly GCF_047967505.1. Lineage (NCBI taxonomy): Eukaryota > Viridiplantae > Streptophyta > Polypodiopsida > Gleicheniales > Dipteridaceae > Dipteris > Dipteris shenzhenensis. Next base: position 60,538,742 of record NC_141601.1, on the reverse strand, counting down.
TTAAGGTGTTTTTTGACACCATATGGCTTTGTATTAAGGTGTTTTTTGACACCATATGGCTTTGAGTAATATGATCCACTTCTTGTACAAATGTGATGTTAAGATGATGTTAAGAGAGACTGTATTAAGGTGTTTTTTGTCACCATAAGGCTTTGAGTAATATGATCTACTTCTTTACAAATGTGATGTGCTCTTTTTGAAATATACGTAGTTTTCATAACATGTCACACCATTTTTTATAATTTGATTTTTTAAAATCTTACTTTTTGTCTCTTTTAACAATGTGATGTACTCTATTTTTAACATCTCACGTCATTTTTTCTAATTTGATTTTTTAAAATCTTCCTTTTTGACTCAATGTTTTGTTTTATAAGAGTCTCTTTTTTTAAATGTTTAATCCAAAATTATCTCACAAAATGAATTTGGACAGTGCAAGAGTCCAAAATTAATGAAATAGGTGTTATACATCTTCGCTTGCAACATAGATATCCCAATGCATTTAACATGTTCTCCTCCATCATTACTCTCTTCCTCTTTGGTTGCTTTTGTGGATCTACCTGGATTCGCTTTCTCTTCATGCATATGTATGACCGTTTTCGTTCCTCGTGCACGTTGTTATCTGTATTTATGCACTTCTTCTCCTCACATTTGTTTGTAACCAAGCATCCATGATTGGTCGTTGCATCCTTGGCCATATCATAATCAAAGTTAAATATTGAATAATCCTCTGTTGATCTCATCCTCATTTTTAACATACTCTTAGGACCATTCAATGAATTCAATATACTTCACCTTCTGCTACAGTCTTATTTGCAAATGATCTCATTTATAAAATGTCCCCTATAGTAAAATCCAAGGTGGTGCACTTTGTATTCTTGATAATGTCTGTTGCATAAGTCTCATCTTTGTCCCATGCTATAAATGATTTGTTGGATGTATTGTAGGGCATAACATCTCCAAGTGTTTCCATATCTCCACATTTATACTTTAGCTCAACATGTGCGCTAAGAATCTTTGATACAGTAACTGCGGGTGTGATTTTTTGGTGAGCTTTTTGTCATGAGCTTTTTTTCAATTTTCATGAATATTGCGAGCTTTTCATTCACCTGAGAGAGAGAGAGAAAGGGGGGGGGTCATGGAGTGGGGTGGGTTGAAAGTTTGGGTTGTGGTTGCAGTTAAGAGGAGAGAGGGGGGGGAGGGGAGATAAAGGAAAGGGGGAGGGACGGGCGCATGGGTAAGGTGGCATGGAGAAGGGAGGGGAGGGGAGTCGGAACATATATTCATTATCATAGTGGAGAACGTAGAGGGGGAACTTATAAGGTATGCAAAGAGGAGTGCAAGGAGGAGAGAGAGGATGAGGAATGTGAAAGTTATGTTCATCTACTAAATGTAAAGGGGAAGGGAGAGCATGTGGGAAATTTGTTTATTTTCAAAGTGTATAATTTGACAGATTTGACCTCTAGCGCAGACTCAAAATAGGCCCCAAACAAAAGTGTATAATTTGACAGATTTGACCTCTAGCGCAGACTCAAAATAGGCCCCAAACAGGCCAAAATGACAAAAACACCATTTTTCCAATTTTTATCAGAATATGGTTATGTTGGTACTCAAAATGACCGGAATTCGACGAGGAATCCAAATATGAGTCAAAAGTTTCAAATTATACACTTTTAAATGTACATATCTCCCATAGTTCCTCCCTTCTACTTTGAATATGGACATATCTTCCATAATTTTTTGCCTCCTACTGCCACTCATATCCGCCCCCCCTTGTGCATAGTATACACTCTTCCACCCCTCCCACATGCTATGAAAATGAACATATCCTATATTATCTCCCCCTCTTTCTAACCTCCCCATCTTTCTTATAACAAAAACATGTATGGATTTCTAAAAAAAGCTCGCAAAAACAAAGGAAATGGTAAAAAAGCTCACATTAAAAAGCTCGCCAAAAGATTTCCCCCAGTAACTGCCACCTTATCTTCGCCAAGTCTTCGAAAGTGGCAAAGTGAATTGGGATCACTATCATGGATTGTAGCAAGCGCAACTACTTCTCTTTTGCTACATAAAATCACATCCATCCCTGGAACAAAATCTATAGCCATCTCCTTTGTGAGAGTCCTTCGCAAGCAAGCTGCAGTAGCAACAATTACATAAATATTAGTCTCTTTTTAATAATCTACTCATTTATTATAATTTTTAATTAGTACTTAATTTATTGGTGGGAGAAGTTATCCAATCAAGTACTCATCAGATGGACACACCAAGTTATCCTTTGCATGGTCGATCAAGCATTAAATACTATTTTTGCTCTAGTGTCATGCACATCCGTAAAAAAACACGCTGCTAGGTATGTTATCCAATCAAGCACTTATGGGATGGGCATGCCCTTTTGCATGTAAGTCAATTCCACCTAGTTGAAGGAGTGTGCAAAGTATTGTGCCCATCGGATATGCTTTGCATTGTCGATCAAGCATAAAACACCGTTTTTGGCTTAGTGTCATGCACAACCATGAAAAAACACGGTCCTAAGTGTGTTAATCAAACAAGTACTTATTGGATGGGGGCTCCGCTTTTCACACAAGTCCGTTTCAACTAGGTTGAGATGTGTGCAAAGTATTGTCACCATCGGATATTCTCTGCATGGTCGATTATGCATTATACAACGTTCTTCCCGTAGTGATATGCACATCTGCAAAAAAACACACCCTTAGGTATGTTATCTGACCAAGTACTTATCGGATGGGTGTGCCTCTTTAAGAAAATTTCAATACCACCTAGGTTAAGGTGTAGGAAAAGTATTGTTCCCATTGGATATGCTTTGCATGGTCTATCGAGCATTAAATACCATTTTTACCTTAGTGTCATGCACATCCGAAAAAAAACACTCTGCTAGGTGTGTTATCCGATCAAGTACTTATGCGATGGGAATGCCACTTTGCATGTAAGTCAATTCCACCTAGTTGAAGGTGTGTGAAAAGTATTGTGCCCATCGGATATGCTTTGCATTGTCGATCAAGCATAACACACCGTTTTTGCCTTAGTGTCATGCACAACCATATGAAAACACAACCCTAGGTGTGTTATTCAAACAAGTACTTATCAGATGGGTGCTCCACTTTGCACGTAAGACCCTTTCAACTACATTGAGGTGCGTGCAAAGTATTGTCACCATCGGATATGCTTTGCATGGTCGATCATGTATTATACACCATTTTTTCCCGAGTGATATGCACATCCGCAAAAAAACACGCCCTTAGGTGTGTTATCTGACCAAGTACTTATCGGATGGGTGTGCCTCTTTGAGAAAATTCTAATACCACCTAGGTTGAGGCATACGAAAAGTTTTGTGCCCATCGGATATCCTTTGCATGATCGATCGAGCAATAAATACTATTTTTGCTCTAGTGTCATGCACATCCGTAAAAAAACACGCTGCTAGGTATGTTATCCGATCAAGCACTTATGGGAGGGGAGTGCCACTTTGCATGTAAGTCAATTCCACCTACTTAAAGGTGTGTGCAAATTATTGTGCCCATCGGATATGCTTTGCATTGTTGATCAGGCATAAAACAACGTTTTTGCCTTAGTGTCATGCACAACCATGAAAAAACACGGTCCTAGGTGTGTTATTCAAACAAGTACTTATCGAATGGAGGCTCCACTTTGCATGCAAGTCTGTTTCAACTACGTTGAGGTGTGTGCAAAGTACTGTCACCATCGGATATGCTTTGCATGGTCGATCACGCATTATACACCATTTTTTCTCTAGTGATATGCACATCCACAAAAAAACATGCCCTTAGGTGTGTTATCTGACCAAGTACTTATCGGATGGGTGTGCCTCCTTGAGAAAATTTCAATACAACCTAGGTTGAGGTGTATGAAAAGTGTTGTGCCCATCGGATACCCTTTGCATGGTCGATCGAGCATTAATTACTATTTTTGCTCTAGTGTCATGCACATCCGTAAAAAACATGCTGCTAGGTATGTTATCCAATCATGCACTTATGGGATGGGTGTGCCACTTTGCACATAAGTCAATTCCACCTAGTGGAAGGTGTGTGCAAAGTATTGTGCCCATCGGATATGCTTTGCATTGTCGATCAAGCATAAAACACTATTTTTGCCTTAGTGTCATGCACAACCATGAAAAAACACGGTCCTGGGTGTGTTATTCAAACAAGTACTTATCGGATGGGGGCTCCACTTTGCACCCAAGTCCGTTTCAACTACATTGAGGTGCGTGCAAATTATTGTCACCATCGGATATGCTTTGCATGGTCGATCACGCATTATACACCATTTTTTCTCTAGTGATATGGACATCCACAAAAAAACACCCCCTTAGGTGTGTTATCTGACCAAGTACTTATCGGATGGGTGTGCCTCCTTGGGAACGTTTCAATACCACCTAGGTTGAGGTGTACAAAAAGTGTTGTGCCCATCGGATATCCTTTGCATGGTTGATCGAGCATTAAATACTATTTTTGCTCTAGTGTCATGCACATCCGTAAAAAAACACGCTGCTAGGTATGTTATCCGATCAAGCACTTATGGGATGGGAGTGCCACTTTGCATGTAAGTCAATTCCACCTAGTTGAAGGTGTGTTCAAAGTATTGTGCCCATCAGATATGCTTTGCATTGTCGATCAAGCATAAAACACCGTTTTTGCCTTAGTGTCATGCACAACCATGAAAAAACACGGTCCTAGGTGTGTTAATCAAACAAGTACTTATCGGATGGGGGCTCCATTTTGCACGCAAGTCCGTTTCAACTAAGTTGAGGTGCGGGAAAAGTATTGACACCATCGGATATGCTTTGCATGGTCTATCACGCATTATACACCGTTTTTTCCCTAGTGATATGCACATCCACAAAAAAACACCCCCTTAGGTGTGTTATGTGACCACGTACTTATCGGATGGGTGTGCCTCTTTGAGAACATTTCAATACCACCTAGGTTGCGGTGTAGGAAAAGTATTGTGCCCATCGGATATCCTTTGCATGGTCGATCGAGCATTAAATACTATTTTTGCTCTAGTGTCATGGACATCCATAAAAAAACACGCTGTTAGGTATGTTATCTGATCAAACACTTATGGGATGGGTGTGCCACTTTGCATGTAAGTCCATTCCACCTATTTGAAGGTGTGTGCAAAGTATTGTGCCCATCGGATATGCTTTGCATTGTCGATCAAGCATAAAACACCGTTTTTGCCTTAGTGTCATGCACAACAATGAAAAAATACGGTCCTAAGTGTGTTAATCAAACAAGTACTTATCGGATGGGGGCTCCAGTTTGCATGCAAGTCCGTTTCAACTAGGTTGAGATGCGTGCAAAGTATTTTCACCATCGGATATGCTCTGCATGGTCGATTACGCATTATATAACGTTTTTCCCGTAGTGATATGCACATCCACAAAAAAACACGCCCTTAGGTATGTTACTCACCAAGTACTTATCGGATGGGTGTGCCTCTTTGAGAACATTCCAATACCACCTAGGTTAAGGTGTAGGAAAAGTATTGTGCCCATCGGATATGCTCTACGTGGTTGATCGAGCATTAAATACCATTTTTGCCTTAGTGTCGTGCACATCCGTAAAAAAACACGCTGCTAGGTGTGTTATCCGATCAAGTACTTATGCGATGGGAATGCCACTTTGCATGTAAGTCAATTCCACCTACTTGAAGGTGTGTGCAAAGTATTGTGCCCATCGGATATGCTTTGCATTGTCGATCAAGCATACAACACTGTTTTTGCCTTAATGTCATGCACAACCATATAAAAACACAGCTGTAGGTGTGTTAGTCAAACAAGTACATATCGAATGGGGGTCCACTTTGCACGCAAGTCCGTTTCAACTACGTTGAGGTGTGTGCAAAGTATTGTCACCATCGGATATGCTTTGCATGGTCGATCACGCATTATACACCAGTTTTTCCCTAGTGATATGGACATCCGTAAAGAAACACACCCTTAGGTGTGTTATTTGACCAAGTACTTATCGGATGGGTGTGCCTCTTTGAGAACATTTCAATACCACCTAGTTTGAGGCATAGGAAAAGTGTTGTGCCCACATTTCAATTCCACCTAGTTGAAGGTGTGTGCAAAGTATTGTGCCCATTGGATATGCTTTGCATTGTCGATCAAGCATAAAACACCGTTTTTGCCTTAGTGTCATGCACAACCATGAAAAAACACGGTCTTAAGTGTGTTAATCAAAAAAGTACTTATCGGATGGGGGCTCCAGTTTGCACGCAAGTTTGTTTCAACTAGGTTGGGATGCGTGCAAATTATTGTCACCATCAGATATGCTCTGCATGGTCGATTATGTATTATACAACGTTTTTCCTATACTGATATGCACATCTGCAAAAAAACATGCCCTTAGGTATGTTATTTGACCAAGTACTTATCGGATGGGTGTGCGTCTTTGAGAACATTTCAATACCACCTAGGTTAAGGTGTAAGAAAAGTATTGTGCCCATCGGATATGCTTTGCATGGTCGATCGAGCATTAAATACCATTTTTGCCTTAGTGTCATGCACATCCGTAAAAAAACACGCTGCTAGGTGTGTTATCCGATCAGGTACTTATGCGATGGGAATGCCACTTTGCATGTAAGTCAATTCCACCTAGTTGAAGGTGTGTGCAAAGTATTGTGCCCATCGGATATGCTTTGCATTGTCGATCAAGCATAAAACACCGTTTTTGCCTTTGTGTCATGCACAACCATATAAAAACACGGCTGTAGGTGTGTTATTCAAATAAGTACTTATCGGATGGGGGCTCCACTTTGCACGCAAGTTCGTTTCAACTACGTTGAGGTGCGTGCAAAGTATTGTCACCATCGGATATGCTTTGCATGGTCGATCACACATTATACACCATTTTTTCTCTAGTGATATGGACATCCGTAAAAAAACACGCCCTTAGGTGTGTTATCTGACTAAGTACTTATCGGATGGGTGTGCCTCATTGATAAAATTTCAATACCACCTAGGTTGAGGCGTACGAAAAGTGTTGTGACCATCGAATATCCTTTGCATTTGATCGAGCATTAAATACTATTTTTGCTCTAGTGTCATGTACATCCGTAAAAAAACACGCTGCTAGGTATGTTATCCGATCAAGCACTTATGGGATGGGTGTGCCACTTTGCATGTAAGTCGACTCCACCTAGTTGAAGGTGTGTGCAAAGTAATGTGCCCATCGGATATGCTTTGCATTGTCGATCAAGCATAAAACAACGTTTTTGTCTTAGGGTCATGCACAACTATGAAAAAACACGGTCCTAGTTGTGTTAATCAAACAAGTACTTATCGGATGGGGGCTCCACTTTGCACACAAGTTTGTTTCAACTACGTTGAGGTGCAGGCAAAGTATTGTCACCATCGGACATGCTTTGCATGGTCGATCACGCATTATACACCATTTTTTCCCTAGTGATATGCACATCCGCAAAAAAATACGCCCTTAGGTGTGTTATCTGACGAAGTACTTATCAGATGGGTATGCCTCTTTGAGAACATTTCAATACCACCTAGATTATAGTGTAGGAAAAGTATTATGCCCATTGGATATCTTTTGCAAGGTCGATCGAGCATTAAATACTATTTTTGCTCGTGTCATGCACATCCGTAAAAAAAACACGCTGCTAGGTATGTTATCTGATCAAGCACTTATGGGATGGGTGTGCCACGTTGCATGTAAGTCAATTCCACCTAGTTGAAGGTGTGTGCAAAGTATTGTGCCCATCGGATATGCTTTGCATTGTCGATCAAGCATAAAACACCGTTTTTGCCTTAGTGTCATGCACAACCATGAAAAAACACGGTCCTAAGTGTGTTAATCAAACAAGTACTTATCGGATGGGGGATCCAGTTTGCACGCAAGTCCGTTTCAACTAGATTGAGATGCATGCAAAGTATTGTCACCATCAGATATGCTCTGCATGGTTGATTACGCATTATACAACGTTTTTCCCATACACTACTACACACGCATCCTATTGCGACGTTTACGTACCGACGATTAGCGCCCGCTTAGCGTTAATCGTCGGTATAAAAATCGGGTGTCGTAAATCGTCGCTATATAGCAACTTTTAATAAACGTCGCTATATAGCGACGTTAGTAAAAGTCGCTATATAGCGACATTAGTAAAAGTCGCTATATAGCGACTATTAAAGGTCGCTATATAGCGACACTGAGACACTAAATTATAGCGACGTTTTACAGAGAGGTTTTTTTTTTTTTTAAGCCTTAAAATTTATTTTCTTCCAATGACAAAATTTTTTAAATTTTCATACATGTTTGAGCTCTAGAGAATTAAAAAATGAGAGCATGTACATCAAGCCTTTGAAGCTCATATATTCATGTCCAAGTTTGAGATGAGAAAAATCAAATTAAATAAGAGCATTTACATCAACTGTTTCATCTTGAGTCAAGTCTAAGGCGCCAAGCAAGTCTATCTCCAACTCTATACCGAGTTGATCTCCTATATCATCATCGTACTCTAGCATCGTACGTTCACCTAAAAGTATTTGATCATCTTCTTCAATTAAGCTTAAGTGTGGTGATTGATCTTGACGATTGTTGTCTTCCTCGTCAATATCGTGATCTCCATCCTCCTCCCGTGCGATGTCATTATGCGCATCTTCCTCTTGCCTCATATGGTGATCTACATCTTCTTCGCTAGATTCATCAATTGGATCCGGATTTTGGTAGTGGCATCTCCATATCCACATCTCGATCTTCAAAAATCTGCTTACTTCGTGGTGCAACTTGGATCACGTACCACCATCTTGGATCAGAACGATCCGGATGAAAAACCACCTATATTGAAGATGAAAAATCACGTGCCAAATGTCGTCAATTATATATATATCAATGGACTTAAAAAACGAAAGCTTCGACTAATTAAATCATTAGTATGCACCTGCTCACAGTGCTCGGGAAGAACAAAAGTATCACTTTCATCGGTCCAATGTTTGGTGGAGTCTATTGCAAAGAGACCGCTACCATCTTTTCTCACAGTTGCATGGGGACCGTTGTAAGTAGTTCTAAACCATTTTACATCAAGAATGAAAATAGTAAATCGTCTGAAATCAATTTCATAGATGTCGCGTATGGTTCCACAATAATCCAACTGTGAGGAGAGAAGATTGGTATCCGAAGCACTTGCTCGGCTATCTTGTGTGAAGTTAGCCATGACTCCACAATCATACGTGACTCTCTTTGAATCGATGCGTTCTATGCAAAAATGTCGTCCATATGACCATAATGCACTGTACTTTTTGTACTGTAAAAGAGCATCATTAAAACAATGAAGATGCACCTATTTTATAGCATATATTGCCACAAATAATTACTTAATTACATCAAGAGATAAGAAACTTACATGCACCATACATCCAGATGATAACTCCCGCTCGCGCTCGTTTATTGTCTCTCCATCACGTTCGGCTTTACGTATAGCTAGTTGTAGCCAATCAAGTGACATGTGAGTAGGGAGAAGAGCCAGATCTCGTGGATATGGTTGTGATCGCCTGTACATTACTCTGAATCTCGTCCTTGCATTTATTCTTTCTGCTTTGGCCACTTCATATCTCTCAATCCACTTCTGCATCTCAGGGCTATTGAGGATACAAAACTTATTGAATTTCTCCATTTGCTCTTCGCTCATCTTTCTTTCAATCCCTTTTCCTTGGGGGACCTCGCCAATGATGCGATCATCATCCTTGTTGTGCCAAGCTTGCGGCATATCAGGATCCGTGGATGCAAGAAACTCTGTGATATATACTAATGACTCTTGCACAAGCCATCCCTCTGCCATGCTTGCTTCTGGTCTTGCTCTTTGTCTTACAAACCCCTTTAAAGTTTTCATAAACCGCTCAAGAAAAAACATCCATCGATTATGAACGGTACCTGCTATAGCCACCTCATCAACTATGTGCACAAGCAAGTGGACTTGAGTTGTCATAATGCTTGAGGGAAAGTGCTTCTCAAGCAAGCATACGGCTTCGATGGATTCCACCCTAGCCTTCTCGATGCTCGATATAGAATCTCTTTTTGAGATATCCACCTAATTCACATGTCCATGCATATGTAAGATATTTGAGATATCCACCTATTTCACATGTCCATGAAGAAAATACATAATGCGAATTGATAGTAAGCATACCTCACAATACCACAGATCTTGAAAATAGCATTTCTAACATCTTCTTGTAAGCACCCTTTTATTGTAATTGGAAGGATGAACTATCAAAGCAACAATGAAATCATGTCAACAATATAACATAATAATAATTACGCTAATGCATCACTATTATCGGTACACTAATTCTACTTAGAATACCTGTAAGACCTTGTGCCAATCATGGGACTTGAGGCCACTAAGCTTATTGTCCTTTGAAAATGCTCCTTTCAAGCAACGCATGTACCCTGTCGGTGTTTGAAAAGAGGCAATGTCTGCCTTGATCGCTGCCTCCTCCCTCGTAGAGAGGATCCACGTTGCTTTCGGGAGGACAACTTTTCCTGAAGCATGCACTTGGGGCCACAAACGAGACATCCTATTCATAGCACGCAAGTCTTCTCGCACTCCTCTCGAGTCCTTGGAACCAACCAAGTGTACCCAAATGGTAGCCCCCACATTCTTAAAGATATGCATGGGATCCAAGAGATGATTGATTTGTAACTGACCCCAATAAGGAAGCTCGTGAAAGATCGATAGCCTCTTCATACCAGGAGGAGGTTCCTCTCCATTCTCCCTCCAAGCTTGAATCCAATCACTTGCTTTCAAATATGATGGTGGTGGATCAAGCTGACCTCCACGTGCGAGATGGTCGAGCGGAAGGTATCGAGCATGACCTTCATAAACATTTTTCCTCATGTGTTTGGAGTAGTGTGCAAGCGATTTCAGAGCGGGTCCACAAACAGGACAAGCATGGTACCCACTTGTAACAAGCCCTGCACGTGTGCATGAATATGTTAGTACAAGACATGCGCGCAAAAGAGAGTAAAAAAAGCATAATACCTCATTGTACATGTAAAGACATAACCACGTACCTGCGCACTCTCCATATCCTGGGTAGTCATGCATGGTCCACATCAAGATACCCCTGACGGAAATATCATTGGTATGCCTAGGAGCTCTGGAAATATCAAAGACTGTTAGCCCTCTCTACTCTGAAGACTAACTCGAAACGCACTACTGCGACAGATTTACATGCGTAATCGTACTTCAGAACTGCGTATGAAAATTCATAGAGTAGAACAGTGATCGACAGAATCATTCATGATAAAACAATAAGGCAGATGCAATAGAATCTCTGTATAACATTTCTCCGAGCAGTACAACACCGTACTCTCTGATACATAGCACTGATCCTTGCTCCGATCCTCATCAATGAGCCTCAATTGATCTCTCTGAATGATCGCTCTCTCCTCTCTTATCTAACCGGCACACATAACTCCTTCACGGTTGCCGTGCCTATTCAGTTCTCCGCCTGCCCCTAGAACTTCCGTCTTTTCATATCTCATTAATAAACTAGATACAACGTATTAATAATAATCTAAGGACTAATGATCTAAGGACTCCCCCCCTAGCTCCTCTTTACTGTGGCTGCTTTTGCCCCTAACACTTGGCACTCCCGGGGAATCGGATTCTGGATCCGCATCCGAACCCACCGGTTCTCCGCTACGGTTCATCCTCGACGTCGCCACCGTCATCGTCCGCCGCCGCCGCTGCTGCCGCTGCCACCGGAACTGCTGGAACTGCTGGAGCCGCCGGCGCCGGTACGAGTACTGCCGGAGCCGCTTGCGCCGGTCGAAGTAAAGGTAGCTGCTGCGGGTTGAGAGCATGGGCATCCACAAAAATTTGGAGCTGTCCATAGAAAGGTGGTGCCGCCGCCCCCGCCTGCTGAGCTACTGCCGCCATCCGATGAATATAGCGGCATGCCGTCCGCAGGTCAACCAACATAGCTGCTCTCTCAACATGACTCGCTCTCCGCAGCTGTTGTAGCTCCTCGGCATGCAGTCGGGTCTTTTCAGATAAAGCGAGTTCGAGATCGGTTACCCGCATAGTGCGATCTGCTTTCTTGGCCACACTATCCAGTCGTTTCATTACCCGCCCCAATTCCTTGGTTTGGGCACCTGTTGAGGGGTCTGGCGTAGTAGCTTGGAGCTGCAGCAAATCGGCCATGAGGCTCTTCACCTCAACTTCATGTTGCTGGTGCTCTTCTTTCCGGGCGAGCTTGAGTGCCAACAGCTGAGATCTTGCATCGTCACACTGCTGTTGTACCACCGCGACGTGTTCTTTCAGCTGCAAAAAGTGCCTTGCGTCCAAGGATTCCCCGTCCGCTGGCTCCGGAAAAGCTGCCACAAAAGCGGCTGCTGCGTCTGCTCGGGGTCGTGGCATCATCGCGGTCTCGGGTCTTTTTCCTCTGGCCTTCGCTCTTCGGAGGGCTTCTTCCAGCTCGGCGATCCGTTTGACATAGCCTTCGGCAGAATCCACCGGTCCCGCCGCTGTCTGCTTCCCGAGATTATTGGCCGATGTAGAACTTCCACCCTCCGGTTGTGCCGCAGTTGCCGTCACCGGTACTGGTGGTAAAAAGGCTGTTCCTGCGCCCCCTCCCGCCGGATCATCCTCATCCCTCCGGGCCAACCGTCGGTCGAGAGGCCTGCAAGCCCGCTCCAGCTCTACTCGCAAGTGATGTTGATGATCAAGAAAAATACCCTGCATCTCTGCGACGAAGGCTTCCGATAAATCCAACAAAAGGGCCTCGTCCAGCATGCGTGTAGAGCTAGAGGGTTGCCGGTACGCCATCACTTCCGCTTCCAACAACTGCACCCTGGCGGTCGCAGCTGTAGCCTTCTCCGTCAATTGTTCCGTCAGCCGTAGGTGTTCTTGAGTTTGGGCGACAATCGCCGTCCTTGCTTCCTCCATATCCTGCTGTCGCCATGCATCCACCTGTTGGAGTCGTACCAACTGCTCCTGCAGCTGTTGATTGCGTTCGAGCAGCCTGGCATTTTCCTGGTGCAACCTCGCCTCATTCTCCTCTAGCTGCCCCTTCTGAAAACATTGGAGCAAGCGCTCCGCCAACCGTCGTGCCGTGACCAGATCATAGGTCTCCACCGACGGAGATAGCTGCAGCTCACCACTCCCCCTTGGGACTACACGGGCTTCCTCCTGACCTGCCTGTCTCCCCGAACTGTCCTCCCGAGTGTGGACTGAGCTTTCCCCTTGCAAGGCCTCCGCTTCCGGGCGGGTTTTCTTCAACATGCCTCCTTCCGGCGCGAGAGCCAACTTTCGTTTCAATAAACTGGCCATGCGGCTCGATGTTGCTGAGACCGCTGGCCTACTCCTCGGGCTACCCTGTGGAACTTCTATCGGAACCGCTGGCCTACTCCGCTGGCTGCCCTGTGGAACTTCGGCCGGAACCACCACCGCAGGTACGACCGCCGGAACCTCCACCGCAGGTACTACCGGAGTCACCTGGTTCCTTGGCATCAGCGTCAGAACTCCCTCCGTTGTTGATCTCGCTGGTTCCACCTCCTTGGACTCCTTGTCCGAACCCTCGTCTGTGGACTCCTCCACCTCCACATACGATCCTGGGATGACCGGTTCCGCATCTGGTCCGAACAAAAAGAATAAGACCTGCCCCATCCGGGATGTTGCCGTGGGCTTCAAGAGCTTCTTGGCCACGTCCAGAATTCTGTCCGCCAGCAGCTTCGCCCAGGGAACCGGTTTCCCTTGCTCCGCCCTCTGGAAATAGGTAAACTGTGTCTGTCCCAGTAACTCTGCTTTCACCTTCTGCCAGAGTGCCTCTGCAATAAACTTGTAGCATATCTTCGTCGAAGCATCCAGCTTCTTCATATTATACTCCCCCTTGCAACCTGCGCCGAGAGCTGCCTCCATGGCACTGCTGGTAAGCTTCGTGACTTTGCAGGGGCCATCCACCGGCAAGTGCAAACGGGCCGCTACCAGCTCCTTGCATAAGGTGAAAGTTTTGCCATACACCACGACCTTGCGCCCGCGTGCAAGCTGCGCCAAGATATCCTGCGCCAATGGATGAACTGGTGTCGTAGCCCATGGCAAACCTGCGAACTCCACCAGACGAGCTCGTGTCAGCCAAGACTGCACAGCCTCATCCCCAACAGGTAATGGATTGATCAGATGGAAGACCACCATAGCGGCGAAAAGCTGGGATGCGAGGGAGAAGAGTTCTGGAAAACAAAGAGTTGGAAATAAGCCCCCTTTTGCTTCCAAAGTGCCTTTTGGATGCCCTGGTGAACTCCTTGTTTGCATGCAACGATCAAGTGTCCCATCATTCTGATAAAAGCCCCACTTCGAAGATTCAGTAGATTGCATGGCGGCGTCCGCGCCCCGCAACACGAAGCTTTGCTCCCACCGTTTCTCGGAATAAAGTGAGTGAGACCACACGTGCGTATTAATAGCCCCCATCATCGGTTTCTCCACCGAAATGGCTACAAATGCATTTGAAATGATCTTCACAGGTGGTTTCTCCGGAAATGGGTAAGGTGGCATGGGCCCTGTATATGGTCGGAGACGAAATCCATTTACCGGCTTCTGCAACAGCTCCCCCTGTAGTGTTCCTAATCGGAACGTGCCGTCACCATAACGCTCCACCACCCAATACGGACCTCCCCACCGTAATTTCAGCTTACCCGGATGCGGACCCATCCGAGTATTAAACAATATCACGGCATCTCTCCGTTTGAAGGTCTTCTTCTTTGAATGACGGTCCACCCAGACCTTCCGTCTGTCCTGGACTACCTGTGCAAGATACGCACTGTAGAACCGCTCCTCACCCAGCCGATCCAGCTGTTCAATCCTCCGGTCTACGGACTCGTCCCAGCCCAATTTCTCTGCCGCTGCAATCCGCAGACTCGGTACTAGGAATTCCATGGGGACCACTGCTTCAACTCCGTAAACCAACTTGAATGGCGTGAACCCCGTCGCAACCTTATAGGAAGTCCGGAACGCCCATAATGCGGAGTAAAGTTTTTCATCCCAATCTGTCCGATTTTCATTGACCAGCTTTTTCAGAATGACTAGCAACACCTTATTCGAGGACTCCGCCTGTCCGTTTGCCTGAGGGTAATACACTGTGGACTTCTTATGAATGATTAGGTGCCGGGTAACCAGTTCCCGTAACACCGCATTAAGAAAATGCCCACCTTGATCCGTGACGAGCTCAACCGGACATCCGTACCGTGTCATAATGGCTTCATAAAGGAATCTGGCCACAGCCTTTGCCGAATTATCCTTCAGTGCTCTGGCCTCCACCCATTTGGTACAGTAATCCGTCGCCACCAGGATATACCGGTTACCTGTCCTCCGTGCCGGCGGCGAAAACGGACCTACAAAGTCCAGCCCCCACTTCATGAACGGTTCGAGGGCCAGTATGGGATTGTGCGGCATCCGGTCCCGACCTGATGGCTGGCCCAACCTCTGGCACACATCGCATCTTTTGACGAACCTATGCGCATCCCCCATTAATGTTGGCCACCACAGACCTCCTTGGAGTACCTTTCGTCCGGTGACTTCTCCTGCAAAGTGTCCACCGCTGATTCCTTGGTGAGCCTCTTCCAGGATGACCTCCTGCTCATGTGGGTACACACACCGTCGCAACATGCCATCCAGCCCCTTTTTATACAATTGGTCAGCAATGATCCGGAAGTCTCTGCTCTTGAGCGCGAGCCGTTTCCGCTGGTCTCGTGACATTCCGTCGCGCATCTGGCCCGTGTCGACAAAGTGAAACATGTCGTCGTACCACGTCTTTGGAGCTACCGGTACCACCGCCTCCAGTTCGAACAGCTGGGCATCCGGAAAATCGTCTTCCACACCCATCGGGTCTTCACCAGATTCCAACCGCGAAAGGTAATCCGCTACGGCATGTGTACTGCCTGGTCGATGGACCACCGTGAAGTCGAACTCCTGTAAAAGCAGCATCCACCGGGCCAACTTTCCAGTGAGCTCGGGCTTGTGTACCAAATACAACAAGGCGGAATGATCCACATGAAACGTGAACCGATTCCCCAACAGGTAGTGACGAAACTTGGTTACGGAATAAATCATCCCCAATGCTTCCCGCTCCGTAGTAGAGTAATTCCGTTCGGCTTTTGACAACCTTCGACTTGCATAATACACCGGTCGGAACCACTTAGTTGTCGCTTCCTGCATGAGGACACTACCAATAGCCACGTCTGAGGCATCCACGAAGACATGAAACATCTTCGCCCAATCTGGCGGCTGAACCACCGGTGCTGTCGCCAACATCAGTTTGAGCCGCCGAAAGGCTAAGTCACAAGCAGAAGACCAGACTAACGGTACTTTGTTGAGTTGGTCATACAGTGGTGTCGCCACATCCGCCAGATACCGCAGCATTCGGCTGTGCCATTTAACCTGCCCTAGGAATCGCCCGAGCTGCTTACCGTTGCCAGGAACCTTTGCCTGCCGAATCGCTTCGACCTTCGCCGGATCCACCGCAATGCCTTCCGCCGAGACAATGCAACCTAGCAGCATACCGCTGCCCACGGCGAATGCACATTTCATAGGGTTCAGACACAACCGTGCCTCCCTACACCGGGTTAAGCATTTCTTCAGATGCTCAAGGTGCTGCTCGCGACTCCCAAAAACACTGAAATCGTCCAGAAATACCTGCATAAAGATTAGTAAATAATCATGAAATATCTCTTGGACCATGCGTTGAAATGTTGCCGGAGCATTCTTTAGCCCAAATGCCATCACCAGGAAAACAAATGCTCCCCACTCCGTGATGAAGGCTGTTTTCTCTCGATCTTCTGGTGCCATCTGCACCTGGTTATACCCACTGAAGCCATCCAGAAAAGAATACATCTCGTGACCTGCCACTGTATCCAGCATAGTATCATTAAACGGCAATGGAAACGGATCCGTGATTGTCGCCGCGTTAAGCTTTCTGTAGTCAACACAGACCCGCAACTTCAAATTCTTTTTCGGAACAATGACGATTGGCGAAAGCCACGTTGCACGGTCAACCGGACAGATAAACCCGACCTTTAGCAACCTGTCCAGCTCCTCCTTCACCCTCTGGGCATAGTGCGGATTCATTCTATACCGTTGTTGCCGAACCGGTATCGCATCCTTCTGCAGATTGATCCTGTGCTGATAGAATTTGGGATCGATGCCGAGCAAATCTGTGTAGTCCCAGGCGAACACGTCTTTGAAGGATTTCAGCAATGTCTCCAATTTTCCCCGAAATCCTTTGTCGAGCTTTGCACTGACACGAACGTTCTTTGGCTCCCCCTCCGTTCCGAGGTTAAGATCCAGCAGCTCGTCTTCTTTGACCCTCCGCGAGCGACGGAGTTCCTGCTCGAAAACTCTTTCCGCCTCCGCCACTCCCGCTTCGTCCGGCATGTCTCCTGTGCCTTCCGGTAGACTCCCTTCGACTGGTTCGTCCGTGAAACTGGATGACTGCTGCGTAGCCGAGGGAAGCTGATGCTGATATTGCTTTAACACGGCAACCACATCTACCTCGAACAAGCTTACCAGCTCCGTATTCCTACTGAAGTAGTCATCCTCCTCTTCGACCCCCATTCCGTCCATCATATGGATACCTTCCGCCATCGTCGGTCGGAATGGCGTCCTCAGCCCTTGTTTGGTATGTACCGAGAGCTTCAGCTTCTTTTTTCCTTTCCGAATGGTGATGCGGTCGGATTGCCAGTCTTGTTTCACACGGGCCTGCCGCAACCACGGTCTTCCGAGCAATAACGGGTATGACCCGCTAATATCCTCCATCCGGAGAATCACCGCAGCGATTTTGAACTTTACGCCGCAAACCTCCATTTTCAATCCACGGAGCAATCCTAACGGCTGCACTCTCCGTTGGTCCGCCATCCGAACGGCGAAGGGTGCGGATTCCCATTTTGTGATACCCAACGGCACCAGCATTTGTTCGGACAGGATGTTGACCCCAGACCCTCCGTCCAGCAACACCCCTCCCACACGGCGGTTCTCCAGCGTTACGGAAATTACCGGGACCGCTTCATCAAAAACAGGAGGCTGTTCTTCCACTTCAGGCTTTGCAGATTCGTCAGGCGACACTTCCATTGTTACCGCTTCCATCTCCGACTCCATCGCCCTGACTGGTTCCGTCAATTGTTTGATGAGAGAATTCCGGAAGTTGGGTACCAATGCTAACAATTGCTCCATTGTCATGTGTATTTGCTGTTTCCGCAAATCTTGCCATAAATCATATGGTTCAACACCCTCCGTGCCGGTCATCAGGCTGTCCTTCTGACTGGTAGGTAGACAAGTCGCTTCTGGCTGGTCTCCTTGCAGGCGCCTTGCCACCGTCGCACCATTCTCCGTCACCGAGACTGCCTTTTCCGCGCTAGGCCTAGGTAACACCGTTGGGGTTTTCTGGACCCATTCACCGACCGTCGACCGCACCTGTTGTTGTGCCTGCCAATCCAACGCCGGGGGTCGCCCCTTCTCTTGCGGGGCCTTGTAGTCCCGCACCTTTTCCTGGGATCGTGTGACCACGAGCACATCTCCGCTCGCCCTTCCTCCCACGTTGTCTTCAACAGGGACACCCGCCGGTACTTCCGGTACTTCTTCGGACTGCGGACTAGGCTCCTTGCTATCCTGTTGCGGACTGTCATCATCACATTCGATAATCAGAACCGCGTTCACTGCTGGTGCGGACTTGCCTTCTCCGGATCCCCGGGTTGCTTCCCTTTCCGCCTTGTGGCGCTTGAATAATTCGCAATCTACCTTTCGATGTCCGGGTTGATTGCAATAAAAACATAGGAACGTCCGTTCCCCTGCTGGTTCATCTGCACCTGTTCCAGCCGTTCTCGGCCGCCAAGGTCTTTTCGCCGGTGCGGCTGGTACCGCGGCTGGTGCTGCGGCTGGTGCCGCAACTACCGCCGCCACCGCTGGTGTCGGGGCTATTCGTGCGTTATAGCGGCAGATCTCCGTGGTATGCGTCGCTGTTTGGCAAATCGCACACCACCGCTCATTCAAACCGCATTCCTCTGCTAAGTGTCCTGCATTCCGGCACCGATTACACCAAGTATCCTTGCGAACTTTTGAAGAGGACCCTATTCCACTATCCCGGCTTTTGGCTCCGGCAGCGGATCCTTCCGGAAATGACTTCCCTGCCGCTTTTCCAGCCTTCCGCCTCATGGAACGTTTGTCCTCCTCCTCATCCGACTGATCCGACTCCTCCTCAGTATCAGTATCGGAGTCTCCCTCAACCTCCTCATACTTCACTTTTCCTTTCCTTCCCTTAGAAGTAAACAGGACTTGTTCCGCCCTCACCGCTGCTTGGACGACTTCTTCCAATGAAAGAGCTTCCAGATCCAACGATGCCAGGGACCTTTTCAATCCTTTATTCAGCCCCTCCATAAAGTAAGCATTTTGGATGGGGACTGCTGGAGTAGTTGCTGCATCGAGGCGGCGGATCAACGACCGAAACCTGGCCGCATACGCCTCCACTTCTTGGTTCTTCTGTTCCAGTTTCCCCAGTTTGGCCAGGACATGAACACGGGTCTTGTCCTCCCGAAACCGGAGCAAAAAGGCATCCCGCAGTAGATCAAACGTGGCAAAATGGGTAGCTCCATATTGCGCGATCCATACTGCCGCCTGCTTCTGCAGTGTCGGGATGAAAGTCGCCATCTTCATAAGATCTGTCGCCTGCACTGGTGGAGCCGTATTCACCATCCATGCCATCTCAAATGACAGTATATGTGCATCCGCATCCTCCTTATCCCGTCCCGAAAACTTGGGGTACTTCACCGTCATCCTGGATACCAGTGGTGGAATAGCCGCGCTGCTTACCGCCGGAACTCCACCCCCGCCTCCGCCGCCACCGCCTCCACCTCCCCTACCGGGATCTGGTGACGGACCTGGGGCTCCTCTTTCTGCAGGCACACCACCCTCCCGTCTCCTGGGACTCGGTGGTGGGGAATTCCGCAACGGTGACGCTTCGTCTTCCGGAGGAGTACCTGTTAAATCGAACGGGCTACTGCGTCCGGAGGATTCGCCTTCCTCCTGAACACCGGAAACGACTGGACCTTCCTCTCCTGGGATCAGCGGAGGTGTGTCAGAGCGGCTACTACTCTCACTATCCGTGAAGAAGCCGAAGAGAAGATCACGTTGAGCCACATATCTGTCATGCCGTTCCTCGCGGGTTGTACGTGCCGATACTGGAGTTGCAGGCTCCCGAGGCCGTTCCGGAGAGCGCGATGTTCCCCCTGGCTCACTCCCAGCGTCATTCATGCGCTAGGCCTCGCACCGAGGAATCAGAGTGTTACAGATGGGGAGCATCCAACCTCTCCGGGGGAATCCACCGCGACGAACATGGAAATCTTCCGTGGTCGCCAAAGTGTTAGCCCTCTCTACTCTGAAGACTAACTCGAAACGCACTACTGCGACAGATTTACATGCGTAATCGTACTTCAGAACTGCGTATGAAAATTCATAGAGTAGAACAGTGATCGACAGAATCATTCATGATAAAACAATAAGGCAGATGCAATAGAATCTCTGTATAACATTTCTCCGAGCAGTACAACACCGTACTCTCTGATACATAGCACTGATCCTTGCTCCGATCCTCATCAATGAGCCTCAATTGATCTCTCTGAATGATCGCTCTCTCCTCTCTTATCTAACCGGCACACATAACTCCTTCACGGTTGCCGTGCCTATTCAGTTCTCCGCCTGCCCCTAGAACTTCCGTCTTTTCATATCTCATTAATAAACTAGATACAACGTATTAATAATAATCTAAGGACTAATGATCTAAGGACTCCCCCCCTAGCTCCTCTTTACTGTGGCTGCTTTTGCCCCTAACAAAGACCTACACTCCTCTCCATAATATCTGTAACTCCTCTATCAAAGGTGCCATGTACACGTCCATGTTTCTTGCCTTGTACTTTCCTGGCATAAGTAGTGCAAGCATGAGGTGTCCCTTTTTTATTGTTAGCCATGGTGGGATATTGTAATTCACCACGACTATGGGCCATGTCGACCAAGATGTCGAGCGTAACCCGAAAGGATTCACGCCGTCCATGGCTAGCCCAAGATGTAAGTTGCATGGCTCTCTCGCAAAGTCCGGCCACTGATTATCTATGTGCTTCCAAGCCGCACAATCTGCGGGAATCCTCAATGTGTGATCAGTGGACCGATGAGATGCATGCCATGTCATCAACTCCGCTATGGATTTGCATCGAAACATGTGTTGTATTCTTGCAATGATGGGAAAGTGTCTTGAGACCTTTACCGGTATCCTCTCACCCTGCAAGTCATCTCTATATCGTTGTTCCCCACACTTTGGACAACTAGCCAAATCTCCATGCTCACGACGAAAGAGAATACAATCATTACGACAAGCATGGATGGTATCATAATCCATACCCACCATTGTTAGCATCTTTTTCGCTTCATCTCTTGATGCGGGCATGGTATTTGGTGCAGGCAACATCTTTTGGAGCAACCTATGACAAAGACACTATCCAAATGATGATTCTCAAAACAAACAATATCCAAATAATGAGTCAATCAAATTAATGCAAGGGCTAACCTCATTAAGGCCGAGACACTTGTATCCGACCACCCATACTGTACTTGTAGATTCAAGATTGAGAGACAAGCACGTAGTTTAGACATCCTGGCACCCTCGTACAATTGTGTTGATTGCAACTCTCGCATTTTCACCTCAGACTCTGACATCACGTGTACGTGGGATGTAGTGCCCCTAAAAATGGAATCCATCATGTCGACCATACCCTCGTCGTCATCTGGGAGACTATAGTCTTGTTGAAAGTGAGAAGGTATATGTGTACCCTCGTCACCCTCGTCATCCTGTCATAAGCTCATTCGTGTAAATAGAAGATCTTCTAATTCCGAGTATACAATAAGATTGCGAACTTAAATAGCTTTGACTTACCGATGATCCATCAACATGTGCAACACCAACAGGGGGTACTGGTTCCGGCTCCTCCCCATACATCCGCAAGTGGCGCATGATAATACGACGTTGATGTCGTACTTCTCGCTTGCAATGAGTGCAATGACAATATAACCTCTCCGTAAGCCACTTCGTGCTCCCGGGCATTGGCGCATCATCGGATGAGCTTCCACTCGTCCCTTCCATCTACACTTATAAAACCAAAACATAAGCATGAAGAGGAGATGTACACAATTATGAGCATAGCATGTTTAATTTGAGCTTCTCTTGAGGCTATATAAAAAGAATGACATCGCTATATAGTAAGGATTGAAACAAAAAATCCTATATAGTAAGGCTATGTAGTAAGAGGAGATATTGACAATTATAGGCATAGCATGTTTGAGCTTCACAAGAGGCCTCATTAAAAAATAAACAGTAAGCGTCGCTATATAGCGACGCTCTGTTCCGTCGCTATATAGCGATGATTTTAATTGAAAGCGTCGCTATATAGCGACGTTTTAAATTAAAAACGTCGCTATATAGCGACGAATAAGCGTCGCTATATAGCGACGCTGTGGGTTAAAACCCGAAACGCCGAAACCCGCGGCGTTTTGCTCAAAGCTTTCCTAATCTCTCAAGTAAGCTCTCCAAAATCTCCTCCCACCTATTTTCATTGACCTCCCATCTATTCCAAGCAACCTCCTACCCTATTTCCCACTCCTCACCCTCCTCCTACCTCTTGTGCACCCTCTCTCTCCTTTTTCCCTCTTTGGTTTCCAGAAAGAAAGTTCTTCAAAAGGTGAGTTTCTTTCAACAATGTAGGTTGTTTGTTTGTTAGCTTTGGTTTTGTGAGTGTTTCTACTTGTATTGCTAAAGTTTTAAACTAGTTTTCATGCTTGATTAGAAAGGATTCAAACAAAAAACGAAATTTCAAGAAAGAAAGAAAGAAACTCACCTCTTCTTCCTGTATTTCTCTTCCTTCTCTTCCTTCTCTTCTCCTCAATCTCCTCCTTTCCTTGTCTCCTCAATCTTCTCTTTCCTTGTCTCCTTTCAAGAAGTTGCTTTTGTGATCTCCTCTTTCCACTAACATCTTATTTGAAAAAATGGGTTGTTTTCTCTCTTTTGTAGGGCTAGTCCACTACACCGAGCGGGACATAGTCTCTCTTTTGTGGGCCCAGTCCACTACACCGAGCGGGACATACTTTTACAGGTAAGTGCTTCCTCTTCTTTCCATTTAAGCTTTTTGTTATTTGCATTGGCCTGCAGCTAGCGCCTTAAGCGCTAGCTGCAGTGATGGGCGTAGGAACCCTCTCTTCCCCCTTCTCTTTTTCTCATTTTCCCCCTTCTCTTTTTTCCCTCTTCTCTTATTCTCTCTTTCCCCCTTCTCTCTTTCCCCCTCTCTCTTTTCCCTTCTCTCTTTCCTTTCCCCCTTATTCTCTATTTCCGCATCCCTCTTATTCTCTTATGCTTATGCTTCTCTCATTCCCCCTTCTCTATTTCCCCCTTCTCTCATTCGCATAAGCTCTTTTTCCGCAAGAGCTTATGCGGAAATAGAGAATGAGAGAAGCATATGCTTCTCTCATTCTCTTTTTCCGCACAAGCTCCTTCTCTTTTTCCGCATGACCATAAGCATGAGCTTATGCTTATGCTTATGCATAAGCATAAGCATAAGCATAAGCATAAGCTCATGCTTATGCTCATTCATGAGCATGAGCTTATGCGTAAGTTTCCGCATAAGCTCCTTCTCTCATTCCGCATAAGCTCCTTCTCTATTTTCGCATGAGCATAAGCATGAGCTTATGCTCATTCATGAGCATGAGCTTATGCGTAAGTTTCCGCATAAGCTTATGCGGAAATAGAGAATGAGAGAAGCTTATGCTTCTCTCATTCTCTTTTTCCGCATAAGCTCCTTCTCTCATTCCGCATAAGCTCCTTCTCTATTTCCGCATGAGCATAAGCATGAGCTTATGCTCATTCATGAGCATGAGCTTATGCGTAAGTTTCCGATTAAGCTTATGCGGAAATAGAGAATGAGAGAAGCTTATGCTTCTCTCATTCTCTTTTTCCGCATAAGCTCCTTCTCTCATTCCGCATAAGCTCCTTCTCTATTTCCGCATGAGCATAAGCATGAGCTCATGCTTATGCTTATGCATAAGCATAAGCATAAGCTCATGCTTATGCTCATTCATGAGCATGAGCTTATGCGTAAGTTTCCGCAAGAGCTTATGCGGAAATAGAGAATGAGAGAAGCATATGTTTCTCTCATTCTCTTTTTCCGCATAAGCTCCTTCTCTCATTCCGCATAAGCTCCTTCTCTATTTTCGCATGAGCATAAGCATGAGCTTATGCTCATTCATGAGCATGAGCTTATGCGTAAGTTTCCGCAAGAGCTTATGCGGAAATAGAGAATGAGAGAAGCATATGCTTCTCTCATTCTCTTTTTCCACATAAGCTCCTTCTCTCATTCCGCATAAGCTCCTTCTCTATTTTCGCATGAGCATAAGCATGAGCTTATGCTTATGCTTATGCTTCATGAGCATAAGCATGAGCTTATGCTTATGCTTATGCTTAAGCATAAGCATAAGCATAAGCTCATGCTTATGCTCATTCATGAGCATGAGCTTATGCGTAAGTTTCCGCATAAGCTTATGCGGAAATAGAGAATGAGAGAAGCTTATGCTTCTCTCATTCTCTTTTTCCGCATAAGCTCCTTCTCTCATTTCGCATAAGCTCCTTCTCTATTTCCACATGAGCATAAGCATGAGCTTATGCTCATTCATGAGCATGAGCTTATGCGTAAGTTTTCGCAAGAGCTTATGCGGAAATAGAGAATGAGAGAAGCATATGCTTCTCTTATTCTCTTTTTCCGCATAAGCTCCTTCTCTCATTCCGCATAAGCTCCTTCTCTATTTCCGCATGAGCATGAGCATGAGCTTATGCTCATGCTTATGCTCATGCATGAGCATGAGCTTATGCTCATGCATGAGCATGAGCTTATGCGCAAGTTTCCGCAAGAGCTTATGCGCAAGTTTCCGCAAGTTTCCGCAAGAGCTTATGCATGAGCATGAGCTTATGCTTCTCTCCTTCTCTATTTCCGCATATGCGGAAACATGAGCATAAGCTCATGCTCACCCATGAGCATCCGCATAAGCTCATGCGGAAAAAGAGAAGGAGCTTATGCGGAAATAAAGAATGAGTTTCCGCATAAGCTCTTTCTCTTTTTCCGCATAAGCTCTTTCTCTTTCTCTTTTGCATGAGCATATGCGGAAATAGAGAATGAGAGAAGCTTATGCTTCTCTCCTCCTCTATTTTCGCATATGCGGAAACATGAGCATAAGCATAAGCTCATGCGGAAAAAGAGAAGGAGCTTATGCGGAAATAGAGAATGAGAGATGCTTCTCTCCTTCTCTTTTTCTGCATAAGCTCCTTCTCTTTTTCCGCATGAGCATAAGCATGCGGAAACTCATCCTTCTCATGCTTATGCTCATGCATGTGCATGAGCTTATGCTTAAGTTTCCGCATAAGCTCATGCTTATGCGTGAGCTTATGCGGAAATAGAGAATGAGAGAAGCATAAGCTCATTCTCTATTTCTGCATAAGCTCATTCTCTATTTCCCACTCTATTTCCCCCTTCTCTCATTTCCCCCTTCTCTCATTCTCTATTTTCCCTCATCTCTTTCCCTTTCTCTCATTCTCTATTTCCTCATTCTCATTCTTTTCTTTCCTTTACATCTTCTTTCCCTCTTATCTTTCCCTCTTCTTTCCCTCTTTCCTTTCCCTCTTCTTTCCTTTCCCTCTTCTTTCTTCTTGCCTATGCCTATGCCTATGAGAATGCTCATGTTTGTTTATTTGTTTTCTGTTTTCGTGTTTGTGTCTATGTTAGACATGGGATCACGTCGCTCACCGGACGAGTACGGATAGCCTCGCAGGAGGAGAGCTCACGATCTATATGCTCCAGAGGACTTTGATTCCTCTCAGGCGACTACCCCGAGGACTACCGCTGGTCCGACTCCTCTCGGTCCTAGCACTGTGACTACGACCCCTCTTCCACATAGCACTGCGACTACCCCTCAGGGGACTCCTTTGCTAGCCGCGCATGGCTTTGTTGAGACTCCCGACGAGTTTGTAGCGCAGATGAGCGATGAGGAGGCAGCGAGATTCTTCTCTCTGATCTCTCAGAGGACCTCCGCAATTCCTTCCCCTACACCGATGGGTGGACGTACAGCCCAGCCGTCCCCTCGCGCCCCTTCGACCGCGGGATCATCACCTGCGCATGCCTCCCGCAAGGGAAGGAAGAGTAGGATGGGCGGCTCATGTTGTGCTGACTCAGGAGATGTAGACGAGTCAGCACACTCACGCTCCTTTAGGTCTCCACTTGGTCCGGAGACATAGTATCAGTCAGGTCCCTTTCCCTCTCCTACTCCCACAGCTACTCCTCGATCCGGAAGCGGTCGTGCAGCTTCCACTCCTTTAGACTCTGCTACCGTCAGTCCCCCTTACTCATCAGGGGATCTCTCCTATCAAATCACATCTGCCGGAGAGATAATAGAAGACAAAAAGGGCAAAGTAGTGATGGCCGCCATGAGGCGGTTGATGAGTCATCACTTCAAGAGCGGCATAAATATCGATTGGCGGTATCAAGATGGCCAAAAGAAGCAGGCGGTGATCGATGAGTTAAAACAAAGATATCCTAATCCGCCAAATGTGGAGTTTAATAACAGTTATATGCTCGAGCGCATGGGTTTGGTCCTAAAGCATCGCAGATCAACCATGCGTACTTCCATTACAAAGGGGTTGGCTAAACCCAGCTGGGCAGATAAAGCTGATTGGAAGTACTTCAAGAAGCAACATAGGGACCATCCTGAAATGTTTGAGGGTCAGAGGAGGGCTGCGAAGAGACGGCTGGATGTCGTAGGTACTTCGCACTTTGGTGCAGGCGGACGGTATGCGTTCGAGGCAACCGTGGTAAGTTTACTTCTTTCCATTTAATGTATTGTTCTATTTGTTTTACTTACATATTACATGCACTTTAGCTAACTCTAACTCTCGTAAATTGGATCCACAGCAAGCTGCGATGGGTCGTCTTCCTACGGATGCAGAGACGCGGCGCGCATTTCGGATAGGAACCAAGCCGTGGTTCATTGAGCAAGAGGCAATGGGAGCGACAGTCGATTGGGCTGAGGTGGCTGCTCGCACGGTATAAGTTTACTCCTACTTGTAATCTCACTTTTTAATTTAAGTTCCAATCTAATTTTCGATTTATATGGTTCACTCTCAGGGTCAAAGCTCAAGCGTCCCATCATCAGAGACGAGCGATCAACAGGGGCAAGGATCGGACGCAGGTGCCGATGACGAGGGAGAAGACGCAGGTGTCGGGGACGAGGGAGAAGATGCAGGTGCCGAGGACCAGGGAACAGCCCAACAAGACGATTCGGATTCGGATTCGGATTAGTAGTGGTAGTAGCATTTTGTATATCCGCTCGTTAGAGCCATTTTGTATCGCCCTTTCACAGGGTAATTTTGTTTCAAACACAGTTGTATATGTATATGCATTTCTTCCTCATCATTCACAAGAACAATTTTGTATCACCCTGCAAGCAAGGGAAATTTTGTTATAAAAAACTTTCTTTTGTAATTACAAAAAAAAAAAAAGGGTTAGTGGGGCTAAATAGGGCCAAAAGGAAGCCCTGTTTAGCCCCACTAACCCTTTTTTTTAACTTCTGTTAATCGTCGCTATATAGCGACGTTTACCAGTGTCGCTATATAGCGACGATTAACAGAGTCGCTATATAGTGACGTTTTTATCGTCGCTATATAGCGACGTTTACATCGTCGCTATATAGCGACGATTAACAGCGTCGCTATATAGCGACGGTTTATAGCGACGCTCCTTTTCCGACGATTTTAACGACTTTTATAGCGACCTTTGCGCCCGTGAAAAAAAAAAATTTTAATGTAAAAAGCGTCGGTATTTCCGTCGGAAAATGGCCTATGCCTTGTAGTGATAGTGATATGCACATCCGCAAAAAAACACGCCCTTAGGTATGTTATTTGACCAAGTACTTATCGGATGGGTGTGCCTCTTTAAGAACATTTCAATACCACCTAGGTTAAGGCGTAGGAAAAGTATTATACCCATCGGATATGCTTTGCATGGTCGATCGAGCATTAAATACCATTTTTGCCTTAGTGTCATGCACATCCATAAAAAAACACGCTGCTAGGTGTGTTATCTGATCAAGTACTTATGCGATGGGAATGCCACTTTGCATGTAAGTCAATTCCACCTAGTTGAAGGTGTGTGCAAGGTATTGTGCCCATCGGATATGCTTTGCATTGTCGATCAAGCATAAAACACCGTTTGTGCCTTAGTGTCATGCACAACCATATAAAAACACGGCCGTAGGTGTGAATACTTATTGGATGGGGGCTCCACTTTGCACGCAAGTTTGTTTCAACTACATTGAGGTGCGTGAAAAGTATTGTCACCATCAGATATGCTTTGCATGGTCGATCACGCATTATACACCATTTTTTTCCCTAGTGATATGGACATCCGCAAAAAAACACACCCTTAGATGTGTTATCTGACCAAGTACTTATCGGATGGGTGTGTCTCTTTGAGAACATTTCAATACCACCTAGGTTGCGGTGTAGGAAAAGTGTTGTGCCCATCGGATATCCTTTGCATGGTCTATCGAGCATTAAATACTATTTTTGCTCTAGTGTCATGCACATCCGTAAAAAAACATGCTACTAGGTATATTATTCAATCAAGAACTTATGGGATGGGCGTGCCACTTTGCATGTAAGCCAATTCCACCTATTTGAAGGTGTGTGCAAAGTATTGTGTCCATCGGATATGCTTTGCATTGTCAATCAAGCATTAAACACTGTTTTTGCCTTAGTGTCAAGCACATTTGTAAAAAAACACGGTCCTAGGTGTGGTATCGGATCAAGTACACTTTTCATGCAACTCAATCACACCTAGGTTGAGGTGGGTGTAAAGTATTGTTCCCATCGGATGTACTTTGCATGATATATCACGTGTTAAACTCTGTTTGTGCCTCAATGTCATGCACAACCATAAAAAAACACGCTTTTAGGTGTGTTATCCGACAAACTGCTTATCGGATGGGTGTACCACTTTGCATGCAATGCAATACCACAATTGTTGAGACTCATGCAAAGTATTGTGCCCATTGGATATGCTTTGCATTGTCGAACAAGCATTAAACACTGTTTTGGCCTTAGTGTCACGCACAACCGTAAAAAAACGCGGTCCTAGATGTGTTATTCGACTAAGTACTTATGGAATGGGCACGCTACTTTGCATGTAAGTCAATAATACCTAGGTTGAGATGTGTGCAAAGTATTGTCATGATCGCATATGCGTTGCATTGTCGATTAAGCATAAATCAACGTTTTTGCCATTAGGAAAAAAGGGAGCTCATTTTGGGGCCTTTTACGGTTTGGAAAAATAAGCTCTCAACCAATCAATAGAAGGCCAACGTAACGTTGAAAATTCACGAAAATAAGAGAAAATAGAAAAAAGAAACAATACTTTATGTAAGTACAAGCGTGCTACTTAATGAGGAGATTGGTTTTTTATTCTTAGAAGATCTTTGGACAAGAAGATAGAATCTAAATTGACATTTTATCTGACAAGATCCTTCCCGCTTCCACCTTTCTTTGAATTTTCAAATGTTGTGCCGCCTTTCGTGCGAAAGGTCTACCATTCTACACCATTGTCTCATTGTGCAACAGCCTTTCTTTTCCAAAACTGCTCCTTTGATCCTGTTTGGCGTAGAGTAAGATGTTTCTCGTCAACTGTCTGTTTGCCCACTTTCTCTTTCTTGAAACTTCAAATTGTTATCTTAGTTACATTACTTTGCTATTGTTACAGATTCAGAAAATCTCCATGGTGAACCAAAACCACGGCCGTTCTTGTGGAAGACGCTCTGTGGATGATAATGCTACGAGGGCAGAATTATACCAAACATCCTTACCCTGTCGACCTGCTTCTTCTATTTTGTCGGTAGAGAATTCAAGTACAGTCAAAACAAAAGGAACTTGGGAAAGGTTTAGTGTTTCGAAAGGAGCATGGGTGCTCATGCAACCTAGCAAAAGAAAAAGACCCCAGACAAAAAACATTTTCTTGGCATCGTGGAAGGGAAGAGTACGAGATTTTAAAATCACCAAAGGGAAGATATTCGTGAAAGAAGTTTTGATTCAGCACGTGTACATGCATAAAGAACTTGTCTTGCAAGACTATCCAAAAAATCTTCCGCAACACAGGCCTAATTGTATATTTTTCTATTGTGGTTTTTTCCTTCATGAGGTGTATGGATTTTTAAGATGAAGCTTTCTCTCTTAACTTATTGACATTCTTATGTTGTTTTATTTCAGATTTATATCCTTCATCGTATGAGACATGGCAAAACATCGATTGTATTCTGGGATTTATAGATGTTCTGCATGGATCGATAGGAGAACAACAATACCAAGGTCGATGTGCAATAGAGCTAGCTCAATCGGGTATATTTTTTACTGATCATTTTTATCAGTTGCTGGACAAAGCTAACACACATGGTGTATTTATAAAACAAGACCTTCCGGCGTGGAATTCAGTGGATTGGCCTCACCCACATTCTAGTGTTATAGAGGCATATAGGGCGAAGCTTTTTACAGAAGTACAGAAAGCTCTGAGGCCCAATATTGCCACTAGGATAGTAAAAATTTCTTTGTGCATGCCTCTCACAGTTTTTGTAGACTTGTTTAATACCTTTCCAGTAAAGGTTTCAAAAATAATGTTCACAGTTAAAGCAACAAATTCGGCATGCATGCCACAATTTTTGGATAAAGGTTGGGATAAGAAGACATGTAGTTCAGTGTTTTGTGAGGTGGTCCAACCTTCTATGCAACTGAAGTACATGGTTGCATCACAAAATTTTATTTTCTCTTTTTATTACAAGCGCAGTCGAATGCTAGGCACAAAGCTTGTCCCAATGGACCAAGATGAAGAGTCTTTTGGTGCACAAAATAAACTTATTGATATTGATGTTGTTGACAATGGTGATGTGGTAGCCAATATCTCGTTAAGAGAATGTTGCTCCCTAGCTCAATTGCGCAGTGACATTCTGTTTGAGACTGAAGGTTCTATCTCAAATGACTTTTTATTTATCTACAAGAATAGAAAGGTACACCATCTGATTTATCCTAGTCTCTATAAGCATTGCTATTAGTTTAATTTACCACTCTAATTCATATTGCTTTTTTGCAGTTACTCAGAAGAAGAGAGAGCTCAGTTAAATGGAAAGACATAGAAAATTTTAAAATTGAGATAACACAGACACCATAAGGAAAGGTTTTGTATTCAATCAAGTAAGATTTTGTACAGAATTGTTTAGCTGAATCTGTAGAACATATTTCTAACATCCATTTTCTATTTATGTACAGTTTCATCCAGAGGCTGCTCTACATTTTCTGGAGGATTTTCTCTCTACTGCTCCATCCTGTCCGTGCTCCATCCTGTCTCCTCCACTGCCCCAGAAGCCTCTCTTTGCTGCTTCTCCACCTTCTCCTCAACATCAGCAGCAGGTCTTTGCTCCTGTGTCTGCTCCTCCTCAGCACTCTGTGATTGCTCCTGTGGCTTCTGGTCCTCAACATTAGGTGCTTCATATGTGGGATCAAGGTGTATGACACCTTCTTGTACTTTAGAGCTTTCACCCAGCTCCATAGTAGCTGCTACAATAGGTTTGGGGGAGGCATAGCTCAAAAACCTCCAAATTGTATGAGCTCTAAAATTATGTACATAGTTGGGGCTGAAGCTATCCTCTTTCATCTGCAATGGCAGAGGATAATTTAGAACACTTTGTATCATTATGAATTATCTTCAAGCTAAATGAAAAGTATTTTTCCTTACCAGATCTGGCTGTTCCTTTTCAAAGTAGCTTGAAAGTATATATTTTGCATTGATCAGCACCCTCCATCCACAACTACTTGAATCATTTTGTTGTGGTGTCTATACAGTTAGAAAAAAATGTTAGAAACTGTGAGCATCAGCACAAAACAAAATTATTCAATAAGTTCAAAGACATAGCATTTAATAGACTTTTTACCTCTAGACTTATTGGCTCTATTGAATCCAATAGGGAGACATTTGGAGGACAATGATCCAATGCATCCAATAGCCTTCTAATACAACTGCAATATGTATAATTTAGTTAGTATGGTATCAAAATAATGAAGTTTTGAGTTCAAAAAGCACACACAGCACTTACAATTTCAGCTCTCTGTGTGTGTTTTTTAGAGAGTTGAATAGAAAGCAATGCTTCTGCTGGATGTCAATAGACACAAAACTCCAGTGGTCACTGCATAAGGAAAAAAGCATAAGAAAATGAAAGGCTACAAGAGTTACAAGAGTTCCCAATATTAAAGAAGAATCTTAAAAGAAGTAGTCACCCACATACCTGCTATGATATGGAAGTAGCAAAATGTCAATTACTTCAAAACTGCAGTGTTTGAACCAGCTGGAAATACTCATGGGAGTCTCCTTTGCATCTCTTAATCTAGAAGAAATGGCTGGATCAACAATATGGACTGTATGTTGTACAGAGGGGTGAAGCCAGCTTCTCATCATGCTGCATAGGATCAGAACATAATTAGGGTAGGTTATAAAAGAGTTACAAGGAGGATTGATTTGCAAAAAATGTAAAATTTAAAGACACTTACTAGAGCATTGCAAGAATGATAGTATCTGAGCAATACTCATTCTTGTTAGCCAATGCTGCTAAGCATTGTTTTGTCAAATCAAAATCATTGACTGAAACTTCATCCTCAATATGTATAACTACATCAGGGCCCAGCTCCTTCAACCTTCTATGTATGTGTAGCTCCTTCTTTCCAGTCTCCACATCTATAACAGATTTTGTTTCTTTTAATCTTTTTACCTCATCAACCTTCACCTTCCTTGTAGGTGGAATTAGCAATATATCTCTCATTTTGATGTCCTGCCATTCCACAGGATGAACCAGCTTGTCATATCTCCATCTCACTCCGGACAAAGTGTTGAAATCTTTGGCCATCAAAGTCACCCTGTGAGCATGGGCTGCTACAAGCATTGCATCCTCAAAATATTTCTCTAGGTAATCCTCTGCCATTTCCTGCAAGGAAAGAATGGCAGTTCTATTCCACCTGAACCCAAGGTTCCAACTGTCACAAATTTCTCTCACCAGTCTTTGAAAGGGTGCTTTGGGTATTGCAAAACCTATGGCTTTCTGTTGCCTCCTTATCTCCCTTAGCACACCTGCACCCTTATTCAATCTTTTGGCCTTTTGCTTGAGCAAGCTCATTGGATTACCCTTCCTGCCATGTGAAGCTCTTCCCTTTGGAGGCACACTAAACTTCTTGGAACCTGTCCCAGCTGCTGTTGCTGCAAGACCTGGTCCTTTGCCAACTTGCCTTGCAGTTGATTTGGTTCTTGCCATCACTCTGAAAAACTGCATACAAAGGATTGGAAAGAGATCACAGACATGAAGAACATGTTCTAACAAAGAAAAGGCAATCACAGGGGTGGAAGCAGCCAAATAGAGAAATTTGCAATAAAATGCGATATGAGCAGTTTGGAATTTCAAATAGGTCCACATCGCATTTTGCTGCAAATTTTTTAAATGAAATGCTGGTGCACTCCTACAGTGATTTCTATGTTTCTCCAACCAAATACAGTATGAATGGAGGTTATGCAAGAAGATCACATGCAAATATCACACTTGAAGATCTGCATTCCTTCAGTGATTTCCCTGTCTTGGTTTGAGCCTATGCATTTCCATACAGGATGTAATTTTTCTATTTTAGGCAAGAAGATTGCAGAGACTAAGGGGAGTCACAAAACCAGAACATGTTCTCACAAAGAAAAGGCAATCACAGGGGTGGAAGAAGCCAAATAGAGAAATTTGCAATAAAATGCGATATGAGCAGTTTGGAATTTCAAACAGGTCCACATCGCATTTTGCTGCAAATTTCTGAAATGACATGCTGGTGAACTTCTACAGTGATTTCTTTGTCTCTCCAGCCAAATACAGTATGAATGGAGTTTATGCAAGAAGATTACAGCTATGAAAGTCAAAAAACCAGAACATGTTCTCACAAAGAGAAGGCAATCACAGGGGTGGAAGAAGCCAAATAGAGAAATTTGCAATAAAATGCGATATGAGCAGTTTGGAATTTCAAACAGGTCCACATCGCATTTTGCCGCAAATTTTTTAAATGACATGCTGGTGCACTCCTACAGTGATTTCTATGTTTCTCCAACCAAATACAGTATGAATGGAGGTTATGCAAGAAGATCACATGCAAATATCACACTTGAAGATTTGCATTCCTATAGTGATTTCTCTGTCTTGGTTTGAGTCTATGCATTTCCATACAGGATGTATTTTTTCTATTTTAGGCAAAAAGATTGCAGAGACTAAGGGGAGAACCCATTGTTACTGACCTGGAATCTATCTGTGGATGTGCTGTGCTGCTGAGGAGTAATCTGTGCTGAGGATGTCTGTTGGACAAGATGCTGATGCTGCAGAGTATGGAGGTAGGGAGGCAAGAGAGCAGAGACTGGAGGGCAAGAGTTCTAAAACAGGATACCACAAAGAAGTGCAAATAGAATTAAAGAATCACTAAATCCCACACGTGTGGAATCTAGTCGTTTTTCACACGTGTGGATGGGACCCAGATCTCTTGGAGTTTGAAATTTGGCACGTGTGAAAGTACACTTTATTCCTTGGAACTTGTGCCATTCATGATTTCATCATCAATACCACAACCACTTTTCCCTCCCCTGGATTCCAATCTCTCATCCCTGCCACGACTCTCTCCTGATCCTTTCTCTCTGATCCTTTCCTACCCAGCACACTCCATCCAGACTCTGCAACCTGCCTGAAGACAGTATTGCCAGATCTCCAGGTTACCTAGAGTGCAAAGTTCAAGCTAGAGAAAGAGCAGGAGATTTACCAGTGCAACTCAATCAGCATGGAAAAGGAAAAAAAAGGTCAGAGTTCTAGTTTGGTTTCAATGTTTTTCAACATTTATTTCTTCCATCCATTGGATTTTTGATGTCCCAATGTCTTCACTCAGCTCCATCCTTCTTCTTACATTTTCAATTAATACTGTTCAAGAATGTGGTAAATCACCCAGAAATTAGATTGTAGGTTGATATGAATAGAAACAAGAAATTTGCAACAAAATGCAAGGAGAGTGGTTTATAATTCTCTAAACAGCCCATATCGCATTTTGCTGCAAATTCCTGTTGTGGACTCCTTGCTCATGAAAAGTTTCACTCATTCCATTATTTCTCTTGCATATGAGATCATAGTGTCCAGGAATCACTGAGATGAACCAAGTGCTTGATTTGACATGCACATGAACAGAACTTGAGAATTTGCAACAAAATGCGAGGAGAGTGGTTTATAGTTCTCTAAACAGCCCATATCGCATTTTGCTGCAAATTCCTGTTGTTGACACATTCCTCATGAATAGTTTCACTCATTCCATTATTTCTCTTGCATATGAGATCATAGTGTCCAGGAATCACTGAGATGAACCAAGTGCTTGATTTGACATGCACATGAACAGAATTTGAGAATTTGCAACAAAATGCGAGGAGAGTGGTTTACAATTCTCTAAACAGCCCATATCGCATTTTGCTGCAAATTCCTGTGTATTATTTGTTTCTCACTTCTACCTCATTAATTTGCTTGTGGAAATCTTCCTTGATGATGAGAAATGTTTTTGTTTTGGAACAGCTGGCTCCCAGGCCCCACCTTTCAAGAGGAAGCTGGACTTTTCTGCTGCTATTATTAGACCACAGCAATCACCAGGTGAGTGATGAGATGTCATGAAGGAATTATCTGGTGATATACAATGCATTCACTGATTGCATATGTCAGCATATAGAATTCATAGTATATAAGTTTTTGAACAGGCAAAAAGAAGAGGCTGGAGCAGAGTGCTGATTCTTCCATCAAAAAACAAATGGAACCAGAAGAGGACAGTTCTCCAGATTTGCTCCTATTTGAGTTTCTTCACAAATACAAGGCTCAAAGTAACTTCCATATATACCACAGTACTTTCAACATGGAGTTCACAATGAGCTCTGTACTGGAGCAGCACAAAGATTTTCTTTCAGACTATTGGGATGCCTTCAAAGAACTGACAGAGGCAGGAAGAATTGTGGGAGGAGAAAAGGTTTTTGTGCACCTTAATCATATTGTCTCCAATGACAGGCTGAGGTACCATGTGAACAGAAGATTTGACAGCCTGCCTGATCACTATAAATTCAACTGTACTTTGCACACCAGAAAGTGCAGAGTGCTGGAGGAGAGCATGGCATTTCTTATGTACATTGTCTTCAGTCAGGAGTCTTTGGATGAACAAGGGCAGGAAATAGAAGAACAAGACACATCTGAAGCTTCTGAAAAGGAGGATGTTTCTTTGGTCTCTGAAATGGCAGAGCAAAAAGAAGATATCAACCTTCAGGATGAGGGGCTGCAAGTGGCTGCTCTTGACCTTGTTCAACTGAGGAAAAAAACTCTGAGGGGCAGTTGAAGATTTTGATGTTCAGAGTAGCAACTATGCAGTGCCCATGCTTCGAAGTGTGTTGATTGGTGGAAAGGATTATGTTTTCCTCCATGATATAGAGTGTATGTTTGATTTGAGGGAGGACTATGCCATTTCCCTTATTGCCTAGCTTCAAGGCTTGACAAGGAGGTTGGCATAGAGGATGACCATTCACTACTGGCTTTGGAAACAATGTTTGATCCTGTAGAGGCCCTTTCATTTTGTTTCAAAGAGGCTAAAAAGTTCCAAGAGCCAGATGAAGCTGCCTTCCAGCTCACACAGGAAGCTATGAATCTCTCAGCACTATACACAGAAAAGACTAGAGAAGAGGCTGGACAAGAAGGGAGAGGGATAAATCTTTGGAAAGATGAACTGCTTGTTGCTGATGAAAATGAGAAGGTACTTCAAATCATATACTTTGACTTCTGCTTAACTTTAGTTTTGTAGGTTGTGTATTGTCTCACTCCAATCCTTTGATATGTTGCAGCTACAAATTGAGGATGACACATTCCTCCAGAGATCAAGTGGAAGCAGGCAGGTTGGGTTTCGCAAAATGTCAGGCCTAGCTCATTATATTCATGATCTAGGCAGTGCCAAGATCTTGATTTACCATAGACAGTTGAGCAACAATGGAGAAGCCATTGTTTACTTCCTAAAATGTTTGTCCAGGGCTTTAGGTGCTCTTTCATGGCAAAAGGAAAAGATCATTTTGATAGAGAGGTTGTCTGCCATAGATATATTTGGAGATTATGTGAATAAGCAGGCCTCTAGGGCCGCTTACTTTTTGTCTTACACTTCTTATGCATTAGCATGTGGTGTTAAGGACCCCAAATATCTGGAGGGCTATGGAAAACACCAGCTCGTAAGGTTTCGAGAGCCACCCATGATTGCATCAGGCCACACAGTCCAAGAAGAGGAACAGGTGGAGAGAGCTGAAGAAAAGGATAAAGAGACAGTCGACATCAAGCCAATAAAGAAGAAAAAGACTCCAATCAAGATCAAAAAGAGAGTTTCGATCGGCAGGCCCTGGGAGAAATAGGATTTAGTCATCGGATATAGCACAAACATTATATTAAATTTGAACTGATTTGTATAAAGTCTTTGATATCTGGTATGATCTTGTATAAATGATTAATAAGTTGATGATGAAATGATTTGTACATTTACATAGAGTGGTGTCGTTAAATATTAAATGAACAATATATTGAAATTGTAAACAAATTGTATTAAGTTCAGATCATATGTTTCACATTGAAATTTTTTTCATGCATAACACCAAGAGGCACTTGTTCCACTAAAAAAATTTCTATTGAATGAGTTTGAAAACATGTGGACATAACACCAATAAGTTACAAATGAGTCCTATTCATGTTTACTTGTCCATTTATGGTTTCTAAATATCTTCGATTCCCTCCATTGTCTATGTCTCTCTGCTACAATTGAATTGTCTAGAGCTTGTCTTCGTCTTTGCTTTTGGGCTAGAAGAAAAGCAAGCTTGATTTTGGAGCTAGCAACTTTTCTTTTAGCATGCAGCCTCTGTAGTATGCCTCGGTAAAACCATTGGAAGACTTCCTTCAGACTATTCACCTTCTGACTCCCTCCATAGTGTTGTGTGTGTCTAAAAAATGCATTACGTGCCATGTAGTGAGACTTCTCCATGCCTTGGGTAGACCAAATAGCTGGGCATCCATACTTTTTGACAAAATAGGAAAGGTGGTTGTATATGATATGCTGTAAGACATAAGAATGCATAGTAAGTAATAAAAAAAAAGAAGATCACACTTAAGTAAAAGAAAAAGACATAACCTTACCATGTAGTGAGTTATATTGCAGGTTGTCCACGCGTCTTTCATTGACTTTCCAAAATGTTTAATTGCCTCCTCACAGTTCTTGTAATCACTCTTTGTCCATGTTACTTTGTCACAGAACATGAAGAGTTGATCAAGAGACCTCCACACCTCTGCCTTCCTATTTCGTGCTTCCCCATCTGCCTCATGATCTTTCACAGCATTATGGACTTGCTTCCACAATCCATAATTAATCTTTGAAACTGCTCTACCTTGCCTTACTTGCTTACTGTGTTTGGGTCGAGACAAGAATCTTCTTGCCTTAACACCACCAATAGAGGGCTTGATTGGTACCTCCTTGCCATTGGTAGACTTTTTAAAATCCTTTGTGATTTGAACATCTCCTCCATGCAGACCTATATCAGATAACACTTTTTCCAATGCTTGAAGAGCATCCTTTCTATTTTTTTCGGGACGGAGTTTCCAAGCAAATCCAATATATAAAAATACCAATTTCTCAATAATTCGACATAGACCATGCAATGTGCAAATGTGAACATTACATAGTGGAATGTCCAGAATGGCCTTGAAGTCAGGGTCAACTTTATCTCTATTAGGTGCTCTCTTCCACCATTTTGAATCCATTACTTGAGCTGATTCTTTGCAGTAAAGACAAGGAGACTTTGAGTTGCCTCCTTTACTAATGTTATACATGCACTTAAGTGTTTTAAGATCCCCGGCCATGTGCCACTCTACTTGAAAATCACCTTTTCCTGCAACATGGAGATTCTCGCCTTGCACTTGTCTTTTGATTATTGTTGGTATTTCTGTGTGATGAAACACCCAATCTAGTGTTTCATGGTCTTCGTGTTGAGAGTTCACGCTCAACATCATGTGATCATGTGTGCATAGCACCATCACGTGATCATATGTGCATAGCACTAACCTTATAGAGTGCTATAAAGGAAAGGGTTAGATCCCCTAACCCTAACCCTAAAAGGGTTTGTATATATTCTATTTTTTCAACTAATTCTAGTGTACAGTTAGTCATTTGTGGTGTGCTCTCTAGCTGTGCCCTCTCTCCTCATCTCCACTCTTCTCCTCTCCCCTCTTCATATTTTGTCATGGTATCAGAGCTCCCTTGTCTTCCGTTGAGACATTGAGTTTCTTGAGAGTGTGAGAGAGATTGTGAGATTGAGAGTTCTCTTGAGTGATTGTGAGATCCTTCCCTTCACTTCCGTTGAGAGAAAATTCCGTCCATTAACTTTCTTGAGAGTTCTTTGAGAGATTGAGTATTCATTCTTCTAGAGAAAGAGGGAAAGATTTCAGTTGTTGTGAGTCTTGAGAGTTCATCTCTTTTGAGTGATTCTGAGATATTCAGCACCTTGTGAGATCTTGCGAGATCTGTTTTTTGGAGAGAGAGAGAGAGAGAGTTCTTCTTCATGCTACAACGGCTGCTCCAGTACCTCCAAATGCTAGCAAGCTGCATAACGCCTCTTGGTCCACAGCCATGACTAAGGACGACTGCAGCTTGTGAGCCTCCAACGACCTGAGCCATTCCAAGCGAGGCGCACATGAAAGCTGACACAGCAGCCTCTAAGCCTACAACGGCCATCTTCTCTCCAAGAGCTAACGACTGGCCAGCAGCAGCCCGAACAATGCATGCAAGCTCTCGTGAGCTCCTACGCGCCTCCAAACGACCAGCTTCGACAGTTCGCCTCCTCCAGCGACGCCTCAGCCGTCTCACCTGCAATGACTACGATGCTTAGCTCCAACGGCTTCTAGCTTGGCTCCACTTTCGGCACCAGCCCCTGCGCATTCTGCTGAATCGCCAGCTCCGATAGGCCCAGCCAGCCACTTTCTGTGGCGCCATAGCCTTCAACCACAGGCTTGCAACGCAACAACGAAGCGCCCCTCCATCTGCACACAGCCGCGAAGGCTCCCATCAACAAGCTCATCCCGTTGAGCAACCCCGTTCGACCGACTATCTACCTATTGGAGCAACGTCTATTCGCAAAACTGCGCGAACGGCTGCTATTAGTTCCCACATCGTTGCCTCTTCACGGCGGGCACCTCTGCGGGGACCTCGGCAGTCACCACGACCTCTGTCGCCACGCCCCGCCGCCGCTAGCCTTACGCCTCGAACGGCGGCTCCTTCAACCCAGCTCCATTAACGGGCCGCCTCCATCGACGGAGAAGACGACGGAATCCAGAAGATTCCGTCCGAATCTTTCTAGATTCCGGCTTCCCACAGCGTGACACGTGGCCCGTGCACCACGTCAGCTAATCCTATCTGCCACGTCATCTTATCTGCCACGTGTCAATCCTATTTGCCACGTCATCAACCAATCCTATTTGCCACGTCAGTAGCGCCACGTAAGTAGGCCATGTCATCACCGACTGCCACGTCATCAGTGACACGTCATCAGCCACATCACCTGCCACGTCATCAGTGACACGTCATCAGCCACGTCACCTGCCACGTCATCAGTGACACATCATCAGGCCACGTCATCTGCCACATCATCTGGCCACATCATCTGTGCCACGTCATCTGCCACGTCACTTGTGCCATGTCATCTGTGCCATGTCATCATTGCCACATCATCAGTGCCACGTCATCAGTGACACCTCAGCACTGCCACCTCAACACAGAGCTTCACTGGCACACCTCTTGCTAAGCACAGTGCCACATCATCACTGCATGTGACTCACAGTGACACATCATCATTGAGCACCATTTGCACTCCTTTTGCCCCTCCACCTAGATCAAGTCATATCTCTTGATCCAGGAAGAATTTGAGGGTGCTCCAAAAAGGAAAGTCGCTCGATTTTTCGTGCTCTACGCGCTCGTTACATCACGCGCACATTTCGGTGCAAGTTACACTCACATTTGAGCCTCACCGACAAAACCACTTCCTTCACGCACATTTGCCTCTACATCGATGCATCTGACCCAGCACTTAAAAAGAACAAAGGAAAAGGAATTATTTGCTGCTCTTTCATCGATTGACGGTTGGTTTAGATCTAGATCAGAGTAGACTAGATCGCCATAGAGGGGACGCTTTGAATTCCCCAAGTTGCCAATCTAAGCCATGCCCGAAATTCCCGACTAGTACCTACTCGGAGTCAGTCCATACGCTCACATCCGATTTCACATCATTACATTACCTGAAACCTTACGTTCATCAGTTCAGTGAGCAGACTTCAGAGTTCAGAGGCATTGCAGATTGATTCAGTGGGCAGATAGCACTTGATTTCACACACACATGCCACCATTGTAAAGCCTATTTGGCTATCTCACGGCATCGTGCACATCATTTTTCAGCCTTGTAAAGCCTCTTGGCTATTCCCGGCATCATTGCCACAAGCCTTGTAACACAGGTCAGATCTTATTTACTGCAGTTCTATCTTCACCGACGGTACAGAGATTTCACTTGGCATCTTCAGTGTATTTGCAGTTGATTCATACAGAGTTTTTTCAGGACATTTTTGAGTACATTGTTTGCACCATGTCGACTAGCAACCTCAATCTGGAGGCATCTGCTAAGTTAAACAACTCCAATTACGGTACATGGAAATACCGAATGGAGACCATTCTTGTGCTTCAGGACAAATGGGAGTATGTTGATGGATCCATACCTAGACCATTGGCCGATCCAGCCACCAGTAGCTCTACTCCATCTGTTGTCACAGCACCAGCAACGGGATCTACATCGGGATCTACATCTACACAAACAGTTTCCGCATCAGTAGCAGATCCTGCCATTGCCCGAGCTCAAGCAGAATGGGATAAGAAAGACAAGTATGCCTATCACCTGATCAAGCAAAATGTGCAAGATGTCATGCTAGGACAGCTCAACACAGTCAAGACATCAAAAGAAGCATGGGATATGTTCGCAGCTCTCTACGAGTCCAAGAACACATCCAGGATTCTCACCTTGAGAAACCAGATCAACCAGAGTTTCCGCAATAGCAATGAAACCGGTCATGCTTATGTACTCCGCATCAAAGACTACAACAATCAACTTGCAGCAGCAGGAGAGACTATGAATCCCGCAGAAATGGTTCAAGTAATCCTGAATGGACTAGGAGAAGGATATGAGAATCTGGTCCAGAGTATTGCCATCCAACGGCAAATTCCAACACTTGAAGAACTTCAGTCAGTTCTACTTGGTGAAGAACTCAGGACTCAAGCCATTCAAGCACGTAAAGGTCATTCTAATGATCAGGCATTCACCGCTTCAGACAGAAGCAGAGGCAAAGGCAGAAACAGAGGTAGATCATATCAAAAAAGTGGTCAAAATCAAAGTCAGAATCAGCATCAGCATCAGCAGCATCCTCAGCAACATCAAAATCAGCAAAGAGGAAATCATTCCAACCGAGGAAGATTCCAAGGACGAGGGAATGCATCCACCAATGTGTCAAACATTCAATGCAACTATTGTCACAAGTTTGGACACTATGAAAGAGATTGCCGCAAGAAGCAGTATGACCAAGGCGGTCAATCCAACAGTAATAAAGGGAATTCCCGAGGAAGAGGAAATCATCGTGGTGGACATTCTAGTCACAGTCATTTTGCAAATGAACATGGAAATATGTTTCTTGCAAGTGAGGAATTGCATCAAACTGATACAATGCACCAAGACACTGATTTCAATCCCAAAGAGGATTTCAGCTATCAAGTCGACCAAGTGGAACAGGATCCTTGGTACATCGACAGCGGTGCATCATCTCATATGACAAATCATCAGGAATGGTTCACAGAAATGAAGCCATTAGAAGGTCAAAAGAATGTCATCTATACAGTAGACAATACACCGAATCC
Organism: Dipteris shenzhenensis; assembly: GCF_047967505.1. Classification (NCBI taxonomy): domain Eukaryota; kingdom Viridiplantae; phylum Streptophyta; class Polypodiopsida; order Gleicheniales; family Dipteridaceae; genus Dipteris; species Dipteris shenzhenensis. Next base: position 60,495,538 of record NC_141601.1, on the reverse strand, counting down.
GGTTCAAGGGACAGGTGTTATCCCTATGAATAATTTCACTGGTACAAAAGGATTAGTCAAAGATGTGCTCTATGTTCCGAAGCTCAGCAAGAACCTTTTGTCAGTAGGTCAAATGACGGAACACAACTACAAAGTCATCTTCGACGGTGATGAATGCACTATCAGAGACAAATCCAAAAGAGGTCAGCTAGTAGCAAAAGGTGTCAAGGAAGGACGCTTGTACAGGATGCTAGCTACAGTACCAGATAAGCATGCCATGTCAGCTCAAATGCAACAGATGCCACTATCTGCAAAATGGCACAAGAGATATGGTCATGTCAACTTCAAGTACTTGTTAGATCTAAGGAATCAAAATATGGCAATTGGGATTCCGAAGCTACAGTTTCTTGGAAAGGTTTGTGAAGCATGCTGCTTCGGCAAACAAAAGCGAACCAACTTTGTCAGAAGTACCTCTCGTGCATGAGGTATTCTTGATTTAATTCATACAGATGTATGGGGTTATGCCCAGACCCGCAGCATCAATGGTTCACTTTATTACTTGACCTTCATCGACGACTACAGCAGATATTGTTGGGTCTACTTTCTGAAAGAGAAATCTGAAGTGTTTGCCAGATTTCAAGAATTCAAAGCCATGGTAGAAAACCAGACAGGCAGAAAGATCAAGGTCATGAGATCAGACAGAGGAGGTGAATACATGTCTTCAGCCTTCATGAACTTTTGCAAAACTCACGACATTCGAAGACAATTCACATGTGCAGATACTCCTCAGCAAAATGCAATAGCTGAAAGGAAGAATGGGACTTTAGCAGACAGTGCTAGAGCAATGCTTAGTGAAAAGCATCTTCCGAATCAGTATTGGGCAGAAGCAATAGCTACAGCTAACTACTTGCTTAATCGGCTTCCTACCGAACCAATACAAGGTATGACTCCTTATGAAGCATTCACTGGACACAAGCCACGCATTGGGCATCTCCGCATATTTGGTTGCATAGCATATGCCCACATACATGATGATTATCGCAGGAAATTGGATGCGAAGTCACGCAAATGCATCATGGTTGGCTACAGTGAAGAAAGTAAAGCATACAAATTGTATGATCCCATCAACCGCAAAGTCATTATCTCCAGAGATGTAATCTTCGATGAGGAATCAGAATGGAAAACCTCACCTACACAGGAGATAGAAGCATCGACTTCACAATCATCTACAGAACAGGTTGATGAAGAAGAGCAAGAATTGCCAGCAACACCCCAATCAGCGTCACAGCAGCTCAGACGGTCTACTAGGGAAAGCAGACCACCAGCCAGACTGACATATGCTCAGAAAGGCAAAGCAATTCAGGTGAAAACCACCAACTATGCTCTTATGACTACCATCATGGCTACAGAAGAGCCAGTGTACTTCGAAGACGCAGTAGATAAGCCAGAATGGCAAACTGCTATGAATGAAGAGATGGATGCTTTGTATAAAAACAACACTTGGGAATTATGCGACCTTCCACCAGGAAAGAAGGCCATAGCCAACAAATGGGTATACAAAGTGAAGTACAATCCAGATGGCAGTATTCAGAGATACAAAGCCAGATTAGTTGCAAAAGGATTTGCACAACAATATGACCAAGATTATGATGAGACTTATGCTCCAGTAGCAAAGATGGATTCCATACGGTTCTTGATATCACTAGCGACACTCAGTAAATGGAATGTGTATCAGCTCGATGTCAAGAATGCATTTCTCAATGGTTATCTAGACAAGGAAGTCTACATGCAACAACCAGCCGGTTATGTTGAACCAGGAAAAGAGAACAAGGTTTGCCATCTCAAGAAAAGTCTCTATGGCTTAAAGCAAGCCCCCAGAAGTTGGTACAGCAGAATTGACAAGTATTTTGCTGATCTGGGATACATGAAGTCCAATGCAGATCATACTCTCTACTACAAAGTTCAAGGGGAAGATATTACTATTGCACTTTTGTACGTAGATGATCTGATTGTGACAGGAAGCAAGGATAGCTTCATCAGAAAATTAAAACAAGACTTATCTGCAGAGTTCGACATGAAAGATCTTGGACTTATGCACTATTGTCTTGGAATTGAGTTTTGGAGAGATTCCGATAGCACATTCATGAGTCAGCTCAAATATGTTGACAGTCTCCTGAAGAAGTTTCATATGGCAGATTGCAAGATTGCAGCCACTCCCATGGAACAGAGTTTGAAACTTACTAAAGATTCAGAAAAGCCTACAGTCAATGACAGATACTACAGACAACTCATTGGATCTCTTATATATCTGACAATCACACGGCCAGATATTTGTTATGTAGTAAGCTCACTAGCACAGTTTATGGCAAATCCAAAACAGTCTCACTGGAATGCAGCCAAAAGAGTCTTGAGATACATCAGAGGTACAAGACAATTTGGGATAGAATACAGAGGAAGTCATCCACGGTTGCATGGATACTGTGACAGTGACTATGCTGGAGATCATGAGACTAGGAGATCGACACAGGGATATGCATTTTTCCTTGGTCAAGGTGCTATATCATGGTTGTCAAACAAACAGCCAACTGTTTCTTTGTCTTCGACTGAAGCAGAATATAGGGCACTCACTACAGGTGCATGTGAGGCTATATGGCTCAAAAGACTATTGTCAGAAACAGATTACTTTGATGAGTCAAAGCCAACAATAATATACTGTGATAATCAATCGGCTCAAGCATTGGCCAAAAATCCAGTATATCACTCCAGGACAAAGCACATTGATGTCAGAGAGCACTTCATCAGAGAAAGAGTGTTACTTGGTGACATCACACTGCAGCATTGTGATAGCAAAGAAAATGTTGCAGACATCTTTACCAAACCACTCGGTAAAGAGCTATTCGTCGAGAAACACCGACTAGCTCTTGGTTTGATGCAGAGGAAGGACATTCCCATTAAAGGGGTGTGATGGAATGTAATGCTCAGTCCTTCTTCGATTCCCCAGAATCATCATCTTGAGGGAAGGCCTACTTCATGATGTTGATCTTGAGGGAAGGTGTTGAGAGTTCACGCTCAACATCATGTGATCATGTGTGCATAGCACCATCACGTGATCATATGTGCATAGCACTAACCTTATAGAGTGCTATAAAGGAAAGGGTTAGATCCCCTAACCCTAACCCTAAAAGGGTTTGTATATATTCTATTTTTTCAACTAATTCTAGTGTACAGTTAGTCATTTGTGGTGTGCTCTCTAGCTGTGCCCTCTCTCCTCATCTCCACTCTTCTCCTCTCCCCTCTTCATATTTTGTCACTTCGGTCTTCACCTGTGAGATTATAGAAAACAAAAGTATTACTATATCAGATTTGAAAACAATGACCAAAATCAAGTATAAAACAACCCATGATCATACCTGCGAGCCTAACCACCATATGTGTTTCTCTGACTGCACACTAAAATACTTCAAACTCGCTTCAGTCAATGATGTATCAATCGCTCCATTCATCAATGTAATAGTAACTCTTTCCATTTTCTTTTCCTTTACAACCTCACACTCATCCAGTTTGATAACAAATTTCAAAATGCCTTTGCACTCCTCAAATGTTATTCCATAAAACTCGACCATTCTTTTTTGAAGTTGTTGCAGATCTAAAAATATATTGTTCCAAGGATCATACACAGTGGTTCCTTTAACACCATGAAATATTTCTTCAATATGGATATATTGCCCAATAAATTCATCTGTACTTTCATTCAAATGACCTCTTATCCTCCACACGGTTGCTGGATTTGGCAGTAAAACTCGTTTAATCCTTTGATCTTTCAAAGTTGAGGATATCGCATGGAAAATCGAACTATATCCCTTCCTGCTAACTCCACTAACATCAAGAGCCTCTTGGATTATAGTGCCATCAACTTGATTATTGGATACAAAGTCCTCTACAACATTGCGTTTGACTGTTTTGTATTTTTTTTCCTCAATCAAACCTTTTGCTACACCGCAAGAAAGCAATCCTTTCATTTGTTTAACAGGAAGAAGGTTCGGGTCCATATTTTCTTTTGCAGGCTCCAATAATTTCCTGTAATAACAACACAATATGACTATATTATTCAGCACCTCCATTCTTATTTTGCGACAATCAACGAAATAGATATAGCCTGGAAGAGAGCCTTTTCGAGTATACAAAATGATAAATTTCAATCTAACCTTGCTTCCTAAATTCGTCGCTTGCATCCACCAGTCCCAGCCTTCAAATTTGCAATGTTTTTAATCTTCCTGCTACGTTGTCTGTCTCCAAGCACGGTTCTCTTCTTTCTTGCTCTTGTCAACTCTTTTTTACTCTTTGAATGCTCCTCAATTTCATTCTGCAACTGCTGCTCCAATTTTGCACGAATGGCTATCTCCTCCATCTTGGCCCCCTTTTCTTGTAGGTACATCATTTTATACGTTTCTGCAAATGCAGACTGCGCTGAAATATAACCAAGAAGTCCATTTTGTCCATCGTCGGCAAACCTCAGTAATGTGGTGGGATTGACAAATGGAGGTGTAGAGTTTTTTACTTGACATTTTGGATATATCTCGGGGGGGTCACTCATCATATGTAACCCTATCACGTGAGTTCAACAGAAGGATATTTTTTATTCCTAAAATTTACAGAAATAAATATACATAAGGGACTATTTAAAATAATTTTGGAAAAAATTTACAGATTTGTATAGAAAAGGGGTACATTTTATTAATGAAAAAAATTACAGATAAGGGATTTTAAATATAGGCCTTGAACGCACGTGATATAGAGGGTTTATACATAGTGACCCCCCCGAGGGATATATGCTTCCATTGCACCATAAGTCAATATGTTGAAGCCCTTCTCTTCTCATATTTTCCCGCTGTTGAGCATTCAGCACCGTATCCTTTCGTCTTTTTTGTGCTGGAGCATATTGTTCTTCCAAGTCGATGTGAAGATGGTGTAATCGCTTCTTCTCAGATAGTGACTCACTAGTATCGGCCATTTTTTGTGCTCCTCAGGTTGCGAAGTTTGTTTTTCAATCTCATAGTCATTTTGTAACATGAATCGTGGAAGTGTGGCGGTATCCATGTGAATATTTTGAAAACTTGCAATCACTAAGTTCAGTGATGGACTCTTAATGAAAGACCTGCACACGTCGGCCAAAGAGATGCAGAATCTTTGGTAAACAAAAAAAAATCTAAGAGGATATTTAATACAAAATCGTGTTAGTCAGACAAAAGATTATCTTATTCCTTTTTGAATTGACAGTTCTGTAGTCCTTACTGACAAATCTGAGCCACGTTTCCGTATTTTACTATTTTTGAGGTCTTTTAGGAGAGAAATAAATCAAAAAATAGTCAATTTCTTACAGGGCCCCAAAATGAGTTCCCTTTTTCCCTAATGCTTAGTGTCATGGACAACAACCAATAAAAAACATGGTCCTAGGTGTGATATTCTAAAAAGTACTTATCAGATGGGGGAGCCACTTTGCAAGAAAGTCAATTTCAACTAGGTTGATGTGTGTGCACAGTATTGTGTCTATCGGTTATGCTTTGCATGGGGGATCACACATTATACACCATTTTCCCCCTAGTGTTATGCACATCCGTCAAAGAACACGCTCTTAATAGGTATATTATCATACCAAGTACTTATTGAATGGGCATTTCACTTTGCATGGAATACCATACCACCGCTTTTGAGGCACGTGCAAAGTATTGTGCCCATCGGATATGCTTTACATGGTAGATTGAATATTAAATACCATTTTTGGCCTTGGTGTCATGTACAACTGTCAAAAAACACGATCGTAGGTGTATTTTTCAAACAAGTACTTATCGGATGGGGATGCCACTTTGCACACAAGTCAATACTACCTAGGTTGAGGAACGTGCAAAGTCTTGTGTCCATTGGATATGCTTTGCATAGTCGATCACACATTATACACCATTTTGTTCCTAGTGTTATGCACAATCGTCATAAAATACGTTTGGAGGTGTGTTATCCAAACAAGTACTTATGGGATGGGTGCACCACTTTGTATGCAAGTCAATACGACCTAGGTTGAGCCGTGTACAAAGTTTTGTGCCCATTGGAGAAATGTAGATGCGATAATATTAGAAAATTCTCGGTATGTGTATATGTGTGTGTGTGTGGCAAACAATTTTGATACAACAAAGTAAACACCTAGTGCACAAATTATGCACTTCATACCTTGAGTAAATAAGCTTGTTGATGAGCATAAATATGCCCTTGAATAAAAGCACAGTTGTTGTATGACCACAATAGGATCGCTTTGACACCTGTGATTTTGCCCACATGTAAGTTTGCAAATAGTATAAAAAATCATATAATAATATATTAATAGTTTGCAAATGTGTATAGCAAGTGAGTAATGGGAAGTGGAAGTGGGAGTGAGGAGGGAGGAGTGGAATGGGAGAGGGAAGTAATAGGGGTGTATGATAATAAGTATAAAAAATAGTATAATAATATATTAATAGTTTTCAAATGGCAAGTGAGTAATGGAAAGTGGAAGTGAGAGTGGGGAGGGAAGAATGGAATGGGAGAGGGGAAGGTAATAGGGGAGTAGGATAATAAGGGAGTGAAATGAGTGAGGGGAGTTAATAGGGGATGAAAAAGAGGAGGGTGAGATGGGGAAATATGGGATTTTGGGAAATGGGAGGAGTATGGGAGGTGGTGGAAATGTGGGATGGGAGTGGTGGCAATGGGGGAGGAAGAAGAAATGGATGGGGGGAGGGCTAATGGAAGATTGGGATGAGGGATGGGGGTCCAATGGGAGAGGGGGAGTAATGGGAGCCAATGGGAGAGGGGATAAATGAAAAGCCAATAGGAGAGAGGGGAGGAATGGAAAGCCAATAGGAGAGGAGGAGGAAAACCTAATTTTTCTTATATATAATCTTCCTTCTTCATTCATTCTCCCCTCATTTCATTCATTGAAGCAAGAAAGCAAGGACGATCAAGAAAGCAAGGAAGGAAGAGCAAGAAAGCAAGAAAGAGTAAACTTACAAACTTTTTCCAGGTACTTGCAAATTTTCTTGATTAATTCTTTATCTAGATTTTTTTTTTAAAATTTGACGAGAGAGGAACTAGAGAGAGAGAGGTTCCTAGCGGCCCCTAGGAGGGGAGGAGAAGGAGAGGATGGAGGGGGGGGGAGGGGAGGGAGGGGGAGGGGAGGGAGAGGCAGGGGCGGGGTCGAGGGGGGGAGGGGGGGGAGGGGAGCCGGGTAGGGAGGGAGGGGGGATGGAGGGGCGAGGGCGAGGGAGGTAGGGAGGAGGGGGGGAGGGAAGGGCGGGGGTCAGGGAGGAGGGGGAGGGAGGGAGGGGGGGAGGGGGGGGAAGGAGGGGGTGGAGCCGGGTGGGGAAGGGAGGGGGGGGAGGGGAGGGAGGGGGGGGGCGGTCTGGTGGGGGAGGGAGGGAGGGGGGGAGGTCTGGCGGCCGCAGCCGCCAGGATTTCCAGGAGGGGGAGGGAGGGGAGGGGAGGGGAGGGGAGGGGGGGGAGGGGTCGAGGGAGGGAAGCGGGGGGTCTGGCAGCCGCGGCCGCTAAAACCCCCTGGAGGGGGGGAAGGGGGATAGAAGGGGGGGTGGGGGGTCTGGCAGCCGCGGCCGCCAGAACCCCCTAGAGGGGGGGGGAGGGGAGGGGGGGAGGGGAGCCGGGTGGGGGCGGAAGGGGGGCGGAAGGAGGGGGGTCTGGCGGCCGCGGCCGCCAGAACCACCTCGAGGGGGGGGCGAGGGGGGGAGGGGAGCCGGGTGGGGGAGGCAGGGAGGGAGGGGGGGTCTGGCGGCTGTGGCCGCCAGGACCCTTTGGAGGGGGCAAAGGGGGGCGGAAGGGGGGGGGTCTGGCAGCCGCGGACGCCAGGACCCCCTGGAGGGGGGGAAGGGGGGCGGAAGGGGGGGAGGGGGGGAGGGGTTGAGGGAGGGAGGGAGGGAGGGGGGGCGGCGTGGAGGGGAGCCGGGTGGGGGAGGGAGGGAGGGGGGGTCTGGCGACCGTGGCTGCTAGGACCCCCTGGAGGGTGGGGGAGGGGGAGAGGGAGGGGGGGTTTGGCAGCCGTGGCCGCCAGGACTCCTTGGAGGGGGCGAAGGGGGGCGGAAGGGGGGGAGGGGGGGAGGGGTCGAGGGAGGGAGGGGGGTCTGGCAGCCGCGACCGCCCGAACCCCCTGGGAGGGGGGGAGGGGAGCCGGGTGGGGGAGGAGGGGAGGGGGGGTCTGGTGGCCGCGGCCGCAGGACCTCCTGGAGGGGGGAGGGGAGGGGATCCGGGTGGGGGAGGAAGGGAGGGGGCAGGTCTGGCCACCACGGCCGCTAGGACCCCCTAGGAGGGGGGGAGGGGAGCCGAGTGGGGGGGGAGAGAGGGAGGGGGGAGGGGACTGGGGGAGGGAGGGGAGGGGAAGGAGGGGGTGGGGGAGCGGGAGCGGAGGGGAGGGGGGGGGTCGAGGGAGGGAGGGGGGGAGGGTCTGGCGGCTGCAGCCACCAGAACCCCTTGGAGGGGATGGGAGGGGAACCGGGTGGGGGAGGGAGGAAGGGCGGTCTGGTAGCCGCGGTCACCAGGACCCCCTGGAGGGGGGGGGAGGAGGGGGAGGGAGGGGGTGGCACGAGGGGAGGGAGGGGGTGTTCTGGCGGTCGCGGCTGCCAGAACCCAAGGAGGGGGGAGGGGAGCCGGGGAGGGAGGGACGGGCAGGGGCAGGGTCAAGAGGGGGGAGGGGAAGGGAGGGGGTGGGGGGGGTTCTGGCAGCGGGAGAGGGGAGGAGGGGAGCCAGGGAGGGAGGGAGGGGCAGGGGCGGGGTCGAGAGGGGGGAGGGGAAGGGAGGGGGTGGGGGGGGTTCTGGCGGCGGAGGGAGGGGAGGGGAGGGGGGGCTGGGTTGAGGGAGGGAGGGAGGGAGGGAGGGGGGGAGGGGAGCAGAAGGAGAGAGAGGGGAGAGAGAGGGAGAGGAGAGGAGGGAGCCGAAGGAGAGAGAGGGGAGAGGAGGGAGGGGAGTGAGTGAGAGAGTGAGGGGAGGGAGAGAGAAACAGAGAGAGAGAGCGAGGGGGGAAGGTATGGGAGAGAGAGAGAGAGTGAGGGAGAGAGAAACAAGGGAGTAGAGGGAGTAGAGGGAGAGAGGTCGAATTCTTACAAGAGCGACAAATAAGATTTGACTAAGGAAAAGAATGAAAGGGACTTACGAGAAGAAAGTATCAAGAATAATGTTGAACACAAATTTGAACTCTTACAACTAAGAGTAGAACTATCACGAGCAAGAGTGACAAATAAGATTCTTGCTCAAATAAGATTACTATCACAAGCAAGAGCGACAAATAAGATTTGAATTACTATCACGAGCAAGAGCGACAAATAAGATTTGACTTACGAGAAGAATGAAAGGGACTTCGAGAAGAAAGTATCAAGAAGAATGTTGAACACAAATTTGAATTCAAAAGGAACGTACGAGAAGAAAGTATAAGAAGAATGTTGAACACAAATTTGAATTCAAATTTATAATGAATTCAAATTTCCCTCTCTTTTTTGAAAATTCAAATTTATGCGTAGGAGGAGTGGGCTAGTTTTTATTATATATACTCTTCTTTCCATTCATTCATTCTCAAATCTCTCCTCATTTCATTGAAGCAACCAAGAGCTGAAGAGAAAGGATAAGTGGAGCCTTACTTTTTTCACTTTTTCCAGGCACTTGCATTATTTTTCATTCGTCTTGTAATTCTTTTTCTTTACTTACAATTCTTTTTCAATTAGTTTCTTGTTAAAGTTTTTGAGTTCTATTTCTTAAAATTCGTCTTGTAATTCTTTTTCTTTACTTTGGGGCCGTGGCCGCCAAAGGGAGAGAGAGAATGAGAAATGAGAGAGAAGAGTAGGGAGGGAGAAAAAGAGAGAGAGGGAGAGAGAAAAGAGATTAATAGAGAGAAGAGGGGCTCCTTAAATGAGAGAGAAGAGTAGGGAGGGAAAGAAAGAGAGAGCTGAGACGTGGCCGCCAAAGGGAGAGAGAGAATGAGAAATGAGAGAGAAGAGTAGGGAGAGAGAGAAAGAGAGAGAGGGAGAGAGAGAATGAGAAATGAGAGAGAAGAGTAGGGAGGGAGAGAAAGAGAGAGAGGGAAAGAGACAAGAGATTAAGAGAGAGAAGAGGGGCTCCTTAAATGAGAGAGAAGAGTAGGGAGGGAAAGAAAGAGAGAGAAGAGAGTCTCCTTGCGGCAATGAGAGAGAAGAGTAGGGAGGGAAAGAAAGAGAGGGAGGGAGAGGGAGAGAGAGAGAGAGAGAAGAGAAGAGGGAGACTTAGGGAGAGAGAAAGAGAGAGAGGGAGAGAGAGAGAGAGAGAGAGAGAGAGAGAGAGAGAAAGAGAGAGAGGGAGAGAGAGGGAATGAAACTTCTCTGCTAGAAGAGGAGGGAGGGAAAGAAAGAGAGGGAGGGAGAGGGAGAGAGAGAGAGAGAGAGAGAGAAGAGAAGAGGGAGACTTAGGGAGAGAGAAAGAGAGAGAGGGAGAGAGAGAGAGAGAGAGAGAAAGAGAGAGAGAGAGAAAGAGAGAGAGGGAGAGAGAGGGAGGAATGAAACTTCTGTGCTAGAGGGAGGGAGAGAGTAGGGAGGGAGAGGGAGATAGAGAGAGAGAAGAGAGGAGGGAGACTTAGGGAGAGAGAGAGGGAGAGAGGGAGAGAGAGAGAGAGAGAGAGAGAGAGAGAGAGAGAGAGAGAGAAGAGAGGAGGGAGACTTAGGGAGAGAGAGAGAGGGAGAGGGAGGGAGAAAGGGAGAGAGGGAGACTTAAGAGGCATATTTAAGCCTCTTAAACCCCAGCACATTAAAATGAACACATATAAAGAAATTATTATGGCTTTTCTTCGCTTCGACGATTGGTTTAGCATAGTTTAGCATAGATTAGATTGCCTTAGAGGAGAGACAATTCTCCAAGTTGCCAATCGAAGCCATGCTCAAAATTTTTCTAACTAGTTCCTAATCGTTGTCAATCCCTTCGCTCACATGCGGTCTAACACTCATAACATGCTATTAAATAAGACCTTTCACCATTTACCAAGAAGTTTATCAGTGGGCAGATTGCATGAGCAGATATCAATGGACAGATTACATGTCATGGGACATATTGGAGCTTGATGATTATTGGTTATTTTTATTGCATTTGTATAAATATTTAAGCTCATTTATTGTCATAAAAAACCTTGTAAAGCCTTCTATGCTATTTTTTACATTTATTGTCATATGAAGCGCCTTGTAATAAACCCGACCATCCCGACCATTCACTATTTAACGAGTATCAATGGGCTGCATAAGTGGATATCAGTGTAACAGTTTTTAGTGGGTAGATTGCATCAGTTGGGTATCAGTGCACATATATCAATGGATGGACAGATTACATGTCATCATGAAGATTGAAGCTTTATGACTAGAGGGCAAATCAATGGATGGACAGATTACATGTTTTCACGAAGATTGAAGCTTTATCACTAGATGACATTTTATATTATAGTAAAGCTTTATTGGCTAATTTTTTTACATTTGTACAAATATTTAAGCCTTGTAAAGCCTTCTAGGCTATTTCCCACATTTATTGCCATATGAAGCCTTGTAAAGCCTTTTGGGCTATTTCCCACATTTATTGTATCAAGCATTGTATATTGTACTTTACTTGTATGTATCTAAATTCTTCATTATCTTTTCTTGTAGGATTATGGAGCAATCAACTAATGTGGTGGCTATCCTAAATGACTCTGAGATCAGAGAATGGGTTTCTGATGTCACTTTGAATTTCAAAGGAAAGGAATATAGCTCCAATGGCTTTAATAGGTGGACTCGATATCACATGGGCAGAAGAGCTTGGTTTCTTCATCAAAAGGAAAAGAGACTCTTTCTATTTATGTCAAAAAGGGAGTTCAATGGTGTTGAAGATCCATGGGATGCTACTTTCTTCAAAAAAGATATGACTTCAAGCCTTGTAGTAGGCATAATGATAGAGCCAAAAGAGACTTTTGTGGATATTTTTACAAAGAGTTCAGATCCTGAAGTTGGCGGTCTTCATATTGTTGTGTCAAGGAGAGACTCAAAGACCTTTGTGATGCCTTCTCCTCAACCATCAAAGTTTCCAGGGCTGCAAACTGCATTGGAGACTCTTTCATATACTTGGGAGCAATTTCCTAGTGTGGTGGCAAAAAGGATGCATGCAAAGATAATGTTTGAGTACTTTCAGGATGCACAATATGCTCCTCATATTCAAGGATCTTCACATGAAGGAGATCAAAAAGCTCAGACTTTGATGCAGGGACAAGAAGAACAGGCACACTGTCACAAACGTGTAGAACATGAGCGCAAACTTCTAGAGCAAGAAATGGTGGATGTAACTAAGGATGATGAAACACAAGCCTTGAGTGCACGGGAATTTAAAAAAATTGAAGAAGATCAAGGTCGATCTACTGTAGTTATGCTAGAAGCTCTTGCTAGCAAACCATGACGTGAAATGCAAAAGGCTAGTATTGCAAGAGCCACGATTCCAAGCAGTAAAAAAAGGCATCGTCCCACTGTAGAGAGAGATAATGTGGATGAAAAATGGCTAAAAGAAGAGAAAGATGAAGAAGACTCAGAACCTGAGGCTGAAGATGATCAGGATGAACTGACATCAATCAAAAATCTTAATCTGCATCTTAATGAAGCAGTTACAGATGATGATGTGGGATATATCTGGGGTCAAAGGACGTGGTTTGTGAATGCCAAAGATGTGGAAGCTGCAGCTATATTTACTAATAGCCGAAGCCTTGATATATCTTATGCACTACAAATATACGAGGCTTTGAGAGATGGTAAGAAACCTGTGGCAAGCAATGTGGTCTTGCGCCCAATAATGTTTTGTCCAATCAAAAATAGTTTTCTGGATCAAATAACATTTACAGGGCCTACACATTTCGAGGAAACCTTCAATCGATTCTTTATAGACACTCTTAAAAATATTCCACATGAACAAGGCGAAGAGGCACAAGGTGAGAATATGCTAAAGGAAGCAAAGAAGGAATTCCTCCTTCATTGCAGATTCCAGCCCATTGATGGTCAACATTGGGCTTATGCTTGTAATCAGATCGCAAGGGAAGCAAAGGAGGTCAAAAGACTCACTTCAGAACAATTTGCAAAGATAAGTTCATTCCATTATAATCCTGCAACAATCTGTATATTCAAGCATGAGATCAAGTATTTGATTAATCATTATGTCCATGGAAAGCGTAAGATATCCTCAACATCAGAGGTCTTACAGAAGGCAAGGGTTATATGGACAACATTTGGTTCTCCAAATCCTGATTTGAAGCGAAAGGTCACAAAAGCAGACGCCGACACACTCACAAACTTCTATACTTCTTTGAGTGCAGTTGTGCCTAGGGGAACTCAAGAGCAAGAAGAAAGTATGACAAGCCTCAAGGTGGTGAGGGACAGATAAGTCGACTACACTTCTATCATATTTTGTCCTGTTGAAGTGTTCAATGAGATGCTTGAAATGTGCATTGCTTGTGAGCGTGGACAGTTGACCTATGAAGCTCCTTCGTTTATCTCCGGAAAGTCAAAGGTAATGAATAAGAAGGAGTTGACGGCAAGGATGTGGAGGCCTATAAAGCACTTACTTGACAAGTATGCATCCATGGCAGCACAAAAAATTTTAAAGAAAGAATGGTTTTTTGGAAAAAAAGACAAAGACCACTGCATGGAAGAATGCATCAATGTACAGGTGAGGCGTGATGCAGTGCATAGTGCCATTAAGTATTTGCTGTCACAGAAAAAAATTCCACTTACTCATTGTAACATTGACTATAATGTGGTGAAGCATATAGCTTCTTTGTCAACACCCAAGGTAAAGCTATGGGCAAACAGGTGGATTAAAAAGGATGAAGATGGGTCAGAAATAGTAACCTCTTATATGAGAAAAGAAATCCCACAATAGGTGGTTGCATATGTGGAAGATTAATCAGCAAGATAAGGATGCCAACAGATATGCACGAAAGCTTTCATTTCAATGTAGAGGTTACGACAGAGTCTGGAAAGCTTGTGAACTTCAAGGGAGTCTCAAAAGATGACTTCTTCAAGAATGAGTCAGCCAGAACTATTCTTTATCAATGAAGTTTCTAGCGATGATATCCATAACTTCATTGATAGAATAGTATATACCACCATTAGCAAAGTGGCAATTTGAAACATTGTCATTTTTGTTGATAAAAAAGACAAAGAAGCCATGCAGGTTACTCTAGAGCAAGCATATTCATCAGATTTGAAGATCTATAGTGGTGTTTATGCAGCAAAGAGAGGCAAGAGAGAATGTGGCATAGTGATTCGATCTCTTGAATCATTCTTTTTGTGTATGCGGAGTCCCAACCCTGATCACTCCTTACAAAAGAACATAAGAGGGAATTCAAATAATTTGAGATTGATGCTAGAAGAGCAAGATATTCCCAGGTCCATACATTATCAAAAAAACAATTATGGAAGTCCTGCAAAAAGTGGGAGTCTCTTGCTTACTATGATGGAGAATTTGCTACCTGTAGGTTGGGAGGTCACCTTGTGCAGGATGGGATATTTATTTGAGGATCTCCTCAGAAAAGGCAACTCCACAAATATTATTGAAAATAAGCATTTCATGGCTTATTTTCAGCTTCAAGCAGATCTAACCACAGGCTATGAAAAAGAGATAGACCACAAGGACACTGATGACATGTATGATTACCTTGAAGATCATAATGTCCCAGTTGATGATGATGAAAAGATGGACTTACATGACCCGTTCAGAGAGAGGTTGGTGGATGAAGACAAACATGATGATGCCTTCTTTGATAATTATGGCTCGCAGGGTTATGAAAAAAGGCCACTACGACAATACTTAGCGGTATGAACTCTCTATTTCTCAACTAAATACAATTTTTTAAATAAGATTTAAATTTAAAGATAATGAATCTAGTCTCTCATATTTGTTTACAGGAAATAGAGGGAGAAGATATGGATGAAGTCAATATGGAGGCACTCCCTTCTACTTCAACAATGCAACCACCTCTAAATTTGATTGAAGAATCCCATGAGCACAAGAGCTTTAAAGACACCATGGAAAAGCAAAATGACCCCAAACATAGAATACAAGCTATGACAAAGACCCATTCTACAAATTTAGCTGCATTGGATAAAATGGAGAGCTCATTCGAAGTTAGGATCGTTTTGAAACGAGAACCTCATTATTTGAGCTTTGGTAGAGAGGAGGTTTCAATCCTCTCCAATCCTTTAAAAGAGGTTAATGACAATGTTATCTTGGCCATTCTCAAGTAACGTTTGTTTATTTGTTGCTACTTCAATGAGCTAACATTTGTTTATTTATTTACAGTGTAGTTATATATCAGTTTCCTAGTGCAGAATGCAAATCAATTCTATGAGCTAACGTTTGTTTATTTCTTGGTGCAGTGTAGTTATTTCTCAGCTTCCTAGTGCAGTGCAGCATCGTGTCTACATGCTCGATGCTCTCCTTTCTTTTATTCTTAGCTCTCCTCAAAAGACTATAGAAGATGTTTGTACCTGGTTAAGCCCTTTGAATTTAGATGGGGTGCGAGTCATCTTAATGCCTTATCATGGGGCGTAAGTATCAACTCTAACCTTATTTTTACTATTTCTTTGGCAAGTTTGTGTAAAACAATAATCATTTTTATTCTGGTCGTGTAGCTCACATTGGAGTCTGATCGTCTGGGACCTTGAACTCAACCGTTTGTGGTTTGTGAATTCAATAGAAGGCTATCATGCCAACTCCCCAAGGTAATTATTCTCTTAATATTTTTGATACCTTCTTATTTTGTATCTTATGATCATGACATATTAATATATTTAATATGTCATGATGGACAGTGCTGCATATCGGCTAGTATCTGCTGTCAGAACAACCACGGAGCAACAAGACCAAGTAGAATTCAAAAGACGTCTGCCAGTGGAGAAAAAAGATGGGCACAGCTGTGGGTGGAGAGTTGCCTACAACTGCATGTTGTTTCTTAGAGAGATTTTTGATTTGGAGTTACCAGTCAAAATGGAATCATATACCGAAGCCGATCTGCTAGCATTTTGGGCTGAGAGTATTCAGCGTCTGATTGCTACCATTGGGAAACAACCTGAAAATATGACTACATTGCAGCATGTATAAAACCTTATCTTTATACTTCTATGCTTGTTCAAACCTTTAATTGGGATGTGTAAATCTCATAACTTTTTTATATTTTCCTCCAAGAGGAGAAGAGACTGAGTCTAATGAAAGCATGCTATCTTTATACTTCTATGATTATTTAAACCTTTATTTTTATTTGGGATGTGTAAATCTCATAACTTTTTAAATTTTTCCTCCAAGAGGAGGAGAGACTCACTCTAATGAAAGCATATATGAAACCTTACTTTTTAAATTTTTGCTCCAAGCGGAGGAGAGACTCACTCTAATGAAAGCATGTATGAAACCTTATCTACTTGTTTAAGCCTTTATTTGGGATGTGTACATCGCATACTTTTTTTATATTTTTATAGCAGAAGGAGGATGTAGAAGACATAGCAAGTGAAGAAGAATACGATGTAGACTACTCTCTCAATAAGATGAGTCATGAAAATATGAATCTATTGGAGCAGATTGGAAGTTCATTCATGCCTATGTTGTTAATTCGACAATAACCTCATTTTTTTGAATTTGGTGAAGAAGAGATTTCAATCCTCTTGAATCCTAAGAAAGAGGTTAATGTCAAAGTCATGACAACCATCCTCAGGTTTGATGCAGCCTTTTCCTTGGCTTTTTACTTTGCTTATTTTGATTGAACCCAAGAAGCTAATACTTTTTTTTTAATATAGTAATATTATAGCAATTTTTCCGCAAAATATACAAAGAGTTTCATATATGCTCGATCCTCGTATTTCGGAAGTGCTTAGCAACAAAGAAGAAACCATAGAGGATGTTCGCAAGTGGTTGAAGCACGTTCCTATGAATGATGCACGAGTTATTTTTACAGCATATTATGAGAAGTAAGCATCAAACCCTACTTGTTTTTTCTATTGCATTGCTAGAATTGTCTCAAACACAGTAATTATTCTTTATTGATAATGCAGCTCACATTAGAGTCTGGTAGTCGTGGACATCTTTGCGAAGAAGTGCTTCTTTGCCAACTCAATGACATCCATCCATGGCACTGTGTCAGAGTAAGTATAGACTACACTTGTTGTCACTTCTTGACATGTAGATTGATATGCAATGCACATATTCACTGTTGTTATATGTTTTGATGTGCAGATCAGCTCGAAAGTTAGTAGGTGCTATCGACACAGTAATGCGGCAATGTGACTTGGCACAACAAATAGAGTATATAACATGTTAGGTATCACATCAAGAGAATAGCCACATCTATAATTGTGGATGGAGGGTGGGCTACAATTGCTTTTTGGTACTTGGTCAAATTTTTGAGATACAAAATGACACCACACTGTCAACATATACGGATTTGCATCTCTATGCATTTATAACATGTACCATTCGAGCAATCATTAAGGGCGACATTATGGACCCTCCCACAAGGCAAATAGATAATGGCTCAGAGGAGTGCGAAATGAATGCCGTCAAAGAGTCAAAGGGGATAGAAGACCTCAACTCTACAAACATGGCTTCATTGGAAGAATTGGGAAGCTCTTTTAATGTTAGGGTTATGATTCAACATAGACCTCAGTATCTTGAATTTGGGGGAGAGGAGATTTCAATCCTCTCTAGAGCTTCAAATGAGGTCAATAACAATGTTATGATGGCCATTCTCAGGTTTGATACAAACTTTTTCTCTGCTTGATAATTCAATATTTTGATTAAATCTAATAAGCTAATATTCATCTATTTGTTGGTGCAGTATAGTTATCTCACGATTTGGTAGAGCCGTACAAAACCGTGTGTATATGTTGGATTCCCTCCTTTCTCCTATACTTAGCGATAGCAGAAAGACGATAGCCAATGTTTATAAATGGTTACAGCCTTTACATTTACATGGCGTGCGAGTCCTATTTACATATGGCATATCACGAGATGTAAGTATCATGGCAACCTTTATTTTCATCTTATACTGGCAACATTGTGTTAAATAATAATGGTTCTTAATTATTCGTGTAGGGAACATTGGAGTTTAGTGGTTTGGGACCTTGAAGACAACTATTGTTGGTTTGTTAACTCGATTGCAGGCTTTCATGGCTCAGTGCAAACGTAAGTATTCTATTAATCTGTTGTTACTTATATATTATGTACCTTATGTAATATACACACTAAGTTTTTTTAATATGTCATGATGAGCAGGTCGATTGAGAAGTTGGTATCTGCTATCAGAGAAACAGGATAGTACAAAGACTCGGTAGACTTCCAAAAGCATTTAGTAGTAGAGCAGAAAGATGGGCATAGTTGTGGGTGGAGAGTTGCCTACAACTGCATGTTGATTTTCCAAGAAAATTTCTCACTTAAGCCACAGATCTCATCGGAAGACTCTTTGGAGCTCAAATATTCAGAGGAGGATATACAATTGTTTAGGGCTGAAATCATTCGAGACCTAATTGCTGCCATTAGAATACAACGTGCAACTGAAGCAATATCAGAGCTTGCATTTAAGGAAGAGGAGACTGAGTCTATTGTGAAAGCACTGCACACTACAGAAGAAGTAGAGACTCAGTGTACACCTACAACACCACAGCCTCCATTGGAAGCATCAGAAGAGTTGCCACAGCCTCCTCTGCTTGCATTTAAGGAAGAGGATACTGAGTCTACTCCGAAAGCACTACATACTACAGAAGAAGTAGAGACTGAGTGTACATCTACAGCACCACAGCCTCCATTGGAAGCATCAGAAGAGTTGCCACAGTCTCCACTAGAAGCATCAGAAGAGTTGTGATGCATGTATGATGTTGTGTTTGTATATATGCATGAGGAGCATATTCTCATGATGTTGTTTACTCCATGAATATTATGGTTGACATTTATTTGTTGCAATGTATAAATCATGATGTAGTTTTTATTGATTATACACCAATTTCTGACTTATTACTTAAGTGGCATTTAAAGTCATGATATTTATATATTTATTTCATGCACACAATTTTATGATATGAATGTGTGATGATGTGATTATTAGGAAATATAACCTTTTGTGATGAGAATTTTGATATGAATATGTGATGATGTAATATTTGTAATATATTTCATGGCAAAGTATCAATTCCCAATGCTCCACTCACTTAAAGTACAGCATTCCCAATGCTCTGCAAAATTTTATTCAATTGGACAGTCTCCACTCACTTAAAGTAGAGCATTTCCAATGCTTCTCTCACTTTATTCCAACCCTTATCCTTATCATAGTGAACACATCGTGCCTTAGTGCAATTGTAATCTTCCATCATAGTCCTTCCACAAACACTCTCTTATTTCTTACATCCTAGTCCTTCTGATTTACTTGTATTCATCTTTCACTTTACGTCTTCCCTCAATTTCTATCACTCTTCAAGGAGGGGCAGCTCACTGTGCATCCCTCGCTATTGCTCCCTCACTCTCCTTCTCCCACTTTCCCTCTAAGACAATGACTAGTTACTACTCGACTTCATTTACTGAACTCAAATTTTGTCTTAGATCTCTTTTGTATGGACCAATGAAGGGAAAATCATTCGAGGAGGATATGTTACGCACATGGCTGCTTGATTTGAACTCAGCAGAAGAGGTGAATATCCTTAGCTTTCTTTTTCGCTTCTTTTAATCACGTACTTCTTATGCGAACGAGTTAAATTTTTGTACAGGATATGGTGGTGGCTAGAAGCTGTATTGAAAAAAATGGTGAAGATGAGGAAAGCCAAGAGAGAAAAGAAGAGTTATTGAATGCTTACAAGTCGGTGGAAGATTCGAAACAAGTTGTGAGGAGAGTCTGTGAGGAGATTTGCGATGCCAGCCCTGGTTACGCATGGCCTGCAAGTTTAAAGTCTGCTTGTTTTCATGAAGCCAATGCCATAGTAGGCACTTTCCAGGACATATGCTCTCTCTAATGACTTAATAGTCAAGTGATGGAAATTTAATTCCATAGAAATTTAAAGTAACTGTGAAATTTAATTCCATAGACTTATGTGTTTTCTAAAGTAACTGTAATAGACAAGAAATGAAACTACAGTTCCACAAAGACTTTTTAGTTCTCTAATGTAAAGTTGTAATAGACAAGAGAGACAAAAATGACATCTTCTAGGCTGAGCTAATGAAAGGTGTTTTTTAACACCATATGGCTTTGAGTTATATGATCTACTTCTTGTACAAATGTGTCATGCTTTTTTTTTAATGTACTCTAGTTTTTTTTCTAATTTGATTTTTTAAAATCTTACTTTTTGTCTCTTTTAACAACATGAAGTCCTCTTTTTTTAATGTACTCTAGTTTTAATAACATGTCACGTCATTTTTTCTAATTTGCTTTTTTAAAATCTTACTTTTTGACTCAAAGTTTTGTTTTATAAGAGCCTCTTTTTTTGAAATGCTTTATCCAAAATTATCTCACAAAACAAATTTGGACAGTGCACTAGTCCAAAATTAATGAAATAGGTGTTCAATGTGTTTGGTCTTTGCATGAAAGACCGGATTCCGTGCTAGCTGAATAGCACTCATGGAATCACTATGCAATGTCGGTACACCTGTATGAATCCCCAAATATCCCACTAGCCGATCAAGCCATATAGCCTCCTTGCAACCCTCTATGGCTGCAACATACTCAGCCTCTGTGGTAGACAAAGCAATGCACTTCTGTGCGCGAGACATCCACGACACTGCACCACCTGCAAAGGTGAACACATAACTAGAAGTGGATCTCCTACTATCCACATGCCCTGCATAGTCTGAATCTGTGTACCCAAGTACACGCATGTCTCCTCTACCAAAGCAGATGCACATCTCCTTGGTACCCTTCATGTACCTCATGATGCACTTAACTGCCTCCCAATGCCTCTTTCCTAGATTAGCCATATACCGGCTAACAACTCCCACTGCAAATGCAATGTCTGGTCTAGTAGCTATCATAGCATACATAAGACTCCCAACTGCTGATGCATAAGGAACCTTGGCCATCATGGCCCTTTCCTAATTGGATTTGGGACTATTTGTGTGACTCAGTTTCACATATGGAGGCAATGGAGTACTCACTGCCTTTCCCCCCTCCATATTGAAACGCTGCAATACTTTTGTAACATACTCTTTTTGTGAAAGCCAAAAGAGTTTCCTACTCCGATCACACATGATGCGCATACCAAGAATATGACCTACAAGTCCCAAATCCTTCATATCAAAGGTCTCATGCAACTTGGCCTTTAATGCATCTATCTCATAAGTATTCTTGATAGCCAATAGCATATCATCCACATATAGTGCCAAGCTTATCAGGCTATTATCCTTAGCCCTTTTAGTGTAGAGGCAGTGATCAATTTCACTCCTTCTAAAACCCTGGGACCGAATGAAAGCATCAAACTTCTGATACCATTCTCTAGGTGCTTGCTTAAGACCATAGAGACTCTTCTTCAGCTTGCAAACTAAATGCTCTTTGCCCTTTTCTTAAAGCCTTCTGGTTGCACCATGTAAATTTCCTCATGCAAATCCCCATGCAAGAAAGCTGTCTTGACATCCATCTACATAAGCTCCATATCCTCTGATGCCACTAGTCCAAGCATGCATCTAAGTGTGGTCATCTTCACAACCGGAGAGAATATCTCATCAAGGGTGGTAGCAAGCTAAGGGTGTCCACTTCCGGACCACTTTCGGGTGAGTGTGACACTCGCTCGAGTGAAAATACAAAGGTTTTGCTTCGGTCTGTAATACCTCGATCGAGGTATTAGTTCCAATGAAATCACACACGAGGACAACCGAACCAAGCCAATACCTCGATCGAGGTGCTGGGCTTTTTTCATCGAACCGAGCCTATATCTCGATCGAGGTTTGCTGGCAAGCCACCTATACATGCCACATCTACCTCATTCGAGGTATCGTGGCAATCCAGCTACACCTCGATCGAGGTAATGTGGCATGTCCAGCTATACCTCGATCGAGGTATGTGCCATCCGACAGTGTAGCTGACATACCTCGATCGAGGTATGCTGGACCGATGACTTGGCCACATGTCGAATACGTCAATCGAGACATGTGGCATCCGACTGCTGCCGACATACCTCGATCGAGGTATCGTGGCATGTCGATACCTCGATCGAGGTAGATGTACCGAGATGTATGGGCATGTCACAATACCTCGATCGAGGTATCGTGGCATGTCTATACCTCGATCGAGGTAAATGCACCGAGATGTATGGGCATGCCAAAATACCTCGATCGAGGTATCATGGCATGTCTATACCTCGATCGAGGTATGATGGAGCGATATGTATGTTGCATGTGAAATACCTCGATCGAGGTAGGGAAACCCTAAATTTTCTTATAAAAGGAGAGCGACCCCCCTCATTTTGCATACCTCGATCGAGCTCCTCCTCATCGACCGATTTCGGATTTGCGGGACGTCGACGGAATTGCGCCAGCGACGAAGAGCGACCGACGGACCGCGACGGAGATGGACGGAGCGGGAGAGTCCAAGTAGGGTTTTTTTAATGTAGCTTTTTTTTTTTGGCTAAAATTTATTTAAATTTTAGTTTATAGGAATAATTATAAAAAATTTCTAAATTTCCAATGCATTTTAAAGTTTTTTTGAAATTTTTGAATTACGACATTTTTTATTTAAAATGTGAAAATGAAAAAATTTTGTTTTTTAAAATTAGAGCTATTTTTATTAAATAAAAAAACGTTCATAGGAATAATTATAAAATATTTCTAAATTTCAAATGCATTTGTAAATTTTTAAAAAAATTTTGAATTACGACATTTTTAATTTAAAATGTGAAAGTGTAAAAATTATTGTTTTTTAAAATCATCTTTAAAAATAAAGAGATTAAAGTTATTTTTTAAATTAGAGCTATTTTTATTTAAATAAAAAAACGTTTAAATTTTAGTTCACAGGAATAATTATAAAATATTTTTAAATTTGAAATGCATTTTAAAGTTTTTAAAAAATTTTTGAATTATGACATTTTTTATTCAAAATGTGAAAATGTAAAAATTCTGTTTTTTAAAATCATATTTGAAAAAAAAGAGATTAAAGATATTTTTTAAATTAGAGCTATTTTTATTTAAATAAAAAAACGTTTAAATTTTAGTTCATAGGAATAATTATAAAATATTTCAAATTTCAAATGCATTTTAATTTTTTATTTAAAATGTGAAAATGTAAAAATTAGGTTTTTTAAAAATCATATTTGGAAAAAAAGAGATTAAAGTTATCTTTTTAAATTAGAGCTTAGTTTATAGGAATAATTATAAAATATTTCTAAATTTGAAATGCATTTTAAAGGTTTTTAAAATTATTTTTGGAATTACGTAATTTTTTATTTAAAATGTGAAAATGTAAATATTTTGTTTTTAAAATCATCTTTAAAAAAAAAGAGATTAAAGTTATTTTTTAAATTAGTGCTATTTTTATTTAAATAAAGAAACGTTTAAATTTTAGTTTATAGGAATAATTATAAAATATTTCTAAATTTGAAATGCATTTTAAAGTTTTTTTAAATTATTTTTGGAATTACGTAATTTTTTATTTAAAGCCTGAAAATGTATATATTTTGTTTTTTGAAATCATCTTTTAAAAAAAAGAGATTAAAGATATTTTTTTAATTAGTGTTATTTATATTTAAATAAAAAAACATTTAAATTTTATTTTTAAAAATGATCTTAAAAAAAAAAGAAAATAAGAGTTTAAGTTAGTGAAGTTTTTATTTAAATGTCAAAAAGTATATAATTTGTTTTTTAAAATAATCTATTAAAAAAATTTATAACTGAAGTTTAGAAATTATTGAAGTTTTGAATTTAATATAACGTTTAAATTTTGTTTTTAGAAATCATGTATCAAGAACAAGAAAATAAGAATTTTGTTAAAATAAGAAAATCATGTATTAAAAACAAGAAAACAAGAAAATAAGAACAAGAAAAAGAGAGATTAAAGTAGGTTTTATGTTATTTTTGAAATTGGTGCTATTTTTATTTAAATTAAAAAATGTTTAAATTTTAGTGTTCAAAACCATCTTTTAAAAAATCACCTTTTATGTGGAATATTATAGATTATATAGTTGGTTAAGAGTTGTTTCATAATTTAGGTAGAGTAAGTAGGCTGTATAAAACACCACATGGGCATTATCCCTAAAACACCACACCACATGGGCAAAGACCCCAACACTAGAGTGGTTAGATGCATAAGCGTATGGCTAATTGGATCTTCTAAATGCACCAGTGCATCGAAAACACATACGTAATTTATGATTGTCCAAAGGTCTCCTCTCTCCCCAAGCATGGGAACCAAGTGATGATCTATAGGAATGGCCACTAGTTGAGGTGGATTGCCCAACCAAAATAGATAATATTGAAAAGGCCTAATTATTTTCTCAAAGTTCTCGCTTTAAAAGGTCTGTAGTGTCAACCCGCTCTCTTTTTTAATGTGTAGTCCGAGAAATACTAGATGCGCCTTGCTTGTGTATCGTTCAAAGTAATGTATAAGGTATCCTTCTATCTCCTCCATATCTATTGCAAACCCAAGGCAGTAAAGCATTCAAAGAAGGTCTTATTAACCAAACCTATCCACTATCTATCCTTAGTATAGGGGCCATAAGTGGACAATGTGGTCCTTACACCACATGTGGAAAAGTTTCATATTGGATAAAAAGTAAAAAAAGGGAAACATATAAGGAAAAAATATTTGAGACATCTAAGTTTAAAAATGCAACAACTAGAGTTTGAAAAAATTTTAATCAAAATTAAGAATTCTTAATAATATTGAGTTTGATAAACATTATATTGAGCCACACATTTGGCCCATCTACCGGTAGGTGCATAGGATGATCCCAACGACATCCTACCTCATCAAGGAGTACGTACAAATAGTTTTCATTACGGTAATAGATTATAAGTCATATTGAATAGAATATTATTTTCATTAGGTACCCAAATAGAATATTAATTTCCATGTGTTTTTTTTGTGCATGCGCTAGCCAGCGCACAGGTTCTGGCACCACTATTCGTATGCAGATAGAGATTTTGAGAGCTGAGATGAGGGCACTGCAGGATGCTAGGACACCCCCTCACTTGGTTGCGAGTCTAGATTCAGTTATTGAGGCTCTGGGTCGATTGGACACAGTTGAGGACGTTGTGGATAGCTTTCAGGCACAGGCTAAGGCAGAGATCACTGGTGATGGCTTGGATTGGAGAGCCATTCGACAGTTGTTTGAGCGTGAGTCACATCACAGACAGGCCTTAGAGGATATGTTTTGGGATGGTCACACTGAGGCGATGCGACCACGATTAGGGCTCCCCTTGCATATTTTACGTTGTAGGCACCCCATCATAGCAGCACACATTTATCCGAGATATCTCGCTGTGAATGGTGGTCGATTGCCTCACAACCGTCAGATAGCCAGGTCATTTGCCATGCAGCTATACGTTGAGTTTGTGCTTGGCCATCGGGTAGACTACCTTAGTACCCGCAGGAGTGGGACATGGTAGGATGGAGCGTCAGGAGCGTCAGACTGCAGGTGTTCGGCGGCGTCGACGCGAGGCACCAGAGTTGCACACCATCCTTGCACCGGCATTGCAAGCTGTTGGAGGACACAAATCCCATTGAGAAGACATCGGACATCATGTGTAAAATAGAATCTAATACAATGATGTGTATGAACATGTATACAGCCATCATAGTGAAATACAAAATATGAGTCCATGAAAATTACAATGGTACGGTCACACAATGAGCCTATACATATCGAATACAAAAAAGTGTAATCAACTAGTGATCCCAAAAAATATGATATGTAATGTGCTACTCCTCAAGATCAGCTCTCATGCCAATAGTTGCAAGTATGCTCTCGTGATCCGCCACTGCAAGGCGCCATCATGGAGTGGATGTCGCCTTGCGAGTGCGAACATGACTCAAAGTAATCTTGATCCCAACAACAAGATGAGAATACATGTATGCCTCCTGATCCGCCATGTACTCCTGGAACTCAATATAGCGACCACGCCTCTGTATCTGCTGAAAATAGTAGCCACCTACGATCATGCTATGAGCATTGAAGTGCATCCCATGCCCATCCACTGTATCCTCATTCAGCACACTCTTCAGCATAGAGCATCGCAACAAGTAATAATCCACACCCTCCTCATTGCCCTCCGAAGTAATAACCGCGAAGATATCACCAATACGCAAAATATTTGTAAGCTGGTCATAATCTCTAGAGGAACTGAATCCCGCATCGTGATCATCATGTACCTCCTCCTAAGGCTGGAAGGGAAAAAGCACTCACCGTACCCATGGATCGGCCCATGGTATCATGGAGCACCCTCCCCAATCATCATCAATGCATGCAGAGCAAAAACATGCAAACCGTCGAGAAAAGATCGTGGGGTGAGACTCACCTACGCTCTTGATGGAATGGAAATCAAGAGTGCTGGGCACAGAACGACAATCAAAAGGCGTAGACCGATCAAGACTCCTAATGTCCATGCACCAAAAATATCGGCTCACCACCCTATCGTCACGCGACTGAAACGAGGAGATAGCACTAGTGGATAAGTGCTGGCTGCACCACCGCACCACATCATGTGCATCCTTGAAGCGATCGGCACTATGATGCAGCTGGTATCGACGCAAAGCACGCTTCATGCAAGCACCTGCACCATCGTGCTCTCCCTTACCGTGCCCTGTCTCGAAGTAGCTCCATGTGATCGGAATGCCTGTCTCATGGTATCATCTATAGAACCAATAAAACTGTCTAGCAGATTTGAACTGACCACCGCAGCCATCTGACCAAATCCAGCGCCGCTGCCATGTGACACCATGATCCCTCAAAAAACTATCATGCAAAGTGAAGCAACGCTGCACAAAATGGGCATCATGCAATCGATCATCACTAATGTAGAAGTGATACTCTCGCACAATGACGCGTGAGTCCATGGTGCTATCAATGCCATCCACATGAGCCTGTGCATGACGATAGCTAATGTGCACAAATATAGCATCCTACAATATGGCATTGAAAAAAAATATGACTATTGAAATAATTCAATATAATGAGGTGGGGAAAAAATCAATACTCAATCACACGTCACCTGTTCGGAGAAATAATACTCCGATTGGATCTCATGCTGTGGTGCAAAGGTGTAATTCTCTGCAAAGTCCACCACTGAGACAACCACCCCTGTAGGAAACGTCCTCAAACATGCACGGAACTAATGATCCTCCCATTTCGCAGTGTGCGAGTGGCATATGTAGCGGTACAGCTTCCCTCAAAAACTGTCAATGAATACAACACGTGGTGTCTCCTTCCCCACAAGTTGCAACCTCCTCGACTGTACACCACCATCTAATGTCAAGGTACAATACTCATACTGTTGCCAACGAACCATCTACACATCACAAGTATCTAGTGCAACTCGTGGCACTCTAGCAAAGTCACCACACAAAGTACACGTGCCCTCCACACAATCAAGGGAGTGGAATAAAGCATCACCATCTCATGTACACAATATGGAATGAATGAAGTCGCAAGGGCTAGTAGGAACCACTCCCCTATGACTATCAAGGGAACAGAATACGTCATACATCAATCCAAAATCCACATGGTAGCGACAACAGCATGTGTCACGCTCTTGAGAGCATCGCACAAACCATGGCCTGCATCGCTCAAATGACCTCTGCCCAATCTTTAACTCCAGGTGCGTCTCTACAAATTGAGTGTACAACTCAGTCTGGGTACACTCCAAAAAACATGCACCATGCTCAATGTACACACCGCGTGACACCCTCTTCCGCAATGCCTTCTTGAACACCGGGGATGCTCTGCAATGCTCCTCCCAAAACTGTTTTATGAAGGACCTAGTGAAATCATCCAACAATCGATCGCTGCGAGGTGCACGACCACTTGAAGCCCAAAGAGCATCAGTCTCACTATCCTCTAGACTCTGCCTCCTAATGATGCCTGCTCGCAATAATGTGCGCGGTGCAATCTGAAGAAGACGTGAAGCGGTACGCACATGGCCTATCATATGAGGTCTATTAATGGCAGCCACAATAGCACGACGTGCTGCCAAGGCATCACTGGAGTTCCTATGCTTAATAGAAGCATAGGAACGTTGAACACTGCTAAGGACCTTGCTAGATACAACCCTATCTCTACGTGCACCAAGACTAGCAAGCCTCCTACACTCTACCAAGTCAGGGTGATCAATCAGGGACGTGAGAAGAGAAGATTGCGAAGCTGGTGTGAGGTCACAAAAAAAAGACTGCACAATCTTGCTAGTACGACGACGGATAGTGGACTTCGGCAAGTCATGTCGTGAAGCAACACTGCTGCTGCAAGGTGGGGCAAGGGGATCAATGGGAGATGGTAGGGTGGACGGGGGAAGGGAGGCGCCAAGCGGAGCAGGGGGAGGGGGAGGGGGAGGGGGAGGGGGGAGGGTGGAGGGGGAAGAGGTAGAGGTGGAGGCCAAAATGTAGGTGGCTAGGGGAAGGGCAGAGGCTAGAGGTAGGGGAGCGGATGAGGATGGGGGGACAATGGAGGTGGGGGTGGGGGTGGAGGTGTGGGTGGAGGTGGGATGTAGAGGTAGAGATGGAGGTGGATCAGTGGTGGCAGTGTGAGCTTGAGCTCTAGAGGCTCTCTTGCACTCACGAGCCTTTCGCTTGCGCTCCTCGTCAATGAGATTTGGGGGGGGGTTCCTACATCTTTCACGTCTACTAGCTCTACGGCTTTGAGAACCCATTCTCAATGAAAGTAGGATGGAAGGTGTGACAAAGTGAGGAGGAGGCAAGAATGGCTAAGAATGGGTGAAATCAACCAAAACGTGGTGTCTTATAGAGAGCCTCAGCTCATCCACTAGATTGCTCTTAGATTGCTCTTCATTATTATTGGTGTAGAGGTGCTAAGATTGAAACTAATTGGCTAAGTTTTGGTGCTAAGATTGAAACTAATTATTGGCTAAGTTTTGTACCTTCAAACACCTCGATCGAGGTATGCTATGCCCAGATCATATACCTCGATCAGACCATATACCTCGATTGAGGTATTCAATGCATTACGCACATGTATAAACCTCGATCGAGGTATCCCTCGGTCATAGCACATACCCCTCGGTCATATACCTCGATCGAGGTATTGTATGCCTCACACAGGTCATATACCTTGATCGAGGTATTCTATGCCTCGCACATTGTCATGTGTATACATGTGGTTGATGTGGCACCATGCATGGTCATGATGTGGTAATATAGTCTCTTCCATGACATTGACAGGTGATGTGGCATGATGAGTTGGCATTCATGAGGTGGTAGATTGACATGGCAAATTGAGGTGGAGGGATTGGTGATGTGGCAAGGTTGAGGAGGTATGCCAAGGTGGTAAGGTGTGATGACATGGCTCATGATGTGGAATGATGAGGTGGCACATGTGGCAGCACGTGTGGCAATGTAAGGTGACATGGCAAGGAGTGATGTCACATCTTCTTGATGACATGGCACCACGTGGTCTAACAATGTGGCATGGTTTTGATGACTCAGCCTTCCGCATGGGCAGCATGCACACTCCAAAGGCTTGCCACTAGGGTCGGTGATGCTCCTAGCCTACCTCACCAATCCTAATACCAAGCCTACCTTGTCTTGGTATTAGGCTTGGGTGGCCCTTTTTCCCCCACAAAAGGGAGATTTCACTGTTGGAGGCCATATCGTATGTTTCCCTTACTCAAATTTAACCAAAATTTTTTCCTCTTATTCATCATGCAGAGGACTAAAAATATTGACATTTTTGAAATGTTTGGTCATGTTTGAGAATTACTAGATTTATTCTTAATATTCTTTGTTGATCCTCTAAGGAGTAAAAGTAAAAATTAAACTTCAATCTTCCTAAATCTAACCGTTGGATTTGGGATTTGATGATTCAACCACACACCCTTATGTGCCTACTAACCTTCCACCAAATTGGATTTGCTTAATTATTCAAAATACTAAAAAAATGTGGTGTGCTACTAAAATGCAGTCCTCTAGACTTAGGATCTAGCTTCTTTCGAAGCTCTTTTGGCACATGTGCATATGCCTCACACCCAAATATACGCAAATGAGAGTAAGAGGGCTTCTTGCCACTCCATAGCTCTTTAGGAATACCACCATCCAAACTCTTACTAGGTAATCTATTGATCACATGCACTGCAGTCTTTATTGCCTCAACCCAAAAACCACCAGAAAGACTTGCATTGGAAAGCATGCATTGCAACCTTTCTTGAATGGTATGGTTCATCTTTGCTGCAACTAGATTTTGCTCTAGAGTATGAGGGGATGTGAGCTCCCTCTTAATCCCACGTGTATCACAGAAATGCTGAAAGTCATGAGAGAGATACTCTCCACCATTGTCAGTCCATAGGCATTTAAGTGTTCTACCTGACTGATTCTCAACCAAGGCCAGCCATTTCTGAAATACCTGGAACACATCACTCTTCTGAGCTATAGCATAAGCCCACACTTTCCTAGTTGCATCATCAATGAATGTCACATAGTATTCAGCCCCGCCTAATGACCGTGTAGGCATGGGACCACATACGTCTGAATGCACCAAATCAAGCTTTTCAAACTCTTTCTTTCCCCTTCTTTTATGGGCTGATTTAGTCTGCTTCCCATACAGACAGTGCTCACAAAATTCAAAATCAGAGAAACTCAAATGCGGTACATAACCCAAACGGCATAAGAGTTTCATTCCATTCTGGCTCATGTGCCCCAACCTGCAATGCCACAAAGAAGTGCTTGGCTGCTTGGTTATTGCAACAACATGATCAAATACCCCTGATACATGTAAGGGATACAAAGTCCCACACTTGGCACCCCTGGCCAAAAGCATAGAGCCCTTCTGAAATTTCCAACTCTGAAAGCCAAAAGTGGTGTAAAAACTAGCATCATCTAGCTGACGCACTGAAATAAGACTCTTGGTCAACTTAGGCACATGTCTCACATGTTTTAAAATAAATGCAGATCCATTTGCAAAAGAAAATTTTATGTCACCTACTCCCACTATGTCACATGCATAGTCATTTCCAAGATGCATACAACCTGTCTTTCCACTGTTATAAGTGGAGAACCATTCCCTATGGGGAGTAACATACAATGAAGCACCAGAATCCAAAATCCAATCTTGGGAAGATGCATCATCTGAAGTGGTAAGCAACTCTGCAGATAAACTAGACATGAAGAGAACGTCATTGTCACTATCATGTGTGACTGCATTGATCTCCTCGATCTTCACTTTTCCTTTGTCACTATCCTCCCTAAACTAGACATGAAGAGAATGTCATTGTCACTATTCTCCCTTGGACTCTCTTCCTTTTGATTTGCACCCCAATTTGCATTCTTTTTCTTATCCTTTTGCACTCTTTTCAGCTTGTAGCAATCTTTTTTCATATGGCCCTTCTTGCCACAGTGGTAACACTCAATGTTCCATGCGCTGGATTTGCTACGAGACGTACCTCTTTCTTGGGACTTCCCCCTGAACTGTGATCTGCCCCTTTGCACATTTAAGGATGCATCCTGCTTGTTGCCTGTGAAGATAGTGGGAGAGAGGGAAGGAGTCTCACTTGAGGCTTTCTCACAAGCACGATGGGGGAATACACACAAAGGTGGAGGCTGAAAACAGTTTTCCTTTTCTTAGTTGTGAACTCGGTTGTGAAAGCCAAAAGAACTCTAGTACAAAGAAAATAGAAGAACCCTATATGTGGGTCTCAAACCAAACTCAACTAACTAAGGTGGCATACTAACTGAGACACGAACTAGTGTAGATAAGGATAGCTATCATCTAGCTATTATTCGTGGGCGGTGTACCAACCGCATCTATAGCTAACAAGCTGGTGACATAAATGCACAACGGTCACCCTGGCATATTGCGAGTGGAGCTCGATATCTCAACACTCCCCCTCGAGCTCAATCCCGATTCCTACACACCAAGTAGGTCTCTGAACTTGCGCAGCTTCTCTACGCCCAATGCCTTCGTGAATATGTCAGCTACCTGATCCTTTGTGCTGACATAAACTAGATCAATAATACCTAGTAAAAC